>NC_142423.1:8309444-8623055 GCF_059516105.1 Syngnathus floridae | reverse complement strand
TCATGCTTGTTTACAGAAGTGCTCTCACCATCTGTCCCATCTCCTCCTCTTCTTTTCGATGGCCGCTTTCTAGGTGCAGACTCAAACAGCGAATACAGCTCAGGGAGTGGGATTCTCTTGTCAGACAGCCGAGAGACGTCACCGGCCGTGTCCTCGGCCCGCTCTGAATCCGTCCAGGACCGCGAGAACGCAAATCCCGGAGGGGAAACTTCCAGGGAGCGATCCCTCAAGGAGATGGACTTGGAACGGAATGAGCAGGAAGGAGAGCAATTTAAGAAAGGCTCGAGCCAGGTGAGCCTTGATCCCGTCCCACAGTTTTTGGGTGTTGTTAGTGGCGAGGAGTAAAAGTTGACTGAGCAGGTTTAAAAATTCGTACAGCAGAACCTTTGTTGTGTCAAAGGTTCATCTGAAAATAAACACAACAAAGTTCGTTTGATTCTCAGGACATGCTGAACTTTTTCACTTTTTTGATGACCCTCAGTCACAAGCCCACTCTTCTGCCGGAGGCACAAATATTGAATAAATATCTTCATGTATTAATGTTTTTTTTTTTCACAATTTATTATATTTTGATATTATTTGGCCGCTTCTCACCTTGCACTGCACATCCTGCAAATAGACTCTCCCCAGCCATTTTTTCAGTGCTGCTTTTTGTTGACCAAAATAAATTTTACTTGAATGATTTCCACACAGCCAAGCAAGTATTAGGGTCATCGAGTCATTATTTTTCGTCTTTTGTGGGAACATTAGTGAGGTCAGAGGTCATTGACGGATCCAAGAGAGGAGCTTACTTGGCTAATGATTTCTGTTGCAATGTTTGTCAGAAGAGATGTTCCACTTCAAACTCTTCAAACTTTATTGATGTTGCTTTCTGCGCTGGTGCTAAAAAAAAAGAGCCTTTCCCAAGTTGTTCCTTCAAAGTTGGAAGCATATACTTGCCCCTTAAGACATTGATAAGCTGAATAATTCAAATTTAGGAGGAACTGAGGGATCCAGTCCTATTTAAGTCGAACTGTGTTTGTGTATATGTAGTGTTATTTGTGGCTGTCATTTATAATGGCCACTGTTTATTTTAGGTTTTTTACTCATGCACAGACATGCACATTCACACAAAACTCTTAGTACTGTGTATAGTATTTGAATACTTTTAATGGTTTTAATAAAATAATTTTAGAAACATTGTGAATGGATTATTTTACTTTAAAGGCATGCTAATGTTTCCCAACGTTTATTGAGCCATAGCTTCAAAGGATTATAACACCGAACCCAAAAAAAAAATAGCAATACTGAAATGATCTGGCCTCAATTTATAAAGTGTGAAATCTGGACCTGTTTAATTGAACACAAAGCAGCACAATGGCGATTCACTCATTTGTTGTTGTTGTTATTTTAAATTCAATGCTGATTCCAAAATTTAAATGAAAATGGCAGAACCGATTAATTGGCTTATTATTCAAATAAAATTATATTGTAAATAAAATGAACTTATTTACCAAAGTATCAATAACTGATCTTAGAGCATAAATGGCATCAAATATATTGTATTTCAAAATCAATCGGCATTTCTCTAGTACACGCTTTGTCATGGCGCTTAAGGTGTTCCTCGACCCAAAAAGTTTGACAACCCCTGAGGCACATCATTGATTAAATGATTCTTATTTGTACAATTATCACCCTGTCACCTCTTGCGATTATCCGCGCTCCTAAATTTCCACACCACTTTCCTGCTCTGTTTAGTCATCCACTTCTAATCTGCCATTTCTTTGCTTTCACCCAATATCTCTTTCCCCACTCGTTTTCTTTTCTCTCTGCGGAATAAACACGGACGGCGGCAGCAGTCTGAGAGACCACCCGATGACCCGCAGCCAGTCAAGTATGTGGAGTCATATCCATAGCCTTCATCTCTGAACAAACAAGGGATCACAGCGAGCTTTTCACAGCAAGCCGCTCGGCTGTGAGTGTGCAGGCGGGGCGCACACTTGTCATCAAGTCAAAGGCGCACCGGGAATGTTGATTTCGAGTCAATCTCCTTTGAGCATTTGGCTGTCACAAATGTTCATTTAGGACTCTTCGCCTGGATGAAAATGAGAACAATGGCTTTTGAATCCAAATCTTTCCTCACATTTTCGCCACTTGATGGAAGTGTGAGTCACTCTGCAACAGTTCCACAGCTGCCCCTGTTAAAGCCTTCTGCAGGATATAACAATTCATTCTTTGCACTTATTATATAGCGCAGTCAGAATTAATGGGGTAACATTTTAGCAAAGCCTTTAATAGATCAAATTTGGCAGATCCCCCCCCTCGCCCGCCCCAGCGTAGTCATACTCACACATGCAGTCGATTATTTTGAGAGCAATTAAAATAATCCCCATTTTATCATTCCACTTTTGTGCGTAACTAAACAATCCGAGTACTTTTTTTTAAGATCTGCTTCTGCATTTCTGCCTCCAGTAGATAAAGTACCCACAGACTCTGTGGCCAATTGATATCCGAGCATCTCTCCAGGGAGAAACGTGGCCCGAAAGGTACTAACCCGAGGGCACAAACCACAAATCTCTCTGCATTGATGGTTTACTGAGCTCAATTTTCATTCTAACGCCGCAAAGGAGGTGACTAAAACTACTCAGCCGCACCGTAACAGTGTTCCATAAGTCAATGAAACAATAAGGCCAGCAAAATAATAAAACATTTATTCAATTTGGAATAGTGGCAAGTAATGAATTCCAAATACTTTATTCTTTTCAATCAGATTTTTCAAGCATCCATGCATGGCATTATTTAAGAGCTACAAGAATGATTGGTGGCAAGATTCTGCCATTTTACAAATGAGTGTATTTTTTTTTCCATTTGTTATTGTTAGCAATAAGGAGGTTGTTTAGCATTTAGCACAATTTACCACTTTGGTCAAGAAGTCAAATTAGAGGGGTAAAAAACAGGCAGCATCGATTCTTGAATTGATTTGAAATTGGATATGCCTCTGGGACGCGAAAAGAATGCTGGGTGTTTATCTGTTAAATGTTCTCCAAATAAGACGATCTATATACTTTATACATTATAAATCTAAATGCTAAAGGGCTTTTTGTTCCCCCGAGGATTAACCTGATGGATGAGATTCACGGATGTAAGAGAAGCCCTGAGGTGTATAATTACATCCAGCAGATGGACCTCAGCCCTGCCTTGTTTACTGTGCACACACACACACACACACACACACACAGATGTACTGCTGAAATAACTTCAACTTCCCTCAATCTCTGAGACTTTAGACGAGTGCCTTCACACTCCATATTTGAGTAATGAGCAAAAAGAATGAGATTGACAGGACAGGGGGAATAAAAAGACTGTGATAGGAACAAGACGCCTCTTATTCAACACGCTGAAGATTGGGCCGACCTATAGCTGGTGAGAGACGAGTCCACACTTGGGTGAAGGTCAACACTGAAAATGTAAAAATGACCTTGTTCCAAGCTTAACTTTGAAGGTTGCCTTAAAATGGAATGAGGCTCAAGAAGAGCAAAGTGAGGTTTTTAATTCATTCCAATACGGGAAAGACAATTTGAGATAGGAGTGTTTTGAGGTACAAGCGTGAATGAGGAATGAGTTAAACTCTTATCTCAAGGCAACAGAATCATAATAAATGCAAAATTGCCTGTGTTTATTTAATCATAATAATATTTTAAATTGGATTATTTCCTATGGATTAACTTTTTTTTTTTTGCACTTTAACATTTTCTTTTTTTTTTTTTTTTTTTTTTAGTTTAGAAAGCTTGGTAGAAATTTGACCCTGGGTGAAATGAAGTGAAGCAAAGTAGGAGCAGATGATCATATTTACCTTTATGACTGTATTGCTAGACTTAATGCTTGGGTGAAGAGGGCAAATAAACTCATTAACAGCAGCGGCAAAGTTATCGGCACCAATGACGAGAACACATTGCAACATCCACTCAATAGCAGAAAAGTAGACAGGGCTATAATTTGCATAAAATTCATCGAAAATGGCGGACTCATTTCGCCAGATGTCAGTTTTAATAATTGATCCTTTCACCCGCAATTTCAATAAGCAACTTTTTTTCTTCAGTCCTTGCACAAATGTTTCAATAACCAACTTTTTTTCTTCAGTCTTTGCACAAATGTTAAACAGAATTTTTCAACCATTCTTCTTAAATTTTATTTCGAGCATCAATTCTCCAAATCTGGCTGATTTAAACAATTTGACATTTAAAAAAAAAAAAAAAGTCCTTTCCTCATCATGCACTAAATGAGCAACTGTGCAAGGTTAAAATTAATTGACTCGTTAATCGAGTAGATGTCCTCGCCTCAATTAATGATCAGGCGGCACTTTTGATGAATTCTTTTATTTTTAGCAAGTGACCCAAGAAATGAAATAAATAAATGAGATGTAGCATTCAATTTAACCATAATTAGAATAATTGCTACCTTTTTACATTAAAAATTAATTTTATTTAGAGCTGTGTATTAACCAGATTTAAAAATGTAATCATCAATGTGATTCATTTAAGACAACCAAATGAAAAAAGAAAACACAATATACATCCTCATTTCCATTTTTTTATATTTTAACAAAATGTATTTGCGAGCCAGTCTCCCATTCTGATTTTTTTGTTTTGTTTTTAGTATACAGTTACATATACAATTTTTTCACCACTTATGAAATCAACCGAATGTGATCGTTTGTTGCTGGAAAAAAGCCCAGGTAGATTCATTGCCAGACCCTTATACAATTTCCAACTTATTTCTCATTGGAATACATCGCCTGCCGTAGCTGTCTAACTAATATCTCTTGAATTTTTAATAATTACATACAACTCAACAAGGCCACATCCTTACTGCAGGATAGCGGTGCTTTGTTTCACCCTCCCTGTTATTTCCCGTGACATTAATTGGCATGTTCCTATCTAAAGTCTGAATTCCACCCACTGGCCATCCATCATTGTAACATAAAATACAAGTGTATTTCAGTAGAAAATTGGTCCCTTTGTGTTAGTTGAGAGAATTACGCAACAGGCAGGAACCGCTTGTCATTTTAATTGCCAGTGCGCAGAAAACAACCTTATTCACCCAAGCCCTCCTGCACGGCTATTGTCCTGAAATGAAAGGTGAGTGCCAGCCCGCATGTGTGTGTGTGTGTGTGTGTGTGTTTGAAGTATGTGAAGGTGGCTGCCGAACTGAGAAAGGAAGATGCATTCGCACATTCTGTAAAACCAACTTGCTTCCTGAGAGGAACTGTACATTTAATTGTGTTTGTGCAGTTGAACACCTCGCTGCTGCTGATCAATTATGCAACAGGAATGCTGCTGATATCATATTCCCCAGGCATTGGGGAAAATACTCACTTAGCTGCAATATGGAATCTTGACTATGTGCTACATAGACATCTTATTCGTCCTTCCTGATCCAATGAAATACAATCGCTTTATTTATTTCTGTTTATTTGGTCACATCTAATATTTCTTTCCTCCTCTCTTATAGATGACTTTTTACTTCACTTGCTTTGAGAGTTCACTGAACTTCATATTGGTGGAATGGGTTGAACAGCAGCCAAATCCCAACTCAATATCTGATATTAACTTCATTTGTCTTGAAGTAACACAGGAATGAGCCACCACTTAACCTCTAACTTCTGAGCAAGTTACTCTTTTTGTCAAAGTTCCCACCATGAATTCGATGTGGCAAAATGAAGCAATCCGTACAAATGCCATGCCGTAACCAATATTTTGGATTTTTTAAATATTAGGCCATTCTAACTCCGTTTTACAAATATAATTTGCTAATATGATGGTCACATTCAATATGGCAGACTCACTGGAAAAAGGTTAACCTGCTTACAGTGGTGTTTGCAGCGTTAAGTTAAAAAGAACGTGAGTGTAATGGTTAACTGTACACAACGCGCCACCCTTTGCCCAAAGTCGGCTGGAATGCAGATCAGCAACTTTCTTTTTTGTTGATTATTTTTTTATATACATTTAATTGTCTTCACAAGTGTATTTTTGCTCCTGCTCACTAAGCTGTAGTTTTGTTTAAAACCGAGCTTCACCCAGCCTGTGTCTCGTTTGGCTTTGTTTGGAAGCTGCTGACAGGCGGGAGCGCGCACGCAGCGTGGTCGCGTTGCGCTCAGTGGAGCAGCAGAGGCGCGTCCGTGTTGCAGCACCACGAGCGAGATCTTCAGCTCCCGCTTGTTTTGAAGTTCGTTCTGATCACTTCTCGACGACGAAAGCTCCTGAAGTTGTTTTATAAACGCCATTTTTTCCTCACAAGTGCAGCTGTGTTATTCTCTGCATTGCCCAGTGACATCTTTTTTTGCGCTAAGCTGGACAGTTGTCCGACGGCTGACAAGTTGGAGTGCACCAAAGAGTTTTGCCCGTGTGAGCAAACACTTCAGGACCAAGGACAGATCCAAAGAGCAGTCTGGCAAACACGGCACAAGAGGACAACATCTGCACGCTCCTGGTCACATGAAGCGGCTCTCGGTGCGTTCGCGGTCGCCAAGGAAAGCTGCACGTCAATAACATTTTTGGTAAGGCACCGTGCTTTTATTTCCTTCCAATTCAACGTGATTTTTCCTGCATCATGAGCCTCATCTCTCTGTTGCGCTCTCATTTTTTTAAATACAATATTTTCCGAATTATACTCCACATTGTATTCCAGCTTGCAATTGGATTAACTCTTTTAGGTAATATAATCAAAACACCTCAATTTCCCAGTTAGTTAAATTTATGAGGAAAACTAAAGCTCTGCTAGAAACGATAGAAACAAATATTTTGCCGTGTTTGCTATGAAATATGTAAACAAAATTCCATTCACCGGCTACTTCATGACAAAAAAATGCTCTTACAAAATAAATAACAGTAGCTTTATGGCTATTATAGTATGTTTGTTGTTTGCAGTGCTATAAAACTGCTCTGGCAATATCAATTAAAACAGATTTATTTCCTCTCCGGTACAGTACTGCTCTTACATTAAGAGCTATCTGAAGTGTAGTACACAGATTAGTACACTCTGTACCTAATCTACTGGCCATCAGAGGTGACATCTTGACAGTGATGGATGACAAGCGGCTGGAGCTGTCACTGTCACTTTCTGCCGTGCTCTTCCACACCCAATCCATTTGTTTAGAGGAAAATCAGTGTTGGAGCCGAACAAGTTGCATTTATATCTTACACTTGTCTGCATTGAAAAAAAAACCCCACCAATACTACATCTCATGGGAGGAGTGCCACATTTGAGCTCCTATTACTGTAACTCATAGGCACTAAATTATATGTCAATATTTGTACACTGGAGGATTCCACCAAAGAGTGCAGAGGCTTTGTCTGGATTAATCTAATATTAATGAATACATTCTGATTTTATTCAAATGTTACTGAATGAGTAAATCCCATTTACAACTACCAGCTACAATGTTAGGTACTCAATCTAATTAGAACCAATAAGAGAGGTCAAATCTTGCCTTTGCAAGAATTGTAATACTACTTGGTTTTAATTGTTACTGTAATTTAACAATACATGGATGTGTATTGTGATTGTGAGGGACACTTAAAAACATTTTTGAGAATTAATTGATTGTTAAGAGTAGTATGATTGGGTGAAATTGATTGTCATCTAGAAGAACGTGAGGCAAAATGGGGCGTACAAATGATCTCAAACTCAACTGCTTCAATTAATTGGTTGTTTAACTTAATTACTGTAAGTGCAGAAGTTACCGGAAACACCTCTTGATTTGGTGAAGTTGTGAAGTTCAGCATACCACTGACTAAAACCAAAAAAGTTGTCAGAACTCAACTCAAGATCTGCATACATAGTGCTGTATCATACATTAAGTGAAAATAAGATGTATGAAAGTAGACAGTTAAAACAATAAATTAACAACGTGGAAATGTAAACACGATAAAACCAAGGGTCTTGCCCAACATCAAACGGAAGGTCTTTCCAAAAGGAGGAATCGCCAATGTAAATCGGTCATCGGTTCGGTTGTCCTCAAAAGTGTTGATGTCACCCTTGACCCTCATAAGGACAAGTTCTTTAAAACATTGTTGGCTAGATGCAGCACAGTAGAACTCAAGCACAAGTGCTTCTTAAAGTTTGTCTCTCACTTAACATCTTCATACACGAGTGTACGTGCCAATCACAGCATAGTTGAGAGTGAATCTGCACAGACTCGCACATGACACTCTGGCTATATTTGGACCAGACAATGAAAAATTGTGTTATCAAGGCATCTTTTATGCTAATGGTGAATGGACAAGTCCTCTCCGACTGCTTCCTTCCGATTGAACTTTCGGAGCACGAAGTCGCTCCGCCGCCACGTCTACATGGGCGTCCTTGTAATGACTTGATTGAAGGCTGATGGGACCATTTGAAGGCTGATGAAGGTCCTGGTTGTCTTTCAAATCGAAACGCATTTTTTGGGGTTTTTTTTGATAGCCTGCCGTTTCATGTCCTCTATGGCGTCTGACTGCATTTGCACTTCTTAGAGTTTTGAGAGACCTCCAACCTCCATTTGGCCTACTTTTACAAAGGCTCGCCTAATTGGCTGTTCCTTATGGCGCCATTAATTCACACGGCGACCTTGCCTTTGCAACCAGAAAGCTGCCATCTGCTCTAGCACAGAAGAGCAATTAGACATTTTTTCATGTTGGACATGGAAGTGACACTCTGACCTTGACCCTATTAGGTCAAACGTGAATGGCGACACCTGCACCTCGCTTTTGTGCTCGCCATGTTGCACCACCCGCCCCGTCCGTAACTTAGATCACATCTTCACACTCTCGGCGAACCTCCTCGCTGGATACAAAGCAGTGCATTCATCAATGCACCGCTCGAGCTGCCACCCACAACCTGATGTAATATTTATCCTGAGCGGGGGAATGCAGCATTCATTAGTCTCTTACCTTCCTGTTGTTTTCCTTTTGAGAACGTCACAAAATATTCTTGGAGCATATTCCAAGCGAGGTGGATTGACGATCGTCAATTTGCGTCATCACCTATTTCGGAAATATCACATAGCATGTGCAAAAGGTATGGATGGACACAGTAAAAAGTTTGAATACACAATGAGTTATGAATAAATAAGCATGTTTGGCATGGCTATTATAATTTAATAATCTTCATTATCATTAGACATCACAACAACTCACCAAATCAAAACACAATAGGCTCGCCTCTGTAGAGATCCATATTAGCATACACTGCCCGCTTCCCTGCAGTCCAACCCTCTCTTATTATTTTTTTTGAACCCAGCAAGTTACCATAGCAACATTGAGGAGCACCACCATCTATGTGTCATCTCCTCGTAAGCTGAGAAAATCCTCCTCATCTGGGAAATGTCTGGAATTTCTACAGCTTGGATTTTATGTCTCATAAGAACAAAGTAAACAATTTCAGGTTTGCTTTGTGAAATGATAGAATTTGCTGTCTTCGTCACAAGGCTGGCTAAAAATCTTAATTTTTTTTATTTTATTTGTTTTTTCTGTGAGGCCAACAATAATGACCGTATTGATTGTTGATTTTTTTCTTTATAGGAAGTGTCCACCATGCTGTGTCCAGTATCAGAAAACACACACACTCTGTAAACTGCCACCTCCCAACGCTTCAATACACTGACCCCCCAAATCTTTCTTACGCCATGCTGAGCATCGCGCTCCGCCTCAGGTCTTGGGCCTTTCCAGCGCCTTCTTACTGGCCCCTCCAGATCCTCCTCCTGGAGTTGCTGGTACCAGGGAACCTGCCCAGCATGTCTAGACTCCCCCCGCCGGCTAAGCGTGAGATCCTCATCGACGGTGACTTGGTGATCGGTGGCCTCTTCCCGGTGCACCACAAAGGCGAAGGGACGGAGGACTGTGGTAAAATCAACGCGGAGCGAGGGATCCAGAGACTGGAGGCCATGCTGCTGGCGCTCGACGAGATTAACTCCAGTGATCGCATTCTTCCTGGACTCCAGCTCGGGGCGCACATCCTTGACACCTGCTCAAAGGACACCTACGCTCTGGAGCAGTCCCTCGATTTTGTCAGGGCGTCTCTCACCAAGGTGCACGACCCAGGCTTCATCTGCCCGGATGGGTCCCGACCCATCCAGAATGAAGTCCCACTGGCCATTTCGGGGGTTATCGGTGGATCCTACAGCGATGTTTCCATCCAGGTAAATGCACTTATTCATACCTGTGAATATTTGAATGAGGCTAACATGCATGTTTTTGGAATGTGGGAGGATCTCATAGCAAGTAAAGGTAAAATCTGAGCATTTGCTAACTGCACACATGAAGGCCAGAGCAAAGGTTCAAATCCATAACCTTCATACTGCAAGGCAGAAATGTTAGCCACTAGACCACAGTGCTTCTTCCAAACCTGCCGTTTAAAATATTAACTAACTAAAACATCCTTCATTCAATTATTTTCTTCACTTGCTGCTATTAACGATTTCATTATCATCGAGAATGATGTCAGTGCCTAATTTGATCTCGTTTTTTTCCCCCCAAACAAAAAGACACTATTAAGAAGACATGTTGCAATCTATGGTCCAACCATTTCTGGGCACAAGCATTTATTCCCCTATTTTATTTGTAATAAAAATTAAAATAATGAGAAAATGTAAATGATCACAAAAGTGAATTCCTGCCTCAAGTCAAAATAACTAAGTGCGTCATTCTTTATTGCGAGACAGTCTATAGTTTCGTGCGTTGTAGTAAACACACCCAGAGCATTAATAATTGACATAACACCTGAAGTGTTGGTGACTACATGAACTCATGAATATGCAGATGTATTCATGCATGTTAATCAGTGTATTTGCTGCTGTGTATGCACATTATGTGGATTTGTGCACCTAGTTGAAATAAATCAACTGCCAACAGTTCAATTAGGCACATACACTATTCTCAAATTATATAACTTGCTCCATATTGTTGATTTGCACAGAAATATAGTTTTATTGATGCAGTCAATTGCTTTCATTGTTTATTATTATTATCATCCATTACTTTCATCATCTTTGAGATACCTAAAAGTGTCTGTTGCGCACTAGTTCAAATTCAAAGTTAGTAACCGAAAAGATGACTTTTGATTGACAGCTCAGATTGTAATATAAATGATCAAATATGTGAACGTCTTTAGGGCAAAATGTAAAGATGGTTTTGCCAGAGTTGGATGATTCCATGCATAAATTTCCACTGAGTTTTGACATTATCAGAAGGATACCATTAAGATGGTAGATCCATTTTTACCACTGGGAAGAAATGCAAGCATGATGATGTCCTCCATGCCACACATGAATTATATATTGTAGCAGTCAAACCTTCATGATTGCAACCACCTTCCATTGATTTGTTTTCTAAACCTTTTATCAGTTTCATTTCATTTTATGTTTAAACTCAACTGATTCTCTGCTTGCTTTTTAGTGCCTTTGCATGAGAACATGAGTGTTGAGACTTGGAGGGCTCCTCATAACCAAATCTATTTGTAGCTCCTTTGCCTCTCGCCGTGGGAGTATAAAAACTTTTCTTTTTTTTTTACAATAATTGCCAGCACCTCCACAGAAATGAACATATAGGAAGAGGAAGTACCGATTCTTTGAATAAGACTGTGACGCTACGGCGTGATTTGAGTCTTGAATCAGATCCGGGCATGAGTCCAGTAAGCAATTCGTAAGTGTGAAAGGCCATTTCAACAACAGGATGTCCTCGTTGAAAACCACTGGCATAATATCGACTTCCTTTTCCTTGCTGCGATGCCAACGTTTCTGACAAAAGAACAGCATGTTTGCGCCGCCCAGACCACCCAGCTCCAAAAATGAAGCTTACACTGTCACGGCACTCAACTGTCGTGCAGGTTTACTTTAAGTCTGTCAAGACAATGAACGCCTGCCAAGAATGTTCTTCATAAACTTAGCAGAAGCGTTTATTTGCACCATCTGTGAGATTTCTCTTTAAGTGAGCAGCAAAGCGTCCACCTGTGTGTAGGAAAGGAAGCGAATGGAAGATGTGCCAGTCTCTTGTGATCCTGACAAGGATTCTCTCATAATTAGGCTCTTTTATCATTTTTATTTTTTCTCTCTACCTTGTCAAGGCTTAACTTCATACAAAAGAAGAATTTGTGACCATCTGGTGGAGGATTGAATTAGTGTTGATTGTTGATGTGCATTTATTCAGATTTTATGCCCATATTCAAATCCAGCACTTTTTCCAGACAATGCCTTAATTTACTTTCCAACAGGGGAAGCCAAACTTTGAATAGGATGCATTAAATAAATCAAACAAAACTTCAAATATGCACAAAAATATGTCAGGTGGGTCTATAATCAATGTTTTTTTGTATTGGTTTTTGTTTTAACACATTTTACATATTTCTTGACATCAATACATTATATATAAAAAAAGTCCACCATCTTTCATTATGAAACTGATGTAAGACTAAAGTATCCAGTGTATATTTTGTTTACATTGATTTTGCATCAGTGCAGATTAAAGTAATTATAAATAAACAACAACAATAACAACATACAACAATAATGATCACAATAATAATAATGATGATAGCCAGCCTTTTTTCTTTGCTGAGATTTTGAAGTTGTTGCATGTCTTTAAATAATTAAAACAAAAAGTGCAAAAATGGGAACTCTTGTCATTATGTGGCATTGATCACAATTTATAAAAGCATGAAATTCAGCATATCTGCATAACATTAAAAATGTAAAAGTAACAATATGAGTCCCTTGAAGCTCATGTACAAACACTTGCACTAATTTTCTCTTACACTTTTTCACCCGTTGTGCCTTTTAAGTTTACATTTCTCAACTTACTTTTTGCACACAAACTGAAAATTGGAGCTTTGTTTGCCGAAACACTGGGTGCAAATAAGAATCGTGTTGACAAAGGTGCATCAGTTCATACAACGTGCTTGTCAGCCTCCGCCATCGTGTCCTCTCACTTGCTTCAAAGTGTCGTGTTTGTGCATGAACTTCTCACACATTCTGTGCAACAGTCGTTCTGCTCCCAATTAACACATCCCAATGACACTCCTCTCACAAGTCAAGCAAGTCTTGGTGACGTCAAGTCGAGACACAGTTATTGCTAACTTCTTGCCAGTCCACGTTTCTGCTTGTCTATTGTTTTTCTGGGCCATTCAGAGAGAGGTTACAGCGGAAAAAGCTTCAGGTCTTCAAGTGTCTGCTTGAATGTCATCTGCTAGAGGCTTCCACTTGACACACACCTCTGGGACATTCAGATGGACTTTCTATGTTGAGATGAAAAAAAATAAAAAAGTCATGACAGCGACATGAGTTAAGAAACATATAGGCGCTATTCCAGATGTCTTAGTTTAATTCCGATTTTTTGGATTAGAATCCCGTAATGCTGCAGATTTTTTTTAAGTGTTTTTTTTTTCAAGAACAAATGTAACCAGAATTCCAGACAAAATTCCAGACAAATACACAGAATTCCTATCAAACAACTATTTCCGAGCCTAGTCTGCCATCTTTGTGTGTCCAAATAACTTGATATTATAATTTCATATTAGCGAAAAACATCTAGTCCCTACTCGGTTTTATAACTGTCATGTTTCTGGAAGTACAGTCATAGTATTTCGGTCAATTAATTTCTTACGATAAAGTCTTGAATCGCGAATGACGTCAGGGTCTGAACTTTGTGACCATAACTGATCATTTAATTAGGTTGTAACACTCATGGTTGTAGAAATGTAATCCTCCATAACTCATCTTTTACCACGCTCACTGAAGCGGAAGTTATAACACGGAGCAGGCGGACCAATTTTTCGGGGATGTAAGCACTGAACTGTAAAGAGCATATAATTGCTGTCAGTCTGCTTGTAGGGTTAAGCCAACGTGTGAGAGACTTTTCATAAGAAATCTTGGCCAGAACCAAACTCCACTAAATTGTCTACCTATGTTGATCCAATGTATCTATTAAACAACATGCGACATCAAACGTGTCCCCGATACTTCCAAGACCGTTTATCAGCCCGCAGTATGGAAAAGATGCAAATTTAATATGGACGTATAGGCGCCAGTGGGCGATTTCATATGTATTCATCGGCCGACTGCACTCACAGATGAAGCACTAACGGGTACGTGGCGTGGCGTGCCTGTTTGAATCCATCACATTGACTCATTTCATACCCTCCGGAACTGGTAGAATGCCTGCCGCCTGTGCCGTCTCATGTCTTTGGGCTGTTGCAGTAGAAGGAGGTCAAATGCGTGGGTACGTGTCCATTACGCTTTTGTAACTTCTCAGGCCACGCGTGTTGGTGGTGTGTTATCGGTGGGAATACACAAAGTGTGTCTCTGCTTGGTCGTATACGTTTACAAGGGGAGAAATACCCTTAATAGACCTAATGTTGGAGAAATATTCAACAAAAGTATCTGCTGTACTTATCCTTGTGACCAATTGAATGTCGTGCAAACATCCCTACCTACCTATACTTACCACCATCTACTAGCTGTTTAACTTTAAACTACTGCCACAATCAAAGCCATAATGTTAAATGTGGCCCATGAGTGGAATACTGTACGACGATGAACGGTCAATAATATCACTCCTGGATTTATTTTTGTGTACGGGCAGGAATTAATTATTCTATAAAAACACTTTAATGGCTTAATCTTTAAAGGGGATGTTTTCAGTATTACACCCATGAGGACATCATTGTTTGGGAAGCCCCCGAGGCTTACAATAAAGCAAGGCGGATGCATGATATGCGTGTTTGTGTTCAATAATCACCATGGTGTCTTGTGAGGACCCATAGAAATATAACACACACACACTTCTCCATCTGGTCTGTTTCTGTGCTTTGTTGCCAAAAAATGTATTCAAACAGTTACAACCTTTCAAGTAAATAATGTGACAATTCTACTTTGATGAAGCCAATTTTTCATACGACATACACAAGTTAAAAGACAAATACATTCATTTGGATGGAGACTGATGAATATGTATCAAGTGCAAAACGAGGTTTCTGTCTTTGAGATTTGTTTTCAGGGAAGTTTGCTCTGAGCAACTAATCAGAGGATGGAAAAATGATGACATTTGTGTGCCAGCTAGCTGGACCCCTGGGCCCAATCTGAAATCCGATATAGGTTAAAGAAGCAATCGGCAGTACATGTGAGTCTGCAATCTTATTGGGCAAAAAAAAAAGAAAAAAATCAACACCCTACGCATACTGGAAGCAGTGCAGACAAGATAAATGACCAGAAATAATTCATACAATTTCACGAAACATATATTCGAATTTAGATTGTCGTAGACTAAACTTTGCACTTGCAGTAAAATAAGATGACTCCAGTTTTTATGCCAAACGCACAGGGGCCAATTAACCACAATAGACACCCAAGGTTTTCCATTGTTTTTTAATGTCTGTGGGTCAAATTTGAATATAGATAGTTCAAAACAATGGGAGGTTTGGTTCGAGAGATAGCTTGGCTAAGGGAGACGGTGTGCAAAGCCCGCGGTGACAGCAGCAAAGCTTAAGAGCAACAAAACAGCCTGATAAAATCCCCCTCGTTGGTCATTGCGGGTGTTGGCATTAAGCTTCGGGTCTGATGGCTGAAGCCGCTGGCGATGCGGACCCTGACTGAGTAAACAGCTTGATAGTGACAAACACTCCACTGCTCCATTCAGCTGAAGTGCGTTAAAATGCAAGTCAATGAATGGACCCACTTTACATACTGTCGGCATGGATGGATAGAAGTATAAATGTGATGTACATGAAATCTTAGCGTAGAATAATTCAATGTTGTTGTTCATTCTTTGTTTTTGCAGCTTTGCTCTTCTGTCAAGACGCAGTTATCTGTCAAATGAAAACCAAAAAAAGGAACCAGCGGTGATTCGCCATTATGTAGTGCAGTCTCTACATGCACACAGAGAAACTATTAAGTTCCATGAAAAAGAACCTCTTCCATGATATTAAATTGGAAGCAAAGACCAAAATATTTAACGGAAGGGCCAACATCCAAATGCTCTTGTTTTCCCCGAATAGGCCATTCCTTGAAAAATGTCCAGAAAATGACAATTCCCGCAGGTTGTTTTTTTTTGCAACACAAAGACAAATGTTTGAGCCAGGCAGGTGTTAAAAGTCTTTGAGCAATTAAGTATATTGACTAAAAATTTCATTGTGGCTTTCTCTAAAATCCGTTTTGTTTCTCTGAAGGTGGCCAACCTGCTTCGACTCTTCCAGATCCCTCAAATCAGCTACGCCTCCACCAGTGCCAAACTAAGTGACAAATCCCGTTATGACTACTTTGCCCGCACCGTGCCCGCAGACTTCTACCAAGCCAAAGCCATGGCGGAGATTCTGCGTTATTTCAAATGGACCTACGTGTCCACTGTGGCATCGGAGGGCGACTACGGCGAGACGGGGATCGACGCCTTCCAGCAAGAGGCCCGCTCCCACCAAATCTGCATCGCCACCTCGGCCAAGGTGAGCCGTTCCATGAACCGTCAGGGCTTTGAGAACGTGATCCGCTCCCTGCAGCAGAAGTCCAACGCCAAGGTGGTCATCATGTTCACCCGTAGCGAGGATGCCAGGGAGCTGCTGGTGGCCGCCGCCCGCATGAAAGTCAATTTCATCTGGGTGGCCAGTGACGGCTGGGGAGCGCAGGAGAGCGTGGTGAGGGGCAGCGAGACGGCTGCGGATGGCGCTTTCACCATCGAGCTGGCCTCCTACCCTATCAGAGAATTTGAAGACTACTTCACCAAACTCAACCCCTACACCAACACCAGGAACCCGTGGTTCAAAGAGTTCTGGGAGCACCGCTTCGGCTGCAGCCTCCAGGAACACGGGTGCAGCGAGCGCAGCCTCAGGGACGGCACTTTTGAGCAGGAGTCCAAGATCATGTTTGTGGTCAACGCCGTCTACGCCATGGCCTACGCCCTACACAACATGAGGCAAGCGGTGTGCTCCAACACCTCCAAAGTCTGTGAAGCCATGAAACCGGGCAATGGTAAAAGGTTCTACAAGGAGTTCATTCTGAAGACCAAGTTTGAAGGTAGTAATCATAACAACCACCTGACATGACATTATGTGAATCTGAAAAACAACATTTATGGCTCACGGAACTCTGCGGGCCTCAGATTCCAGTTTGAAAATAACGTGGTTATGCAAATGAGATGTTTGGCCGGATTTCTATGAAATAGCGATAAAAGCGATCCAATTTCGAGTTATCTCATGCCGTGTGGCTCACTTTTGATATGCGTCCTATTTGAAAAAAGACGAATGGAATCAGATATCTGAAATGTGAATCCACTCTTGATCATATCGCAGCACAAAATTTTAAATATGTTTGCCAAGGTGACCGCAGTTTAAGCAAAAGGATCTGTGGGAGCCAACGAATTGAGATGATCCATGACATTTTTTTGCACAAGTAAATATAAATGTTGTAAATCAAAACTAAAGCAAAAGCTCATAAAAGTTTTGCCTTTTGAGGATTATTTTTCCCGGAAAATGTGGTTGACTTCCAAATATGGTCATTCATCTGATGTTAAAACGATGATTGAACCTGTCATTCTTTTCCAGCGCCGTTTCGACCCGTGGACACCCTAAACATGGTGCGCTTCGACTCTGTCGGTGACAGCATCAGCCGCTACAACATCTTCCACTACCACCAAGAAGACGGGAAGTTTGTCTACAAGAAGGTGGGCTACTGGGACCAGAACCTGACCCTGAACACCACGCTGGTAAGCTGGCCTGGCCTGTCGCCGCCCACCTCGCAGTGTAGTGACCCCTGCAGGAAGAACGAGGTGAAGAGCATGCAGCCCGGCGACGTGTGCTGCTGGATCTGCATCCCCTGCCAACCCTACCAGTACCTTCAGGATGAGTTCACGTGTGCCGACTGCGGCTTCGGCCAGTGGCCCCTGGACAACCTGACGGGCTGCTACGACCTGCCCGAAGAGTACATCCGCTGGGAGGACGCGTGGGCCATCGGACCCGTTACCATCTCCTGCTTGGGAATAATGTGCACCCTCTCCGTGGTGGCCCTGTTCTTCAAGCACAACGAGACGCCGGTGGTGAAGGCGAGCGGACGTGAGCTCTCCTACATCCTCCTGCTGGGAGTCCTGATGTGCTACAGCATGACCTTCATCTACATCGCCAAGCCTTCCACCGCCGTTTGCACGCTGCGCCGACTGGGCCTGGGCACGTCGTTCGCCGTGTGCTACTCGGCTCTGCTCACCAAGACCAATCGGATCGCCCGCATCTTCAGCGGCGTGAAGGACGGCGCCCAGCGGCCTCGCTTCATCAGCCCGGCCTCCCAGGTGGCCATATGCGGAGCGCTTATCTCCTGCCAGCTTCTGGTGGCCGTCATCTGGCTGCTGGTGGAGGTGCCCGGCGTGAGGAAGGAGGTGAGCCCGGAGCGGAGAGACGTGGTGACCCTCAAGTGCAACAGCAGGGATTCCAGCATGCTCATGTCGCTCACCTACAACTGCGTCCTCATCGTCCTCTGCACCGTCTACGCCTTCAAGACGAGGAAGTGCCCGGAAAATTTCAACGAGGCCAAGTTCATCGGTTTTACTATGTACACCACCTGCATCATCTGGCTTGCCTTCCAGCCCATCTTCTATGTCACCGCCAGTGACTACAGGGTAACTATCGGGCACCTTAGCCAGAAATGTCAAATGCAATTTCATGGCGGGCCATTCCACCAAATTGCTGCTATTTGTGTCCTCAGGCAAAAAAAAAAAGGAAATGCATGGTGATTTTTTTTTTTTTAATTGCGCAAAGCATGTTGAATTGGCTGCAAATACAATTTGAAACATTAGTTTGCACCACCAATGTTTTTTCCTGCATTTTTATGTTAGTCCTTATTTCAGCTACAGTTATGAAGTTTCTAAAAAGAAAAACATTTCTGTATTGCCTTTATTTCATGAATTTGATCATTTTAAGCTAAAAGCTCATTCTTATTACTTACGATCCTCGTAATCAAAATTGGACTTCCAGCACAAAAAACAATGCCATAAACATAATAAGATGCCCGAGACAGCCAGTTTGGGTTGTACAATATATGTCTGATTAAATTTTAAGTAAGGGGAGGGCGGAGCATTATAACAAGCAAATGGCACTGATTCTGTGGTTCAGTGGAATGGCCCAGTTATGGTTTCCCTCACACACACACAGAAAAAAAACTCATTTACATACACAAAAACCTCTCACCTGTGATTTTCTCTAACATTCCAAAAATCTCTTGGACTAAAAATACCTCTACAAATATCAAAGGCTCGCTAACACACACAAAATGTCTGTCTGTCTCTTACCTAAAAACTCTCAAGTGACACCAAGAAGCCCCGAACTCTCACCCCAAAAAACGCTCACATCAAACAACCTGTCACACACGTGGAAAAAAAAAACCTCTTCAAAAGATTTAAAAAACAAAACAATTTTTTCCCCTTCTTTCTGATATTTTTTGTCGATTCAAAATTATATGTTGGAAAAACATAATACAACAGATTGTTACTGCATGTGCTTAAAATTTGGCTACCTTTGGGTGGTACACATTTGAACAAAGGCAGTGCTTACTTAACCTGTCTGTCCCAAAGAGTCTGGAACAAATTGACAAAATTTGCATAACCGTTTTGTACAACTGCACTGCTGAGCACAGATGGCTTTTTCCAACATTTTGCTAATCTAATTCAGCTAAATGACAGGGCGCAAAATGTTGGAAACACAATAACAAATACACAACAGGTCATTTGGGGTTCAATATTACAAACTGGAGTTGAATAAAAAAATAACGAGAAACAGTTGCAACACTCAAAACCCAACCGACAGTATTTTTCCAGGCGAAAGTTAAAACGTGTGAGGCTCCTCCTGCGTATGTTTTGGAGGTTATGACGGGTCTCTCTATTCACTTCATGCTGTGCGTCTGCAAATAGAAGTTTTTGGACTGCGGGGCTATCCGGTGGCGTGGGAAGAGATGGTGCTCAGGCACATGACCCCAACAGTCAGCTCATATTAGAGGCTGAACCATGACTAACGTACTCCTGACTGTCCGGTACATTTCTTCATATGTGCGAAAGAAAGAAAAAAATAGACACGTTTATAAAGAAGCTGTATATGAATAAAGATGTATTGTATTGTGTTGTACTCACCTGCTGGCATCCCATGTTTCCTGGCAGGTCCAGACCACCACCATGTGCATTTCTGTCAGTCTGAGCGGATCAGTGGTGCTGGGCTGCCTGTTCGCTCCAAAGGTCCACATCATCCTCTTCCAGCCTCAGAAGAACGTGGCTTCGCTGCGGGTAACAGCCAACCGCTTCAGTGCCACCGTGTCGGCCTCTGCATCCGCTCCCAGTTCCAGTTACTCAAAAGGTGCGCACATACACACAACCTCCAACTCGAACAAAAAAAAATCCATAATACAAATACTTGGCTCTTCAAGTGTTACCACGATGACCAACATTAAAATACAGATGCATAGTGGGCCCAAGTGCTCCCATACAATGTGACTCAAACATATCAAATACTTCCAAAATGTTAGCTAAATACTCACTCAACTGTATTAATAACTAAAAGCTAACTAAATAGGGTACTCTTCAAATCTGGTAAGTATTCCTTAAAAGTTAATCAAATACTTTAAAACTTATCGATTACATAGTGTAGTCTTAAACATTTACACTATAGGCCCAAAAGGTTACCTAATCACTCTTAATTTTTTTAAATAGCACCTAACAGTCACCTAAATACTCTTGACATTGCTAAATAATTTCTAGTTCGTATATGTGTGATTTCTTCAAGTACCACAAGAGGGCGCCACCAGTGATACTCATACCATCATCATACCACAGATTGGGAATCAAAGGTCAATGTTTTAAATCGATCAGTCGATGAGGCGTCTTCACTACTCCTCATTGACGTTTAATGATTCCAGTCAACTAATCGCGTATTACGTGTTTTTGGCATCTTTTCACCTGATTGGCCGATTTCCTTTACCTGACTTGCCCATCTATCAAATCTAAAATGATAATCATGTGTTGTATGAAATGACATTGTCGAAACATTTGTTCTGAACATATCTCAGGGTCAGCCTCCAACTATGTGCCAACGGTTTGTAACGGTCGTGAAGTGGTGGACTCGACGACTTCCTCATTGTGAGCGCCATCCCATCATCGTGCGTAAAGAGGCCCGGTCGCCATGGCGCCAGAGAGACAATGTGCGGGCAGAACTGATGCTGCCCCCCAGCGAACAGTAGGGATCGCTCGACAGGCCATCGTTTGTATAGATTATTTAATATACTGTGACTTCTTTGGTTTACACTTGGACAATGCGTTTTTGTGAGAATTTAGTAGGAAATCATATAAAAAAGTTAGGCTCTATCTGGCCGGTATAATAATAATAATAATAATCTGTTCCAGGGTCATTATTGTGTAAGCTTTAACAACTGGACAAGCCATGTTGTTACATTCACAACAATCTAACAAGAACTTAATAATTGCGCATTCGAAAGCTTTATTTGCTCATATCAAATCCGCCATTATGAAACAAACCACTAAAAGAAAAGAATATTTCATTTTTTCTATTATAATGAATGCATTTTTAGGGGTATAAAATCCTACCAAATTCTGGCTCGTGACGCCTTGCACCGTGCCTTGTCCTAACTTGTCATGTTGTGTGCAGCGATAACGTAATACAGCTGTTCTTATCTTATTGTCCGTCCAGTGCTGTGAATATATCCGATGTTTAAAGACTAAAAATGTTTATTTAATGTAGTAAAAAAAAAAGTGACCCATCTTAGTGAGCATAACATGGGAAATTAGATAACTCGTGAGGAAAATGTGTTGATGTAGACATTCTACTTTAGAACACGTGCTTTTATGTAACTTATGTAAATAAAAAATGTTTTTGTAATATCAGAATAGAGAATAGAGTTGTATTTTAACATTTTCAAAAACAATTAAGAGCCAATAGGAAGTATAATTATGAATTTGGCAATACCTAGGTATGAATAATATTTTTTTTTAATGTAATGTGTATCAACATGTGATGTTCTACTCATACGGGCTGAAGACCATGTCAGGTCTGCCTCCACATAAACCTGACTTGCATCCAAATTAATAACATTAACCTGTTGCTTTCATTTGTGTAGGATGTTGTGAATGCGCAGCATTTGAAGATTTTCAGTATTTTTACACTGTGATGTGCATCCATAGCATTTATTCATTTTCTTTAAATTATTTTATTTTATTAACAGGGGGGGCCGGGCATTTCAGTTCAATGGTGTCTCTCAAAGCTGTTTTTGTGGAAATTTGTTAGTCAAACTGCAGAAAGACGAGAGATAAATAAATGTAATTGGCACTTGTATTGTTTTTAAATACATTGTCTGGATGTTAATAATTTTTGTTCCATAAGCTAACTGCTAATCATTAGAACAGCAAGTGACTGTGTTTGCTAAACAATGACAAAGAACCTCCCATTAACAACACTGTGGTGTTACTTTCTTACGCTACAGAAAGTTTTATATGGTACTGGAAAACCAATTTGAGCTTTCCTAAAAAAAGATACCAATATAATTCTCATCTCATATTTATGTGATGTCAAATTCAAATATTCTCAGTGTTGAGCAAACAAAGGAATCAGTCTTAAGCTTTGAAACAATTTTAATTCACAAAACAAAAATAAGTCCACTATTCTGTTGTAAGGGCTTCATCTTGATTGGTAGGTTTCCTTTTAAGGGGAATGATACAGATTCCGTTGCGGGCCTCTTTTTGTCTCCACCATCGACCCAACCTGCACAGAGACAGATGACATTTTACTACCGCAGTATACTCTTTCTATTAGCTCATTTTTGTTCATGGGGATTCAATTAGTGCTATTTACTAATAACTGAATTTGACCAGCCAGCAGGTCAAATGACCTTTTTCGTAATACGAAAGTAGAACACTACCATCTAGTGGACAACATCTGATGCTAAAAAAAGATGTCAGGGAACGGTTGTCATGGAAACAGCCATATTACCTGTGTTCCTGCCCGACACCCGCCACCAAGAAGTGACCAGAGTGCGAAAACTTCAAGCTGTTGACAAAACCGACCTGAGCGAGGGAAAAGAAGTACGCAGAATAAGAAAACACGAAGGCGACGTGTTGTGTGAAAGTCAGTCCATTCCAAGTTGCTCTTACCAGTGGAATATTGAAGAGAGGCTCAAGCCCTCGATAATTCGGACTGCATTTCCACACTTGCACCTGCGAGTTGCTGGAACCTGTGAAACAGAAGCTATAGTGACTTTGGATCAACGTATTGGTCTTGTGTCCAAAACACTCAACCAAATGGAGACATTTGCGTGTCATACTGAGCGGAATATATTTGCATATATTCAACAAGCCTTAATGAACATGTGTGTGTGTGTGTGTTGGGAAGGACTCTCACAGCCAGAGGCACCTGAGGCTACGACGTCGCTATTCTGAAGCGCGGCTACCGCGGCGACCCAGTGAGGCTGCTCCAGCCCGGGGTCTCCATGGCAACCGTGAGCCTGCTTCACCGTGCTGAGGGGCTTCTTCTTATTGACGCTCCAAAGACACACAGAGCTGAGGAGGTGGGACCAGAAACTGAGTCAGACTGACATGCTAATGATAATGACAGGGGTCAAAAGTTTTGCTGATGACAGAACGTACCCGTCGTCTGCTCCTGTGATCATGTGCTCCTCGTTGATGAGCTGGATGCAATCGATTGAACCCCTGGAAGGAACAGTCATTCAAATTCAAAGTGGCTTCTGCCTTTTGATTAACGCCAGCCACTACAATGCTTCCATTTAACATTGACCGGGACTTTTACATAAACCACTGTCGGATGGCTGTGCGAAACAAAATTCAAAAAAGCTTAGTGTTAACTCACTGGCGCCATCAAGTGACACACGCAAGCACTCACTCGTGGCCGTGGAAGACCAGCTGCGACTCCTCTGCGATCTTCCACACCCGCACGCTGTGGTCTCGGCCGCCGGCGGTCACGCAACGTTCTCGGCTTAAGCAGTCCAGTCCCGTGATGGCGTCCTGATGGCCGAAGCTGTTTAAAGTCATCAAGGGCAGGTAAATGTCAACAACGTCAAGATTCAAAATTAAGAAACGCTACCTTTGTAAATGCTGATATATTTTTTTTAAAGTGTCACTCACAGAGTTTCCACATATGCGTTTTCATCCACATTCCACACTTTGATGGAGCGATCATGTGAGGCGCTGTACAGATCGTGAGTTCCCCTCCTGAACGAGAGACCCTGCAAGCAAACAAACAAGCTTCTTCATGTGTTGAGGTGGGATCTTGACAGCTCAGCAATGTGGCCTTAAAAAAATCTGACCACCCCACAAAAGCTAATAGTAAAACTGATAGATAAATCAACACCCTAAAAGTAAATCAAATAAATTAAATCCCGATGGTAGGCGACTACCTACCGACACGGGGCCTTTGTGTCCTGTGAATTTGTAGAGATGCTTGCACGTTTCAGCTTCCCAAATCATAATCAGTTTATTCATGTCTCCGGTGGCCTAAATAAAGATCACGTTTTTTACTACTCAAACTGTTAGTTACGGTTTGCACTATAAAAGTGTGATATACTCACCAAGTATTTAGCGTCGGATGATATGGACATGCACAAGACTTGAGCCGTATGTCCAACATGGCGATCCTCTGTCCCTTTCCTTCCACCGGGTATGACATGTAGCTTTTTCCCGCTCTCGACATTCCCTGTCGAAAAAACAGACATCATTTAAAACACATATGATGTCACCACAGAAAATAAACTGACGGTACGTTACATTTAATTATGGAGCAGTCTTTTGCGGAAGAGAAGATGAACTTATCGTCAGGACTGATAACTAGGCAGGTTATTGGGAGCTTGTGTCCTCGTAACAGACGGATATCTGAAGCGTCGGGTGGTAATAGCTAAAAGACAAAAACAATACTTAATGGGTAAACCCACCCCACCAAAGACATTTTATTACTTCTTACATCTTTGGCAATGAATCGCTGTAGCTTTCCTTTCTGCTCAAGCTGTAAAAAAGAAAGAAAGACAATATTTTATATCTTTGTTCAACACAGCATTCTTTCCAGAAATTGTCTTACCAATTCTTCTTGAAGTCTCCCCGCAATCAAATCAGTCTCAAATGAGTCATTTTCTATCTTTTCTTCCTCTATTCAAAACAAAATGAATAAGTATAAGAAAGTAGACTTAAGAAATGATGATATACAAGTAGAAGCTTACCTTGATCCTTTAACTGGTTGAGGTAAAGTTTGGCTAATCTCAGTTTCTTCTCCTGCGGTGTCTCATCATAGTCATAGTCCTCTTTGGCCTGACCTTTCTTGGGAACTATCGGACTGTCCAACAAAAATAGATATTGTTATTCTCTGTATAAATACCTGCTAAAATTTTGACCCGAGTTGTCTACCTCTCTGTGTCAGAGTCGCTGGAAATCTCTTCGTTATACTTTGCTTTCTGTTTCTTGGCTTTGCCCTTCGCAGCCAGGTCGGCGTCACCCTGGGTCAAAGATTTTGAAAAATGAGATCGATCGCGACATGCAAGATTAAACGTGCAGGTATGCAAGGCAAATTCATTTAGCAGAGAGCAGTGGCTACTTCGCGCCGGTCAGCTAAACGTACTTTCCGCTTCGATGTCTTTACCCCCGTTTTTGCAACTTGGTATTTTTTTGACCCCTTGATAAAAAACGACGACATTGTGGAAAACGTCTTAATACGAGCTACTATACTAATACGATCCCAACTTTCTTAGGATTCAAGTCAACATCGGACCCACATGGGTAACATGCAGGTCAACCTAACCGATACTTAATTGGAATAAAGCTTGTTGCTGATTGGTCGATGCCTACTACATCCCGCCTTTTTAGAAATCTTTGCAATCTTATTGGCTCAAAGAAATTCTAGTAGAACAGGAAGCAGTCCTATCAAAAATAAGTCCCCTGGAGAAAAATAAGTCTCGGTTTTGTTCCACGTATAAGATAAACTATTTAAAAATTCTAATAGTTTTTCGTGACATATTCAAACTATATATATTAAAAATAAATGTAATCTGTTTCCTCCACAAATTGAGCTCAAAACCTTACGAGCTACACATTTAACAGTGATATTATTACACGGGGATCCATGTACTGTAGTACTGCAGTAGTACTCTTACTTCCTCTACTACGCAGTATTTGCATAATATATTGCACTGGCTTTGTCCTCAGTGGGTGTCGTTGCACTTAAATTTCTCGATACGAGCTGAGGGCCCAGGTGAGCTTCATTTCCACCACTGTATCCATAAAAAGCGAATTTATTAGATATTGTTTATCACGGTGAGCTAAGTAGGCTGCAGCCGAGGGGTCGAGCTGAGGACATGGCGTCAACTAACTTTCCATTTTAGTCTCCCTCCTTGGCTGAAAGTTAGACGTCGATCGCTGGGCCGAACTTCACAAAATGTGTCTTCCCTCTCTAGATTTCCCTTGAACCTTATGCCACCCAAGAGAGAGGCGGGGGCGACCCCATCTCCGACGCCGCCGCCAAAGATGCTAAAGATCAACACGGTCCCACCGGAGGATGGTCCAATGGAGGAGTTGGCCGAGTCCACTTACTCTCCTTTTTTCCACACCGAGGTATGATGCATCTCTTGTGAACGCTGCACACTCAACGCGTTGTGCACTTATTCCCAATTACAATCGTGCTTTCCTTTCACCCGACAGCAGGAATTTGAGGAAATTAATGACGAAGGGAGTCAAGGCATCCGAACGGACACCATCAGCCTGCTGATGAAGATAGAAGAGCTGCAGGCCCAACTCAAATATGAACGGCGATGTCGAATTCTGGCTGAGAGAGAATTGAGGGAGATGAAAGGTGGCCAGAAGGGGGAGAGAATATTTTTCTGTGTTCTCATAAATAAGATGGGTTGCTTCTCTGAATGTTCTGTTTGCATCCTGGTGAAGAGGATAATGCCAAGTTTAACTTTGTAGTTGGGACTGAATATTTATGTCAAGTTTGCAGTGATGAAAAAAATGTGTTCAAACTGTATGTTTGATCCAACAGTAAAAATGTTTTTCCCATTAGCCCAAGTTGTGGACATGCTTGCGCATAATGGTCATTTGTCTCGGCGCAGAGATGAACACCCTCATGGCGGAGATGCGACACACGGCTCATCAGCTCCGAGCCACGCTGGACCACGTTCTTCAAGGCGGCGACGCAACGATGGTGCCGCACAACTCCCAAGACGAAGACATCGCTTTCCTGCCGGGGCCCGAGGCCCAAACGGAAGCAGTAGGCGACAAGCCAGAGGTCAGCACTCAGTGTCGCCGGGCCACGCTCCTTATGCGTCGTCACACTCAGGATCTTTCTCCCCCTCAGGATACCAACAACTACATGTACCTCGCTGAAGACCTCCGCGTTCCAAGAAATCTTTACGAGCATGTGGGAGAAATCTCCGACTACAAGAAATACACCGCGGCGCTGCTTATGATGCTTTTTGACAGAGAGACGTTAGCCACGCACTCGCTGCAGGGCCGCAGGAACACTGTGACTGGGGAGGACTGCTCCAAGCCCCAGCTCCCACCTGAGATCCTCAGGAGCATCATCAGTAGGTTGCTGATTGACAATATGAATGATTAATAATTCATCTTTAGCACTACCGTTGCAATGAGTACAACTTGAGTGAGATTTTCCTTCATCTTTGATTCATTCAGCTCTCGAAAGGTTCTGAGTTTGAATCTCAGTTTTGACCTTCCTATGTGGGGTCTGGGATTGCCTAGCAACCACTTCTGGGATGTACCCTGACATAGAGATACGCTTCTACTCATTACTACAAAATAGTGTCCATGTGTGGATGTAGGATTCGACATCATCTCAGCAGTCGTACACAACCTTTTGATTTGTCTTCCTTATCGTGTTATCCCTCCCTCCAGATCACGTGCGGGTCAAGTTCGGCGTGGACAGCAGCCAGATCAGGACAGCCATCCGGACCAAGTTGAACAATGAGGACAAATTGCTCAAGAAGAGAATGGGCATGGTCAAAGTGGAACCCAAACCCAACAACGCGTCGATATGATCGATTCCACTCGAGGCTGCGTTTTGGCCTTCTTGTCTGCTCGCGTGTGTGCTGTACTGTAACTGTGTGACAGGTCACCTCTCCTAATCTACATCATTCTGTGTGGTGCTTGAAGTAGGTTATTTTTATAGTAATCACTTTTTTTTTTTTTTATACATGGGACGGCGCTCATTAGACAGTATTACATATCCTAGAGCATAGGTGTCAAACTCAAGGCCCGGGGGCCAGATACGGCCCACCACCTCATTTTATGTGGCCTGCAAAGACAGATTTTGCATCGATTTTGTCTCACTACTAAAATTACAATGTCTTAACTTTTAAATAATGGAGGCATTGCTAGCAATTTTTATTACCGTTCATCCTTTTCGAATATTTGAACAATTTTTACGAGTCTCTGAGTTCAAAACTAGTTATTCATGGGTTTGTTGTGTAGCCTATACTGTATGTATATAGAAGAAGTTGACACTCATAATGGCACTCCGAGGGAAACTATGACTATGATGCGGCCTGCGACAAAAAAGAGTTTGACACCATGGCTGTAGAGAAAATGTACAGCGCTTTTAAAACTCACATATTATACAAAGTGGGTAGAGACCAGAAAGTTGTTACGTTAGGGTTGTAGGTTTGCTTTGACGTCTGTGCAAAAATCTATTTGTTGGCCAATAAGAACACTATTGACGTTAATGGATGTCCAGCCCAAGAGGGGTCAGATATTTTTTTGTTTTTTCTGTTCAATAAGCACCTTTGGTCGCCCATTTCTAAGCACACTTTCGCACTACTTGTTAATTATTTAGATTCACACTGTTTAACTCATTGGACTTAACATTAGCTTGTACAAGGTACTGATGATGTACAAAAATACAAAACAATACTTTCTTTATTTATATAACACATTCACAATTCATAGTATAAGAGCTATATTCAAAAACCTTCTTTTTTTGTATTACACCAAGATATATTGGTATCTTGTTTCATTCAAAGGGTCCAAGAGTTAATGAAACTAATTAAGCACCTTCCACACTTTAAAATCAATGTGCAGGGATGTGCACCTTAGGTTTTGCACTTTGTTGTTGTGCTTCACCACATTTGTGCCAATCATAATCTTTAGGGAACGGTTAGTCAATTTAATTCAACGTTATTTGTAAAGCACCTTATAAAAAATGTTTTACAATTTTAAAAAATAAAATTCAATAAAACCAGACAACAAGGCAAGATTCATATCTGTGGGACATATTACCAACTGAAATAATGCATATGCTTCATGTGTGTGGCCAGTATTTATATCCTCTCTATCGTCTCACAGCTGGGGAAAGTGATCCAAGTTGAAAGCCCATCTGAAAATACCATCCAGGCCAACGCAGCCTTCCCAATATAGCGCCTCACCGCGCCCACAGTTCTGGCCTCACTTGGACGTCTGTACCGACAGTACCGTGTTGCCTGTTTCAATGGACGACCTGAAGAAGGGGGGAGATTCCGAGGAAGTGGAGATTGACCTCGAGGACTCCAGTGACCCTGAGGATTATGATGGAGAGCAACCAGACTTCCTGTGGAAAGCGCCCACTGACGGGCAAGAAGAAAGTATTCCTTCGTCTTGTCTGGTGGATATCAGCGATACTAAACCTCTGCTCGATGTTCGCGACCCTCGAGGGATCAACGACTGCCTTAAGGTAGCAAAGTATTAATGTGCTATAGCTGAGATGGATTTCGTGACTTGGCTCAACAGAATTGTTTGCATTCTTTGTGCCATGACCTGTTGCAAGGCAGAATTTGTGGGGCACAATTATCTGTGCCCCAAAGGCCCGTGACAAAAATGTTTGTATTTTACCCACGCCCACATTTTCTGACACATTTCACGATTATCAATTGTGACCACGAGGATCAAATATGAAATGAATGAAAGAATATCTGCACAAACTTAACACCATGTGTTCTTTTGGCACGCAGGTGACATTTGAGGATGTGATTGCTGAGCCGATGTCGGTGCGCAGCGGGGATCGGGTGTGGCTCTGGAGCCACGCTTTGTTTGAAGTCAGTCGAATTTGGGTATACAGGATCATCTCAGTGCTTCTGGCCATCCCCATGTCTATCCTCTCGGGAATCCTCTTCGCCATCCTCAGCTGCATACACATATGGTAAGTGTGCAACTTCAAAACGTCTGATGTCTGTAATTGTGACGTAATCTTGACTACCTCGTTTGGGTACTAAGGGCAAAGGAGTCACTGAGGTGTGTTGTGTTCTCCAGGATGATCAGCCCGTGCATCAAGGGCATTCTTATAGGAACATGCTGGCTGCAGAACTTCTGGAACGTCGTCCTGGATATCCTTGTGCGGCCCTTGTTGACCAGCGTTGGGCGGTGCTGTAGCGGCTTTAGCGTTCACCTGGCCAAGGAATGACACAAACTCACCGGCACCGCCCACCAAGTGAATTACAACTGGACATGATGGGTATTTCACTACAGTGTTCATCATTATGTGTTTACAGCAACTTTGCTCAGAGTTCAATTTTGTGTGGGATTTGGAAACAATAACACATTTAATAGTTAGCAACAGTGTGTAGTTTACAACTTTATATGGCACAGATATTTCTACTTTATTTTCCTGTGACTTTTTTAAAATTATTTTTAAAAATGAATGAATTGCTGGGAAATTAAATCAAGAAAGTGACCTCTTTAAATGAGTATAATTTACCACACTAGGAATGCATTTAACTGTTCATTATTGTTTTATGTTTGTTCCCGCGGCTTTCTCTGCTATGGATACCAAACGTCCTTAATAACTAAATATTTTGACGTGTCTTAAAATGCACGTACTAAGTTTTTCTTTCTCATTCAATCATATTTACAAAAAGAGAACTGCAGGAAAGTGCTCCACATTCCCGCTAATGACAACATGTGGCCACAGGGGGCAGTCTTGGGCAGCCTTAAATCAGATAAGTAGTACACCTACATTTGATACTATTCAAATCCCCTTACAACATGACAGCAAATACAATTAGGATAGAAATGGTGATCCAACAAATGCCGAAGAAAAACACAAAGAGCGGTAAATCTAAGCACATGATGTTTGCAATGAGTTCAAAATTGGACAGGAATGGAAAACATTGACTGAAATGGCTCTTTATTGTATTACATGTGTCCTAACAAATTAAAATCATTTTACTGCATTTCAAAATGGACTGTGTTCTAGCCGCTCCACCAGTATTGGCTCACTTTTGGTTTCAACAGTGAGATTTTACGTAATTGATATGATGGAAGACGGTGGTGCAGTGGATTGAAAAAAAAGTCTAATACATATTTTATATTCAATGCATAGTTCATCTTGAGTGCATTTTAATTTAAGTGAATGCATTTAGAGATTTGAGTTAGGGTTAACAGATCCTTTTGTTTAACCCCAGTTTGTTTCTTGGCCTTCAGGTAGCCTAGATGATGACAGTACTCAACCATATATGGATAAAAGTGTACTTATGTTTAATCAAAATCAAAGTCGCGGTTTCTGGCAAAAAGCCCAAATCTGACAAGATCCAGAACTTCTGTAATACAAGCATCACACCCCCCATGTTGTCATAAGAGCTGAATCACTCTAAAATGATAAAAATGGAGTTGGCCCACTATTTCTCGGTGGCTCTGCCCGCTATTTCTCGGTGGCTCAATTGTTCTTGGGGCAAGATCTCATTTTCGCTTCGCGACAAGTAGCCATGAAAAATTCTCTCTTGTTGTTCGGAAAGTATTTTTCCATTGAGACTGCTGAAGTAATGATGTGCCATTGAAGAGGACGTCTCAGTGGGCCGACTCCCCTGTGCTAGATGAGTGCGAGAGGCTTTTGTGGTTGCTGTCCGTCTTGATGGCCGTGTTGTGATGGCGGCTGCTCAAGGATGCCGCCACATAGCGTCGACAGCAGAAGAAACCGCTTGTCACACCTTGGAACATGTGACCGGCGAAGAACATGTAGATCCAAGGGTTACAGCAGCTGTTCAGACTGGCCAGCAACATGGCGATGATGAAGGCCGTGTCTGTCAAAAAAATGGAGGACTTTGCTCAGTCTGACTATAACACAGTATTTTTTCTTAAAAAAAAAATCTCAACCTCTGCTTCTTTGCCCTTGAGTGGAAAGGAGGCATTCAAGAATTTCACTCATGTGTATTTTATGTCCACAGTATATAGATCAGCCACAGCTCGGGCCAGCTGGGGAGATGTTACAAATCATTTGTGAGGTGAAGCGAGAACTTCAGAAACATCTGGCATTATAAGAAACCTTGAGGGATGCCACACAAAGTGAACTCTAAGTTGCCTGGTGCATTTCCATCGGAACAAGTATGATAAATGTTCTCCGTCCAATGTGACTGTCTTGCATGGAAAAAAGTCATTTATTATTCATGGAAATGATGATGATTCCAGTGATGGGAGGCACAGAACGCTGGGAGGGGGGCATTGGGGAAAGAGGAATTTTTTTTTGTTTTTAATCCTAATGGGGTGAAACAGATTTAAAGAGTGTTAAATGTTTTTTCTCCTGAAGGTGCTGACCTCTCGCATGCTAGATGGAGCTTTGACATCAACTTGTCAATCCTGTTAAACACGGCCAGTGAAAAAAATAACTATTCTGTAGGGAAATGCCTTCAAATGACATATTGTTTACATTTCTCCTAAGGCGGAGATGAAACACTTCATTTCACGCCTCTTTAGCGAGCGACGCCGCAAGAATGAAGACGAGATCATGTTGAAATCCAGAAGAGGATTACAATGACAACGCAATAATTTATTCGATTAGGACCGTGCACTTTATCAAAGAGCAGAAGTTAAGCAAACATTGCATGAGTGCACAAAGTCCCATCTGGACTTCAAGCCCTGTTGAGCTCATTATAGTCAACTTCCCTACATGGCTTCTAAACATAAGAACCGAACGGGAATCCGGGGATAAGACCACAATGGAACTCAAAAGAAGTGAGGCAAAATAAGCGCACTGCACGGTTGATTCACGCTCAACTAGTTTGATGTCGAAAGAAAATCACCATCAGCTGTCTCATTTGTTTCAATTGTTTACATGATATCATTATTGACATATGCGTGTGAGCAAATCTAAATATTATTATATTTATTGTTTTAAGAATAAAATAAATAGTTAATAGTTGTTTTCAACGACAAAATAATATTTAAATAACAATGAATTAATTGTAAAACATTTCCCCATTGATGACAATGAAGTATAATGCCCATTCCAAGTCTATATCGCAACAAATTCATTATTAGAATCATTTAATCAACACACATGAGATTTATGGCCTTGTGATTACAGTTCAATGCAATTTGTTATAAACACTAATTGACTATTTGGTATAATTTGTTCATTAACGATGGCTTTTTGATGTTTCTCCTTCTGGAATACATTAATCCAAATATGCATATTACCCCAGAATTATGGAAGGAAATTAAAACAGTTCTGCATGATTACACGTCAAGAGTAACTGAAAGATAACAACGTTTTAATAGTTCCCTGCTTTTGTCTCCACTCTCTGGAGTTCCAATTCCCCTCCATGGGCTTTTTCCTTCCACTGATAAACACTGTCAGTGACACTCTCATTTACTGACTAGTTGTCCCATCGGGAAAAGGTCTGGGACACCATTCATGGCCTTTGCTTAGGAAAAAAAAATTTTTTTCAAAAAGAATGGCTCTTATCTCACGCGAGGAGGCAGGACAAAAGAACAACCTTCATCTGTGCTCAAAGATGTCTGGCCAAATTATTAGGCACGCTTTTTGTATACGAACAAATGCCATCCAATGCAGTTTCAAGGAAATTCATCCAACAATACGGCCATATTCGCAGTAAAATTATGGAAGCTATTTCATTTGCTGCATACGTTAACTTTTTGATAATAATTTGTTGAAATACATCAATGGCTTGTCTGTTCTCGATCACCAATTTCTGCTTCTGGCATATTTGATGGCACTTCATTATAATCAATAACTTTGGTTCCTATGGAGGAAACAAATACTGTAATTTCAATTCAGATCTTGAGTGTGGAAAGAATTCATTTAAGTTTACAGTCAGAAACTATTAATTGAAAAATGTTGTTAATTATTAGGGGGCAATGCTGACCGTTCTAAGAGCTCATGGAGAACAATGGCCTGAGAAAGTAACTATAATAATAATAATGGTTACACTTGACAAACCTATAAATTCCTTGTTGAGAATGTTAAAATTACAGTAAACCTGAGCATAATAATAGTTCGACATCAGACTTTGGAGGAGTGGGCTGGAATGGTCACCATGCAGACAATCAGATTAATTTAATATGGATATGATTCAATTCTTTACACATAATACAACTACAAAATGAGTCCTTATTTTGTTAGGGAAATTAGCTATTTTCTAAACACATTCTTTCTTTCTTTCTTTCTTTCTTTCTTTCTTTCTTTCTTTCTTTCTTTCTTTCTTTCTTTCTTTCTTTCTTTCTTTCTTTCTATTCATTCATTCATTCATTCATTCATTCATTCAAAGTTCTTTACAGTACTCCTGTTTGTTTCATTTGGTGCGTGAATGTTACGACCCTCCAACTTAACGCGTACAAATACATTTTGGGTATCTTACCTTCTCGTGGAGCCGCATCATCCCACGCAGACCACATCTGGACAAAGAAAAATGGGGTCCAGCATAGGATGTAAGCCAGCACCACCACAAAAGTCATTTTCACTGTGCGAATCTTGGCTTTGGAGATGAGCTTGACGTTGCTCACCCGACAGAGGTGACGTGCGTCTTTGGATGACGAAGCCAAAACGTGCTCCCTTCTAGTTTTCAGGTTAAAGTTTTGCCAGATTTTGACACAAATGAGGCCGTAGCACACGCTCAGGACGCCCACAGGGAGGATGTAGATGCTGAGGGTCATCCATGTTATGTAAGCTTTTGCGCCCCACGGATGTACAAAGTCCCCCCAGCAGTCGTACACGCCGTTCCCGACGTCTCGCAAGGAGAAGATGTACATTTGAGGCGCGCTGAAGATCAGACTTAGCAGCCATGACGTGCCCACGCACACACGGTCCCGTCCCCTGCGCAATGGTCGGAGTGGCTGGCATATGGCCAAGCACCTGTCGATGGACATCAGCACCAGCATGTAGGTGGACGCGAACATGCCCACCACCTGCGCGTACTTCACCAGCCTGCACAGCACGTCCGGCCCGGAGAAGCGGAACGTGATGTCCCAGATGAGCTGCGGGAGAACCTGGAAGACGGCCACCACCAGGTCGGCGATACTAAGGTGCCTCATGAAGTAGAGCATCCGAGATTGGCGCGTCTTGGCGGCGCGGATGGCCCATAGCACGCACAGGTTGCCAGTGAGCGCGAGGAGCAGCACCAGCACCAGTACGGCCACTTCCGCTTTAGCCACTTCGTCATTTCGTTTTAAAGGGTTTACGGTGTTGTTGGTGGAGTGACTCCTGTTCTCAAACGCACGCCATCTGGCCCACGACGCGTTTTGGATCCGGGTGTCGTCCGCGCGTAAAAAGTCCTCCATCGTGCGTAAAAAGCGCAGCCAGTGGTCACATCATGAAGCTGAAGGACACGCAATCTCCCACTGATTGGCTTCAATAATTGCTCAAACAACAAAATATAACATGAGATGATAGCAAATTGCGAGTTAAAGAACACAACTATTCACGTGTCTAAATCCACTGTGGACTGCTCTGCTGAGAGGCTTTATGGGCACAGCAGTCTCCTCCCCTAATCTCATTTTCCTCTGCGGGAAATTGATGGATTATGATCCATGCATGCTCTACATACTCTGATATATATCGCATATGGACAAGTTATTCATATAAGCGTCACTGATCCTAATGACTAACCGTCTGTTATGAATATGGACCCAAAGTCAGGTCATCAAAAATACTAAAAAATAAAGTCCAAAATAAGAAGGTTCTAAGTAACAAAATAAACATTGGGGCTTGTCATTGCTTAAAAATGGACAGCGGTTCAGAAGGTGAATGAATGAATGAACGAATGAATGAATGAATGAATGAATGAATGAATGAATGAATGAATGAATGAACGAATGAATGAATGAATGAATGAACGAACGAACGAACGAACGAACGAATGAATGAAAAAACATAAAATTCATAAAACAGTGTGACAATACCACTGATAAAAAAATCCTTCTTTTGGCGTTAGAAATTCCTCACTTTATTAGATTTATATGAGTCATGTTTTTGAACGCGAAGTGCATTACCTCATTTTTTTTCTATTGCATATTACAGTGTTTCCCAACCAGTGTGCCGCGGCACACTGGTGTGCCGTGAGAGATGTTCAGCTGTGCCGTGGGAAATTGTCCAACATTAAATACAGAGCGCATAGTAAACAGGATCGCCAAACCACAGGTCAGTTAGCGCAAGGCCTGGTCAGCCACTTGCTAATCGTGCATGCGTGGCAAATCGGAGAATCTTGAGATTTCATGTTATGGCATCGGCACATACTCAGTTTATGTGTGTGTTGCTGTTAGTGTTGGCTCGTGAGTGAACAGTTCGTTCAAAAGAACGTTTTTGTTTTCAGTGAACGAATCACTTCCTAACCCTAACCCTAACCCTAACCCTCAGCACAGCAAAAGCAAGCCTAAGCCTAACACAAACCCTAACCCTAACCCTAACCCTAACCACAGCAAGAGCAAGCCTAACCCTAAGCCTCAGCACAGCAAAAGCAAGCCTAAGCCTAACACAAACCCTAACCCTAACCCTAACCACAGCAAGAGCAAGCCTAACCCTAAGCCTCAGCACAGCAAAAGCAAGCCTAAGCCTAACACAAACCCTAACCCTAACCCTAACGACAGCAAGAGCAAGCCTAACCCTAAGCCTCAGCACAGCAAAAGCAAGCCTAAGCCTAACACAAACCCTAACCCTAACCCTAACCACAGCAAGAGCAAGCCTAACACTAAGCCTCAGCACAGCAAAAGCAAGCCTAACACAAACCCTAACCCTAACCCTAACCACAGCAAGAGCAAGCCTAACCCTAAGCCTCAGCACAGCAAAAGCAAGCCTAAGCCTAACACAAACCCTAACCCTAACCCTAACCACAGCAAGAGCAAGCCTAACCCTAAGCCTCAGCATAGCAAAAGCAAGCCTAAGCCTAACACAAACCCTAACCCTAACCCTAACCACAGCAAGAGCAAGCCTAACCCTAAGCCTCAGCACAGCAAAAGCAAGCCTAAGCCTAACACAAACCCTAACCCTAACCCTAACCACAGCAAGAGCAAGCCTAACCCTAAGCCTCAGCACAGCAAAAGCAAGCCTAAGCCTAACACAAACCCTAACCCTAACCCTAACCACAGCAAGAGCAAGCCTAACCCTAAGCCTCAGCACAGCAAAAGCAAGCCTAAGCCTAACACAAACCCTAACCCTAACCCTAACCACAGCAAGAGCAAGCCTAACCCTAAGCCTCAGCACAGCAAAAGCAAGCCTAAGCCTAACACGAACCCTAACCCTAACCCTAACCACAGCAAGAGCAAGCCTAACCCTAAGCCTCAGCACAGCAAAAGCAAGCCTAAGCCTAACACAAACCCTAACCCTAACCCTAACCACAGCAAGAGCAAGCCTAACCCTAAGCCTCAGCACAGCAAAAGCAAGCCTAAGCCTAACACGAACCCTAACCCTAACCCTAACCACAGCAAGAGCAAGCCTAACCCTAAGCCTCAGCACAGCAAAAGCAAGCCTAAGCCTAACACGAACCCTAACCCTAACCCTAACCACAGCAAGAGCAAGCCTAACCCTAAGCCTCAGCACAGCAAAAGCAAGCCTAAGCCTAACACAAACCCTAACCCTAACCCTAACCACAGCAAGAGCAAGCCTAACCCTAAGCCTCAGCACAGCAAAAGCAAGCCTAAGCCTAACACGAACCCCAACCCTAACCCTAACCACAGCAAGAGCAAGCCTAACCCTAAGCCTCAGCACAGCAAAAGCAAGCCTAAGCCTAACACGAACCCTAACCCTAACCCTAACCACAGCAAGAGCAAGCCTAACCCTAAGCCTCAGCACAGCAAAAGCAAGCCTAAGCCTAACACGAACCCTAACCCTAACCCTAACCACAGCAAGAGCAAGCCTAACCCTAAGCCTCAGCACAGCAAAAGCAAGCCTAAGCCTAACACAAACCCTAACCCTAACCCTAACCACAGCAAGAGCAAGCCTAACCCTAAGCCTCAGCACAGCAAAAGCAAGCCTAAGCCTAACACGAACCCTAACCCTAACCACAGCAAGAGCAAGCCTAACCCTAAGCCTCAGCACAGCAAAAGCAAGCCTAAGCCTAACACGAACCCTAACCCTAACCCTAACCACAGCAAGAGCAAGCCTAACCCTAAGCCTCAGCACAGCAAAAGCAAGCCTAAGCCTAACACGAACCCTAACCCTAACCCTAACCACAGCAAGAGCAAGCCTAACCCTAAGCCTCAGCACAGCAAAAGCAAGCCTAAGCCTAACACGAACCCTAACCCTAACCCTAACCACAGCAAGAGCAAGCCTAACCCTAAGCCTCAGCACAGCAAAAGCAAGCCTAAGCCTAACACAAACCCTAACCCTAACCCTAACCACAGCAAGAGCAAGCCTAACCCTAAGCCTCAGCACAGCAAAAGCAAGCCTAAGCCTAACACGAACCCTAACCCTAACCACAGCAAGAGCAAGCCTAACCCTAAGCCTCAGCACAGCAAAAGCAAGCCTAAGCCTAACACGAACCCTAACCCTAACCCTAAACACAGCAAGAGCAAGCCTAACCCTAAGCCTCAGCACAGCAAAAGCAAGCCTAAGCCTAACACGAACCCTAACCCTAACCCTAACCACAGCAAGAGCAAGCCTAACCCTAAGCCTCAGCACAGCAAAAGCAAGCCTAAGCCTAACACAAACCCTAACCCTAACCCTAACCACAGCAAGAGCAAGCCTAACCCTAAGCCTCAGCACAGCAAAAGCAAGCCTAAGCCTAACACAAACCCTAACCCTAACCACAGCAAGAGCAAGCCTAACCCTAAGCCTCAGCACAGCAAAAGCAAGCCTAAGCCTAACACAAACCCTAACCCTAACCCTAACCACAGCAAGAGCAAGCCTAACCCTAAGCCTCAGCACAGCAAAAGCAAGCCTAAGCCTAACACAAACCCTAACCCTAACCCTAACCACAGCAAGAGCAAGCCTAACCCTAAGCCTCAGCACAGCAAAAGCAAGCCTAAGCCTAACACAAACCCTAACCCTAACCCTAACCACAGCAAGAGCAAGCCTAACCCTAAGCCTCAGCACAGCAAAAGCAAGCCTAAACCTAACACAAACCCTAACCCTAACCACAGCAAGAGCAAGCCTAACCCTAAGCCTCAGCACAGCAAAAGCAAGCCTAAGCCTAACACAAACCCTAACCCTAACCCTAACCCTAACCACAGCAAGAGCAAGCCTAACCCTAAGCCTCAGCACAGCAAAAGCAAGCATAAGCCTAACACAAACCCTAACCCTAACCCTAACCACAGCAAGAGCAAGCCTAACCCTAAGCCTCAGCACAGCAAAAGCAAGCCTAAGCCTAACACAAACCCTAACCCTAACCCTAACCACAGCAAGAGCAAGCCTAACCCTAAGCCTCAGCACAGCAAAAGCAAGCCTAAGCCTAACCCTAACCCTAACCCTAACCCTAACCACAGCAAGAGCAAGCCTAACCCTAAGCCTCAGCACAGCAAAAGCAAGCCTAAGCCTAACACAAACCCTAACCCTAACCCTAACCACAGAAAGAGCAAGCCTAACCCTTAGCCTCAGCACAGCAAAAGCAAGCCTAAGCCTAACACAAACCCTAACCCTAACCACAGCAAGAGCAAGCCTAACCCTAACCCTAACCACACTTCCTAAAGTGATTCGTTCTTTTTTGAGTTCATATGACTTCAACCAGTAGGTGCCGGTAATGCGCATTGAAGCTGGTGCCACCTCGCCGTAAATCAAAACGAAGAAGAAAATGACGTAACTTCCCGTTCACGAACGAGTCGTAAATTGCATTTCTCGTTTGCCAACTAAACGGATCTGTACGTGAATGAATCAGTGAGTGATTTGCATTTCCAGTTTATCGCGAGAACGGATCAGTGAGGGAAAGAATTCTGACTTTCCCGTTCGCGAACGAGCCAATGGGTGGACTGCCTTCCTTCCCGTGCATCTACGGATCAGTCAGTGAACGTGTTGCGTCTCCCTTCTTATATGAGTTGATGTCCCCCAAAATAACAAATGTCGACATAACGGATTTTTCTACCTTTTATTCACACAACCACATTCGGTATAATAACACCATCAAACAAAATAAATAAATGAATAAATAAAGTGTAGCGAACGATTTGGTGAACAATTCTTTTGAACAAGTCTTTTTAGTGAACCGATTCTAAGGTTCACTTAAAACTGGAATGCACATCATTAGTACAAAAGAATGCACGCGGCCAAGGGCTTTTGTGTCAAAATAGCCAACTGGTTAATGATATGGACTCTTGCCCAGTAAGTACCTGGTTCAAGTCCAGATGCGAGCATACACTTAACTGTGCTTTTAGAATTGGAACCTTGCTTTGTATGCATATGCAAACAAATGAAAGTTTTTATGTCTAAGTACATAAAGTGGCCCCACTCCCAAGTTGGCGGAGCAAACCAATGGACATTGGTTTGGACATTGGAAATTGGACATTGGGGGCGGCCCCGAGGACTAGAGCTTGACACCTGTGGCCTTTGACCATGATATTTCCCTAATAAAGTGGCCTGTTATTAGGTACACATGAAAATGGCGGTGTACCTAATGGAGTGTCCCTGTGATTCCCTCGTTAAGTGCACCTGCGTGAAAAGTTTTAGCTCCTGCAGAACGTGAAAGGAGCTAAAACTTTTCACGCAGGTGCACTTAACGAGGGACTCTTGGAAAACATGTTGGAATGCGGCCCCGAGGACTAGAGCTTGACACCTGTGACCTTTGACCATGATATTTCCCTGATAAAGTGGCCTGTTATTAGGTACACTTGAAAATGGCAGTGTACCTAAAAGAGTGTCCGTGTGATTCCCTCGTTAAGTGCACCTGCGTGAAAAGTTTTAGCTCCTGCAGAACGTGAAAGGGGCTAAAACTTTTCACGCAGGTGCACTTAACGAGGGACTCTTGGAAAACATGTTGGAATGCGGCCCCGAGGACTAGAGCTTGACACCTGTGACCTTTGACCATTTTATTTCCACTACACGAGGTTAAAAAAAAAGAATAAATAAGAAAGTGTAGTGAACGATTCGGTGAACGATTCTTTTGAACAAATATTTTGAATGAACCAATTCAAAAGATTCTGGAATGCACATTACTAGTACAAATCAGTGCAGACAACCATAGCCTGCCAGGTTGACATAGTCGACAGGATAACAACATGGGCTCTTGTTCAGTAGGAAATTGGTTCGATCCCAGGTGTGAAAATTTACATAAATGTTCCTTTATTATGCAATTAACCCTTTATTTATTCATTCTTTTTTTTAAACCTCGTGTAGTGTACCTATTGAAGTGTCCATGAAGTGTACCTACACATATTGTCATATAAAGCAGTTAACCAAATGTCTGATTTTTATGTTTTAATGGGTGAATAAAAAAACAAGGAATAAAACACCAGACAAGTTTTAACATAAATGTTTATTAAAAACAATGATATTAAAAGTAAATTTCAAACCAGCAATCTAATATGAAATTGCAGTAGATATATTGGATAACAATATTTAGGCGTGTATATGCATACACGTTATTTAAAAACTACTACGCGTGTTATAAAATTGCATAAAGTTGCATAACGGCGCATCCTTTCATACAAGAAAGTTAGCTGTTAGCTTGGAGAAAACTTGCATAAGAGAAGTGGTGTTTCAGTGAGTGGTTCTTTCTTTCCTTGGCAAATCGTAAATCTACATTCTGGCTTACATAGTTCACGCCAGGAGGGGGACGCAACACGTTCACTGACTGATGCGGTGATGCACGGGAAGGAAGGCAGTTTGACCCACTGACTCGTTCGCGAACGGGAAAGTCAGGATTCGTTCCCTCACTGATCCGTTGTCGCGATGAACTGGAAATGCAAATCACTGACTCGTTCACTCACAGATCCGTTCCGTTGGTGAACGGGAAATGCAATTCACGACTCGTTCGTGAACGGGAAGTTACCTCATTTTCTTCTTCGTTTTGATTTACGGCGAGGTGGCACCAGCTTCAATGGGCTTTACCGGCACCTACTGGTTGAAGTTAATACAATAAAATTTTCTCTTCTTCTTTTTTGATGTAATTGTGCGTAATTGACATTTTCCTCTTCATGTTTACCATAAACGCCCCGATTTTTGTGGCTGTTGCAAGTCTAGCGCAAGGCTTGATCTAGCCATGAAATCTTTGTTCTTTAGGTATTTTTGAAGACATCAAGTGGGCGATTGCGCAATTGTGGGCATGAACACAGTCGGCTTACTTCTTGGCCAATGAAAGCTGCTCCTTTCATTCCTTTTGAATTAAGCACAGTAGAGAAGCACAGTCTGCAAGACTGGATTTCATGCGGGTGATTGATGCATGCAAAATATGTTCATAAGGGTGTTCAAATAATTAATATCTCCAATGTTAAGAGGCTTTGATTAATGTTGTCAGATTTATGAATGGATTATGATAACATTAATCAAACAAGTGCCCAGAGCGTCAAATCTGTCGGCTTGCACCTTAATCAAATTGTCAAAATTGCGTTACACCACAGTTTAGATCTGCTCTTAAAGGTTTGTTGACATTGATAGACTTTTACTCATTTGGTAAAAAATGCAAAGGATGGATATAAAATATTAAATCCTCCAAGTCAATGATAACAGAAAGAACATGGTGGATGTAATGTCTACTGAGAAGACTGTATCATTCCTTGGTTCTAAATTTCTTCTATGTACATTTAAACATGGTCCCTCAACTGGGACACAAAAACTTCAATGACCCAAGGCAAGGTTGGATGTCACTTGGCAGGTCTGCGATCTTGAAATCCTCGATGAAAGTTCCGTTTGATTTCCCAAGAGCGAGGGAGGAAAAGGCAGGGAACGCAGAGGTCAGGACCCACAGGAAAGGTCCGAACCGGATTGCAAAGCTGGAGGCCTATGGCGAGGCCTATTGATAGTGATGTGGAACACCGAGTGACATGTTGAAAATCGCTTTTGGGGAAGTTCGTTCCACTTGCCGCAACGGAGGGACTCAACAATCTTGTGTTTTTTCCTGTTTTGACTTCTTTTTAAGCTTCACTGACGTGATCTCTGTTTGTTTGACTTCCCGTCTTTCTTTGTTCTCGCGCAGCTCAACTTCACCTGTGCCCCATCGCTTTGGTCTCTTGAGTATTATTGCTTACACTACGCCACAACACCCAAAGTCAAGAGCCCAATGAAGACTAGCAATTATTGTTCTGAGGTACTCATAGACGTACTTTAATACTAAAATAAAAAACAAACAAATAAATAATTTAAAAATATATATACTATATATATATTTCCTATATTTTCCTCAAATCAAATCAATTTCATTAGACATTTAGTTGCAACATTTTTGAAGGTACTTTAAGCCATGTTTTCAAATTCTGGATCCTCTAGAGTATTTTATTATTTTCATTCATAAGGATAGTCTTAGATGATGGCATCTGGGAGAGATCTTCCAGGTGTCTCTAATTTTGCTTGTTTTTCAACAAATGTTTTTTTTCCCCACAACACATCCTCACTGTCTGCAATGTGCGCACACAATCAAAACGGCTTGTTTTGATCAATCATAATCACACCAATTACATTTAAACCGCTCGTCGAGACCTCTTCAGTTCCGCATGCAACTGGCAAATAAACAAGCGCAATCAGCTTTTCCACGTCAGGAAGAAACAAATTTGAAACATTAGCAGTCCCAAGGCTCTGTGGCTAATTTCAAACATAAAAGGGCAAGAGGTCCACAAACATTCTCATAAATTACTAGCAGGCTCATTTTCCACATCATCAGTTGATATCAAAGGATTTTTATCAACTTGTATTACTTTTTACACTTGTGTGACTGAGGTTAAAAAAAATAGATGCCTATAATTGTTTCATTAAGTCTACCTCATTTGTCTAAAGTGTTCAAGGATGAGTACACCTTATGAAAGTGTATTTATTTTTTCATGTTGACAATTATTCCAAAAATAAGGAAGCAGATTGAATGAGGTAAGAGGTGCAGTTTGACAAAACATCTCATTGATAGATTTGTTTTCAATATATATTCAAGACTTTAAATGGAAAGTCATGTACTAAGTTATGGATGTAGCCATAACATTTTTTTTCCCGTATAAATAAATAGTTAGAGGTTAGTTGCCGTTGCAGATATGATTCTGATGTAGGTGCTTCGTGTGGGTTGACATCACAGTGTATGCGTGCAGGATGTGAGGGATCAGTCATGGAAGCTGACCTCATATATTTACACGCTAACTCAGCTTAGTTGTTTATAGGATTAGCATCATTTTCTTGTAGTCCAATTCTTCATTATTTCTGATCTTGACAAGGCAAAAGTCCCGTGACCACTTTAAAAGCGCATTTGTGATGTCTCAAAGAGGCTTTTTGGGCTCAAGTGGTCACCACCGCTGTAATGATAAACACTTTGCTAGAATACTTATGTGATGGGAATATTTTGTATTTGCTTTTTCACTGTTGGTCACGGTCGCAGTGATTGCTCTGGATCAAAATAGCACGCTATGAGGAAAGCCACGCAAGCCTTTCATTCACATGCAATTACCAAAAGCTTTCTATGTTGACAGTGATGTCCACAAGTGTTTAGAGTGATCGACCCCCCGACCCCCCCAATACACTATTCCACAAGTAACACATTACAATGGCAATGTGGGAACAGGATCCAACATCTGCGTCTCATCCGGGAACAGATGATAGCCTTGAAATCTGTTGTGCGGCGACGTTCCGGGCATTGCCGCAAAGCCAACATTCTTGGGGGGAATAACAAGCGTTCTCAATGTGCGAGGCTCGCGGCCAATTACGTAACATGCATGTATTCCGCATGAAAATCATACAACCTGCATCATGCTAGCATGATGTGCAGGCCCATGTGCATGTGAGTTGAAGTGGAGCAGTAGTGATAAGTGTTTCCATGCAGGCCACAGCCAGGGTCAAATGCAACGCGTGAGGTTAGGTGAGTATTCATCACACAGAATCTAAAAAAAAAACAACCAAATATATATATATATAATTATTTTATATATATATATATATATATTTTTTTTTTATATATGTATATATAAAAATATACATATTTATATATGTATATAAAAATATATACATATTTGTATATATAATATATACGTATATATTTGTTATTAATCAAAAGGGTTGACCAGGGTTAATAAGATGTAAAGATAAAAACGTTACCCTGCTTCAATACTTAAAAAAAGTGCATTCCTCCATAAAGGCGCCAAATCTGCATGTAATTGAATGATCCTACAAAAATGGAAAGCGCAAGCGCGCAATAACACGGCACAGGATTTGCTTGTGTATACAGATGTTCCCTCATAATGTGTGTGTTTACAAACTGGTGGTCTTCTTAATCAATTGTTTTTTTCTTGCTAAATTGAGCAAAAATACAATTTGCAGCGCTCTAGCGTGGCAAATTTGGCATGGTAACTTGTCTTTGTTCCTAACTTTCAAAGGCTTAGTTTTATGAAAGACCCATTAAATATTTTACTTTTTTTTTTTTATAATTGTCCAGTTTCTTGTTGTAGTTTATTACTGCTATGTAATGTGGATAATTGATTCAATTTTTAATAATGTTATAAATATAAGTGCTGTATCTATTAGCTTTCATAGATAAAGTCCAGTAATCGATTCACTTCACTGGTCATACTAATCATATTATACCATGCTATCCTTGGTTGTGGAGAAATGAGAACCGAAAGGCAATGCAAATTAAAGTAGAATGGTAGTTTGAGTGTGGATTTTAGTATTGTTGGAGGACAATGTCTCCATCTGCAGAGCAAGATGGGAGCTGCGTAATAGAACCCAATGCCTACACAGCATAGTGTGTGTATATATATATATATATATATATATATATATATATATATATATATATATATATATAATTTAATTAAGGCTACATTAAAACATATATTTTACGTTTTAATATTAGATGTTTGGTTTTAAATCTCTTATGATCGTTATGTGATTTAAAAATAATTAAAAGCAATTCAATGCTACATGCATGTAAATTTGAATTCGATGCATATACTACATATCAAAACTCCAACTTTTTTTTTTTTTTTTAAATTCCAAAAATGGAAAGATGCTTGATGATTTTCGTTTGTTCCATTCACTCATCTGGGAAATGGCAAAAATGGTTATAATTATTAAACGACTTCTACAATATAGCATATGTATATTTTGCAAGTGTGGTTGAAGACAAATATGATGATGACAAAATCGCCCAATGTATTCTTTAATTAATGCTTGTGCAAGGATAAGAGTTACAAAAGAAATCTACAGACTAGAGATGATAATATATCCTGTTCCTATCATACATTATTTGTACAAGTCATCATTTTAACAGCATTTATGCATTCGATTAAACGTACCTGTTACATTTGAAAAGATATATCGATCATCCCGGCGAGACGGACGACAAAGACCAAAGGAGCTGATCTAAAGCGAGACCTTGTGCCATCCAGACATGGCGACAAGCTTCATTGATGTACTAGTATCAAGTTTCTAGTACAAAATCAACAACACGAACGCAGCACAATTCCTGCAAATATCTGTAAGTGCATTAGTAGTTCATCGCAGGAATTCTACTATTTTGCAGATTATTATTATTTTTTGAATCTACATTGATATATGATTTTGCTATTTTCTTCATATCCCATGTAAAAGTTACAGGAACGACGTGTGTGGTTAGTCCTTTACAAAGTGCCAATGTCCTTGAGATGTTTCTATTAAATACCCTAAGCAAAGTTTTGATTGTGCTTAGTCAGTCCATCCAATAATCAAAGGTTCAACGATAGCAGGCCACTGACGCTAACATGCAATCACACTCACTGATAGCCGAGATGGTAAAACTGGTGCAAACCATCAAGTTACTTTTGTGCTTTAGATGCTAAAATTGAGAATATGCAGCATAAGTGGCATTCACATTTATACTGCACTGACGGCACCTTAAGAGATATCAAACAAACCTATGCATTTTTTTTTTATGAGATGGCATTGGTCTTAAATTACTAAAGACATTAAAACAGTCTGCTTTGTAAATGTAGTACCTTTTAAAAAAATCTTTTTTTTTTTTTTGGGTGAGTAAAATAATTTTATCGAGCTGCCATCCATATGGAGATACCAGTTAAATATTTCCTACTTCCACTGGAGGGAGCCACAATTCAAATCTGCCACAGTATTTATTGGCAGTAACCAGTCACCTTCATTATACCTTCTACTTGGGGTGTCCTGATTCTGATCCTCTTATCAAAAATCAGGTAGATCACTCACTGCAAAACATTTGGAATTCTTCATTTTCTGAAAATGTAAAAGGGTCATTAAATGACCAAATAATTCAAAGCTATAAAAACGTCCCAAATTTAAAAATGTATACACCAAAATGTTAATTTTTAGGGTGGTGTTTTTTATATCTGTCTTGCCTGATATACTAAAGCTGCTTCACTGCAGGCCATTAGGACATCCAAAACTTTACTTCAATCAGTTTAAAAGATGGCCTAGTGGTTTGCTACTACTTTGCCTCACACTGACAAGGGCAGAAAAGTTCCAGCTCACAGCATATTTGTACCCTAGTAAAAGTCATTGACATGGTCCTTATTATTGGTGAACAAGAGGCCTTTCCAGTGCATCCATTTTAAATTCAACATCTATGCTAAGTAAGTGTATTATTGACTATTTAAGTCAAAGTGTGAGTGGCGGTTTGATGGGAACCAGCAGTTGGATTAAACAAGTGCTGTGTAGCGATCAGTCGCTGTTTTGCAATTCTTGATTTGTGTCTAACCGCCACGACTATGCGTTACCCTGTTTGTCTGAGGAGGAAGATGAGGTGGATGGCGAAGGGGAAGGAGCTTTAGGGAAAACCCTGTCAGTGGGAGTCATGCCCGGACTGCCAAGACCTGACGAACTGGAGCTGCTGGAGCGATGTGGCCCTTGGCCCTGCGTGAGCATGGGAGCCGGCCGGACCGGTCTGACGGGCGGCGGCCTGATGGGCGCGTTGGGCCTGCGCACCGCCAGGGCGGGTTTGAACGTGGTCATGGTTTCAGAGGAGGAACTGCTGCTGCTCCGTCGCTGAGCCGCTTCGGGATCTCTGATGACCATGGTGTGCAGGGGGCTTCCGGGGACATCCTGGCCACCGCCGCCGGGATGTTTGAGAGGTTCCAGCGTGTCCAGGACAACATCAGGAGCGTGTTTGGCAACATTCTGTCGCTCCAGCTCACATAGCTCATGGAGGGCTGTGTTCATTGTTTTCTCTATGTCCTGAAAAACAAGGCAGACGGACAGAAAAGCTAAGAAATTGACGCTAGCAGTAAAAATCCTTCGTTATCTATCACCACTCACATCCGCGAGGGCTTCTGCCTCCAGCGTTTTGTGGTCTCCCACGCTGGCGTGCCGAGAGGTGACCGGAGACGACCGCTGAGGGTGCCCGGCGGCCCCATAGGTGGCGAGTCGCCGCTTCTCCGGACTATCTATGAGGCCCCTGTTCATAGCTATTTTGTGAGGGCTGCACGGCCGAGGCGCCACCCTCGGGGGCCCGTCGGCGGGTCGGGTGGGGCTGTGGCCGTCGCCGTTCCTGTGGCGCTGAAGGGGAGCTCCATCTGACCGCACTCTTGCCCTAGAAGGGTCCGTTTGAAATCAATCGATTGTTCCGGAGTAAATTTATGTTTTCAGTGTAGGGTCTCATAATTTAATAAAATGTTAAAAAATCTGTATGAATTTGAATTCTAACTCACCTTCCAATTGGTGGCCCGAAGCGACGTTCCAGAGGGTGTTCAGATAAAGACTGGTGTTCATGTCTGGATGACGATCGGTCTTCGTGGTATCCACTACTGCTCTCACTGTCAGTCCTTTGAATGCTTTCTGAGAATGCATCATCCCTGTATCAGATTAGAAAAAAAAATTAGTATCTATTTGTCAGTATCAAGCAAAACACAAATATTGTCTTTGCAAAGGCAGGATGTAATTCATGTTGTTTTAACATGTAAATATTTGAATTTAAAAAAACAAAAAAAGCATTTTACATACATGTCCTGCACCACAATGTACTGGTGCGGGATGAGACCATCCACACCGTTATGTCGACCCTCCCACCAGTCCTCCGAAGCTCGCAGGTAAAGTAACAGCGAGGCTCCTTTTTTGAAGGAAAGTTCTCTTGGAGTTCGCCCCACATAGTCAAACTTGGCGATAGCTTCTATCTGCTCCAGCTCTGTCAAAAAAAAATTCAACCAAATCAGATTTTGTAGCAATATGATGGATGAGTGATTATTTGAACTAGCTGTGACTCACCATCGTCACTTGTGTTAGGTCCAGTACCGTTGTCTACCTCATCAAGAGCGCCAGCGTCACTGTGTGGACTCTCACTGATCGGACAAAAGAAATTGCAACAATAACCATATTCGAAATGAATATAAATATTGACATTTCATTCGGCATCTGTTATGGAAAAAAAAGGGAGTGTTTGTTGGTGGAAATAAAAATAGGCAAAATATTCATTAGAACTTTGACATTTGAATGGCAGATGTAAGGCTTAAGTGTCATTTTCAAGGATCAAGGCTTTAATTTGGAAAATGAAACACAAGACTTTAACTCTTTGCAGTAATTAGGAGCAATTATTGTCCGTGTAAAACCAGATCGAAAACAACCTCATGCTTTGTTTGGGTACAAATGACCAGTTTCATCCCAATACGATATCATATTGATTACATTTCATAGCAATGAGATTTCGTACATTTCTGGATAGATATATTATTAGATCATATATTATTCATGGGCACATGCTGGACACCTTGCCTTAAAACTCACCAGTATTCCTCGCCTCCAGCCATGCACTTTTCATATACAGGCCCCTCCAACTCACGCTGGCCTGGGAATATGGCTTCATGGTGGATGATGATGGTCTTAATGACTTCGTTAACGTGCGCTTGACAGGCCACGGGATCCTGGTCCTCCGGTATGGGCATCAGCGTGGGGCCGAAGCAAATAGCAAGGTTGTAAGGGTCCATCATGTTTTCGTCACTGTACTGGGATAAACTGGAGGAGCGGAGGCAATTAGCGACACAGCGGAGCTGTCACTCAGTTGCTGTGAGGAGACTTACTGATTTAGAAAGGCAAACAGGTATCTCAGAACGATGACCACGGGTGGCGGGAGAGTGGCAACAATCTGCTGGAGGTGATGAGCTCGATCGGAACCAAAGTCCAACTCTAAAATAAGAACACATTCGTTTAAGATCTGATAGACATAAATGAGATTTTTCATGTTCAACATGAATGGGAGGAAGCTCCACGTTTGGCAAGTTTCCTGTTAGATGACTCACTCGTAGTGGAGATGAGGTCGAGGAAATGCTCTTTAGGGAACAGCGGCTTCTCCAGACCCCTGAAGTAGAGTTTTAGTACGCCGGCCACAGAGTTGATGTCATGATCCGATTGATCGTCGACCAGCGGATCTTCACCTACACAGACACAATCGAACCTTCCTCTTAGGCGATGTTACAAATCAAAATTTTCATATGATGTTTGGATGATGCCTGTATATTTATTATGACGACAAGATCTCATAAATAATGTATCTACAAAGATGAAATGACTGGCTCTGACCTCTTTCAAATGCATTTTTAATGTCGTTGACTTCCACTTGGGATCCCGGAACTCGAAATATACCTTGCTGTTGAAGACCTGTAAACAAACAAATCTGGTTGAATACGTTTTAATAGAGAAAATATCATTTCACTTCTTACTTTCCAAATCTGACAAAAAACGTTTTCAAGAGATTTGAATAGTTATGATAGTTTTGGATTTTTCAAGATAGTTTAGTTATTTCATTTTGGCTTTTTTTTTTAATTGAATTATTTTTAATTAGCTTTTAGAATATTTTAGTTTATTTTTCCAGATCATTTTTAGTGTAAGATTTATTTATTATTTGCTAACATATGGCGTTGAATATTATAGAAAATTATAGAAATTATTTAATAAAATAAACTATTAATTAATTATTTAAAAAATAATTACATTACAAATAATAGAAATTGACGGAAAACAAATAGGGAATATTAAGTAATAAAGTCATGGAACATGTGAACCCACCGTAAAGATTGATGTATCGGACACAACTCTCAACCACCACTGGTATGGGCTGCCCAGAGTCCTGCAGTTACATTGAAATTATTATTAACAGATGAGCAACAAACACACTGACAGAATGAATCAAGTATTCATTGTTTTAATCGAATCATATCAAATGTTACAGCTACCAAACAACACTATGCAACCAATGTGATTATCACAGCATGTACACTTAAAGAAGCACCAACAGAACAGAGGCCCAGAAAATATAGCAAAACGGTACTGCGACCAAGCTGTAGGACAGTGTACCTGAGTCCTGGCTCGGACATTCCGTCTTCCCCTGGGCAGAGAGCAGTAAGGCACGTAGACGGCGGAAGAGAGGCGACAACAACCACAAACAAGTTAGTGAGGAAGACAGATCTCACAGAGAGAGAGAACAAAAAAAGAGGAGGCCTGGAAATGCCAAAGCATCGATTCAGTGTCTTTGCAAGACACGAGGACATTGGGCTTGGCGGAAGTTGGGAAGGAGGTGGGGCTAGATTCAAGTCAGAGTAGGAGAATACACATCTCACTTCAAAACCTGCAGCTGATTTTGATAGCATTGTACTGCAAATGATCTTTTTTTTATTTGGACTGAGTGCGTAGCAAAACAGCAGGACAGAGGCGGACTTTGCTCGTTTTATTTGAAAGAGTCTGACACGGCCAAGCGGCATGTTTAAGGAGCGAGTGGACTTAATTTGTCCAGGGATGAGAGCGTTAAAGGCAAACTGCAGCTCCACATTTGCTTCATTTGCCCGTGTCTGACTTGACGAGCAGACGGCGAAGGACAAGGCGACGAGCAAGAGGAGGGTCAGAGCGTGAGCGAGCCAGACGTATGGGTAAAAAGCGTGGCCCAAAGATGAGCGGGACGGGAAAAAACCCAAAAAATCAAAAAGACCACCAGAGAAATAGCGGAGCTCACCAAGAGACAAAGAGCACACAATGGGGCTTGTACCTGGATGAAGGCCTCCATATTGCCGTTAAACAGCTTACGCCTAAAAATGGAGCGAGGTCTAGACTTCCGCATTCTCTGAGGTTTAGGGGGAAGTATGGGGGGCCTGGGGAAAGGGTGGGGGGGTGCACGGTTGGTATGACAATTACGAATAATAATACTGGAGTACGTCACAAATATCACGCCTTGATTTGACTCTGACTGTTTCTAATATCCGACTTTTATGGAATCAAATAGAATTTTGCACACAACTGAGAACTTGTGTGTAGCTTAGCTTTGTCAATTTCTTCTCAAAGAAAAAAAAAAGCTAGCTTGTCAGTTGGCGAATCGTAATAACAATCTGATTTTGTAATCATAACAAACCGACAACTGTCTTAAGCAATGTTAACTTTGACATTCCCATTCCCACATTGAGATCTCATTTTTTGTCATATTCATGGACACCAAAGGAAGGATTTTAAAAATCAATGCCCACTTTATTGTCTCGGTTGTCACGGGACATCTTACCTTGTTGTTCCATATTCAGCCCTCTCCCCTAAAAGGAAACAGAGCACAAAAGGCGCTAAATCAGTATACGGCGCTTTTCAAATGGTACAGTTGAGTGCCAGCCCAAAAAATGCAAGGCTGCCAGATGGAAACGGAAAGGGGTGTTATGAGAAAACAGCCATCTATTCAGGCGCACTCAATGGGGTGAGTACCATGGCTGCATTTGTCACGCCGCCAAGCAGCGACCATTCATCCGTCGCCGTGGTAACGGTACAAGAGCCCCCTGAAGTCCCCCAGATAGCCTGACTGCTCTCTCTAGAGAGTGCAAGCAGCTTTTGAGGTGTTGCTTTATAAGGGGACGATTTCATAACACACATACTTTGATCAGGGAATGAGGAAAGGATGGTTGCAGCATTCTGTCATGTGTAAAGCAGCTTTCTGCTCAACTTCGCTTCATGTCACATGATTGTAACCATGCAGCAGAAAACTTGAATGACTTTGTAGTTGCAACATTCAGTCATTTGGGTACGAGTTCAAGCCAATGTAAACGGAGAACCTTCATGCCTTAATGATCTAATTTATTTCCATAAAGCGTTTGCGCCATCCCCGACATGACATTTTAAGGTTACCAATGGTACCAAGAATGCACCGAGATGACAAGCTCAGTTAGTGTCATATCAACTCTTTACAACCAGTATTTTGTCCTTCTTAAATAGAGACTGAAGAAGAGGACAGTTTTGGATTAATTACTTTTAATACAAAAACTTTTTGGGCAATTAAAAATATTTATTTTAAATAGTACAGTCAGCTGACTTCTTAGCGAAGGTCCACTGAGTGCTCATTAAATGCTAATATTAACCCCAAAAAATTCTCCTTGTCAGCAAGATGAAATATTCATAATTTAAATAATTTAGTATTTTTTTTTAAAGCGTGGGATTAGTGATTAGTACAATTTCAGTTTTGTATGCATTTCATAATTCTTACCTTCTCCCAGTGTCTGCTTGAGAAGGTCATGTTTGGCTTGAAGTTTGACTATAAGGTTGCTGCCATTTAAGTACTCTTTGTATTTCTGCAGGGAGGAAAATATATATTTTATATTTGAGCTTTTACGCAAATATTTTGCAATATCTTATCAGAACTTGCAGTGAAATAGAAGCCCTCCGTCTCCTGCTGATTGGCTCGTCTCTTGGAGATGTTGATCTTGCTCATGTAGGAGTCAGATGAGGCTGACTTTACCGACTCTGTAGACTGACTGTGCTGAAAGGCATCGGATACATCGAAGTCCTCTACTGTCAGCATGTCCTGAAGGGTCTGCATTGTGGCGTCCAGAGTCTTCCTCACCTGACATAAACACGCACGCATGTATTTAACATTTGCTAAAAACGCCATAAAACATCTATCATCAAGTCAATCTGTCAAGGAAAAGCAGACATATCATGACAAGAAATAATAAGTCCATGTCTTCAGTGTGCATTCCTCTTCTCAAAGAAGACTAACAATACATTTTGTCATCTTTAATCATTTCTTTGACAGGACGTGAGTGTTGCAGATAAAACCAGTGTGACAAGTACTAAAACAAGCCGAGCAATCATCGAAACATATTAAAATATATATATTTTTTTGCTGACAATTATTGACTTTTCTACCACTTAGGTATCACTAACCAGTAAAACCAGGGATATTAAAACTATCTTAACATAATTAGCTTAGGTCAAACTAATTTTTAAAAACAAGAATACATTATTTTATGAAACATTGGAAATTAAAACAACACATTTTGTTGAGTTTAACTGAATAAAAATGTGTTGCAAACCAGAGCTTCATAAAAAAAAGATTTTTCTCAAATAAGATTTTAAAATGAGACTTTAAAACATTGCAAAGAAGAACAATAAGGCATATGGTTCTTTTGTTCCTTCCGTCTCTAGCTAGTATTAACTGAAAAATGTGTTACTCTGTCTAATATTATCGAGAAATCAATAACAGCGATACATTTATACGAGTATGTAAAATTAGTAAGCGTATGATGTCATTTTTAAAATTAGAGCACTTCTTAATGACTCTTCACTGGGCTTAGAGCTTCATATTTAATGTGCTAGACAGTCGAAATATTCTCCCACAAAACTTCACACATACAGCAGAAGATATCAGTCTTTAAATTCTCCTCCTGTCCTTTATATTTGGAAATTGTCTAAACCTGCACAACAGGTTACTTGACTTCATGTGCTAAGTTGACTGAAGTTAGCGTGGCACATACGACATGTTTATTTAGACCCAGTAAGAAAACATGTCACCTCTTCATTTTCTATCTTGAGCGTCGCCAGGCGAGTCTGAAGCTGTTGATATCGCATCAAGAGTTCCGTCTGGACAGGTTGCTGTGCGCTCACCTGGCACACCTGGCAGGAAAGCAGGACACAAATTCTGCCGTGATGACTTGATAAGAACAAAAAGACCTTGAAATGAGCTCGCTATCTCCTGCTCACCTCATCCCCCATGTGCGGCTGATAGTCAAAGCGTGTTGGAGGGCAGAACATCTGAGAGTGCATGTCCATGAACTTGTGCTTGTCTCCTCGTACATCCATGGCGTCCACGGCTCCTTCTAGAACATCCAAACCCTCATGTCGAGACGTCTCCAGGCTATATTCGGCCGACAGGTAGGTTCTTAGGGTTCGCGTCAAGCTTGCGTGGTACCCCATGTCGCAACACTATGAGCGGGAAATTCAACATAATCCTAATTAGTCTACTCAATGTGTGTTCATCTTCGAGGTACTAGCTCTACTTACATCGATCATATCGGACACATCGTGGATATAGTATTTCGCCACCAAGGCATTAGTGGCAGCCAGATTGAGAAGATAATCATTGCGGGCCTTTGTACACTTGAGTTTGTTTTCGAAATACTTGGCTTGTCTCTGTGAGAAAGAGAAACACACACAAACGCATGATGATAAACAAAGCGGGTGCAGCGTGACAATATTGCAGCCAAATGTTGACTCGACTGGTTCCACACAATAACAACAATGTGGCATTTTAAAATGCAAGTCAGTTTTACTGATGACAAAGGAATTTATATTGGGAAATGTTTTTTTTTTTTTCATAATATTCATCTTTTGTACCATTTACTATGCATTCATCACTACCTATCATGAACTATTTTTTTCCCATTATATCAGGTAACTATTAAGTCAATATTCAGCATAGACAGTATCTTATCAAAAAACAAACCTTCTCTTTCATTTTCTCCATCTTCTTCACCGAGCTCCGTCGCTGCGGCCGTTCGTCGTGACCGTATCGCAGCAAGGCGGTGCTGATGTCGTTGGCCTTGCCGATGTGCTTCTCTTCCTGCTTCTCGGCTTCCTTCAGCTTGCCCTCGGCGCTGATGCTCTCCGTGTGGTACATGTGGTACGTCTTCATCACCTGTCATGATACACAATACATTAAGCGAATCAGTCAGCAAATAAATAAATAAATAAATAAATAAATAAATAAATAAATAAATATATTTTAAAAAGAAGAAAAATGTATGTGTATAAATTGTAAGTGACTCAGTCAGCAAATAAATAAATAAATAAATAAATAAATAAATAAATAAATAAATAAATAAAAAAGGAGAAAAATGTATATGTATAAATTTTGTATGTCTTGGACTTTAAATAAAGAACCAAATAATGACCACGGAATAGAGAAAGATGGTTTCTGATGATCTAAAAAGGCATATCACATTGTGTACAGCAATACGTTTGTCAGGCTTATGTATTTGCTTTTGCTACCATTCATCACAACAGGAAGTGTAACTTAATCATCTTGCTCAATTGGAGGCTTTGAACTGGGTGTGTCCTTTTTCTCTTCTCTCTGTTTGCCTGTTTGTCTTCTCCCTTGAATACCAAACCTAGACCCATCCATAAAAACAAAACACACTGTCTGAAAGGAATGTAGCCACAAACACGGACAGACAACCGATTAAAGGATTTATCAAGATAGTTAAATGGGACGTTCGAATGCGAATCCATGAATCGACTATATGACACAGGCGCTCAATCCAGTTTGTCAGGCTAACAACCCTGATGAGAATGTTGGTAAACCTAGCATAATAAATCCCCAAACCAGAACCTACATCTTAAAATGAACTATGCCTTTTTTGAAGAGAGTAGCCCTTAACTAAATAATCAAATGACCAATAAACAACCACAAACTGAATCTGGTGCAGCCTGACTCACTCCTAAATTATGGTTCCCTAGCAACCCTGTCTGCATGCGATTTAGTAAAAGGACAGTCAGATCGATTAAGAAGGGAGGAAAGGGCCTTTCATAGTGACAGCAAGCAACGCGCTCCCAATAGCAAACCAAATAGTGCAAGAAGCCATCAACCGATCAATAGCGTACTGCGTATGCAGCTCCCAAGTTTTGCAATTTTAATGTGTACTCATGTAAAACCACCACGCCTTGAGATACTAGTATAATTCATTCCGTGATGTTGTTCGAAATTGGAAACTGTCATATCGTAAAGCATCTTTTTCCATTAAAATGAATGGGACTAAATTAATCTGTTCCACACTGACTGCCACAAACGACAATTTTTTTATTATTATTTTTTTAAACATTCTATAATTTACTCTTTAAAATTGTTATATTGTCTGTCTACATGTGTTGTTGCACTCTTTGTGTTCAAAACATCTATTCATATAAACATTTATTACTTAAAGTGTTACAATACTGGTGTGCATAGTCTTCTGAATGCAGACAAAAACGAATAATCTTCCCCATCAAACAGATGTGTCCGACCTTCAGCAGCTGCTCATTTTCACCGCTACGAGAAATACAACCACTTTCCCCATCTACCCCAGGGAGAAATTCACAATAGATGAATGCAAATGTGTGTGTGACCTCAGGAGTAGTTAGAGGATAAAGTGCTGATCAAGCAAGTCTGCCGTCTGCAGTGTCAGGCCAGCCAGCTGACAATTGAGAGGCAGCAGGATGTAGCAATGGAGAGAGACTTGCAGCTAACACGCACGCAAGGCCAGACAACCTGTTATGGACATTAGAGAAGGACAATAATATATGACTCACTGTGTAGAGCTCAGTGGTGACTTTCACAAGCTCCTCATGCATCTGCACTCCGATGTCTTTGCTCTGTAAAAGATATTAGTCAACATTAGAACACGGGTGGCCAGACTTGTGCTCAAGGCCAGGGGTGATTCTAAGAAATACATTTTTACGGTGGGCCGGAATAAAGAACAAAGTGTTCTGGATATGGTCCCTCAGCCATATCTTTACCACCACTTTATTAGACTCGGAGCTATGAAATTCTTCAGTATCAACTACTGATTGAGAGCTGAGACTTGTCATATAAAAGCTGAAGTTACTGTTGCTCAGCAGCTATGACGAAGCTGACATGATCCCCTGGCAGTGCTAACAGGCCCAGAGGAGGAGGGGGTTCAGAGGTGAGGGACTCTGCAAAGTTCACGTCTTTGCCACCTCCCAAAGGACCACTTGTCAAAAACAACAACCTTGTGTTTCCAAAAAATGTCAGCATCAGCACAATCGCTCCACGTATTCCTCAATAAACACCCAAGTCATTGCGGTTCCACATGTGCAGTGTATTAGCAATGAAACAGCACTGCAGATGAATGCACCATAACGTGATTTTTGTTTTGAAAAACTTCTCCAATTCCGCTAAACCCTTAGCGGGGGAAGACAGACTTTCTGCAGGCTGTTCCTAACGCCTCTCAGGGCTGGCTGGCTGAAGGCCAACCCATCAAGGCTCCCATCGTGACACTGCAGAACCCCCAAAGGAGCATAAATTATCCTCCATTCCCCTCTGCTGTCGAGCGATAGTGATTTCAGATCGTTTGGGTAGAATATTCATCACAACCCCCTGAACCACAGCCACTTTTCTTTCTTTACACAAAGCGCATATTATGCACATCTGTTATGAGAGCGTCGTGACTCCATTAGACAAATACCCAGTTGTACAGAAATTATGAATGAGATTCTTATACAAGATCAGAATTTATGATCAGCAATAATAATAATAAAAAAATGCGAATAATAATAATATTAATAATAATAAATTATTCATATTAATTAAATTTTTAGCACTTGTCTTCAAAGCATTTGCATAGAAAATGCAACAACATGCAGACGGTGGCAGCTATTTAGGGTTAAAGATGCTACAATTTAGGCACTAACAATTCTTGAACCACAACTGATGATTCAGTTGAAAGGCTAGCCAGTAATTTAAGACCACCTATGACAACGAGAACCATCTTTCTGTCGTGACAATTGTATGTACCAGTCATGAATTTCAAGCCGGTGACCCGTGACGATGTATGTTACGCATTATCAGTCTGGCTTGCACGCCTTCATCCATTTCATTCCAAAGCTGACCTTTTTAAAAAGTCTGAGGACATCGTCGCCCACGTGTGTCAGGCGGACAATGACGTTGTTGTTGTAGATGTCACTGAGTGTAGCGTGGTCTCTGCTCTCTCGCCGGGTCTGATCCAGGACCAAGTACCAGCAGTTGATAGTAGACAAGAGATTTTGGTCCTTCCTGAAACAACCACAGAATGACAGCATGAACAGTTAATGGTGGAAACACGCAAGCTTGATGATAGTTATGATCTACTTGACGTACGTTCTGATATTTGAAAAAGCAAAACAAAGACTTTGTTCATTGGTTTCCGAGAAAATGAGCAAGCATACCTAACAATGGTCATGGCCCATCACAAGGCACCATTTGAACTCATAGTCACACCAAAGGTCAATTTAGAATTTTCAATGAAGGTGATCGTGCTAACTCCTAGCCCACAATGCTACCACCATAGACCTCAATTGTGAGGACATGAAAATACATTCCCCGAACCCTTGAAGCAGTTATCATCTAAACCCCAAAACAGCACATCGACCAAACAAACACTGCACTAAATTTTGGATTATCTACTGTCCCCATCTCAAAGTCCTTTTCTGCAAGGTTGTGAATTTTACTCGGTCCTCATAAAGATAGCTGGATGGACGTGCACGCACGCGCACGTGCACACACACACACACAAACACACACACACACACACACACACACACACACAAACACGCACAGAGCCAGCATGCGGGCTGCTCTTGCCTCATTGCTCGAGGGAGCATGTGAGTTCAATTACGTTCACACCGAAGAGTTTGTTTATCTTCTTTTTCTTTAGGAAACATAAGACTGTCTGTTTTCCCACCGTTGTGACTGTTATGAAGCCTACAAAAACTTTTATCATAAATTCATAAAGACATGACGGTCAATGACCAACGCTAAAATCTGATCAGAATTGTTTTTTAACTACTATTACTTATGGGACAGATGACTGGAAATGATTTTGTGAAGGATATAACGCTACTAAGTTGGAGGGGAAATCTTTGACAAAGATGAAATATGAAACATTAAAACGGTACATATACTATTATTGTGCTATGTCTGGATTTAGTGTCTCTCTGAAATCAAACGACGATTCGGAAGCACAGTGCTTATTTTTAGAGCTTGCCTCAGTTTTGAAGAGCTTAAAAAAAAAAAAAAAATTCACTTTGATTTTCTGTCAAGTCATACAACACCTTTGATTCTTTTTGTCCCTGATGAGTTATTGTTTGGCTTTTTCATTTCTGAAGTTAACACTGAGAAGCTTGTTTAACTTAACATGTTCTTTGTCTAAAGAGTAACTGATTTATTTTTTGATTAATCATGGGGCAAATCGAATGCACTACTTAGATGCAACCAGCAGAGGCACTGTTGAGTCAATCTCAACGACTAGTACAATATTTGCAAAGTACAAACATCAGACAAACAAAAGTTAAAACAAAAGCTACAGTTGATAAAAAACATATTCAGGAAAAAGATACAGGGTGCTGAGCATCAGCATCTTTTTGTTATTCCCTTTTCATTCCAGTGCAGTGAAAAGGTGAAGCCGCCCTTCCCGCAGGCTTTTCTTTCAAAGCCAAGCACGAGTTTGATCCTCGACACTGGATGCCGTGAGATTAACAGTAAAATCTTTTGCTGCTGGCTGCTCCTCAATATGGCCGAGAAAAAGTAATATTCATGACCAAGCTTTTGCGGGGCAAGAAAACAGCACTCAGAAAAAGAGAAAAAGGAGAAAAGCAAAACTATTGCTAGCGTTCATTACTTGGAAAGTAATTGCTTCATGCTGAACTTACCTTGCTTGATTGACGCTGGGAAAAACAACAATCAATCCAGCAGTTCCCAAACACCCAAAGACATATTTTGACGGACCGGTATCGAAACAAATGCAGTAAATTTATACTTAATATTGTCTTGAGCTTTTTTTCTATTCAACAAGCTGGTTCCATCTTTTTGGGGTAATCTTTTTTTCTTAAAAAAAAATAAAATAAAAAACTCCAAAGGCTTGTTGTTTTATTGCCAGGTGCTGCTTGGGCTCCATGTGCCGGAACAGTTTTGATGGTTTTATTGCCTCGTTTGCGAGCCTGTGGCGACATATTACTCAGAGCCGGTTTGGTGAATGTGATTCAAAGACTAGCTAAAAACTCGTACCTGAAGTAGGATTGCTATGCAGCTGTCACTCCAAATGTTTTTAGAATCGATATTCTATGTGCAGCTGTCACTCCAAATGTTTTTAGAAATCGATATTCTATCAATCAATTGATTAAATAATTGGATACAATTTTATGCAACATGAAAATATAGTGCATCCCCATTGAGGGTTTTGTAACCAATTATTATATATTGTTTAGTGATTTTAACAACTAAACAACAATTAATATCAGACAAGAGGGATTAATGTCGCACTCACCAACGTTTTTGAAACCGATTCTGATTGGTGATGTTTAATCAAAGCTTGTTTGATTAAACACAAAAGATAATCAGTGTGTTTTCATGAATTTTTAACAAAAAATGTCTCTAAACGATTAATCGATTATCAAAATAGTTGTCGATTATTTGATAATCGTTTACTTCTCGGTTAATTGATTAATTTTGACAGCTGTAGACTGCCCATACTATTTCTTAAACGATACAGGTTGTAAGATCTGCATACCATTCAATTCCGCATCATCACCACAGTACCTAACGATAAATTCATCAGATATCACGGCTGTATCATAGACAGTCTGACCGTGTCCTCTTTGTCTGTGCGATGTCAGAAATAAAAGTATGACTCTTAAAAGAGACCGACCGACTTTGCACTCATTACAATAACGGAGAGTGAAATCAAGCCTTTCTATTGATGATCATTCTAAGTGAAGGGTGCGGAGCTTTAGGAGCTGGGGCCGGGACAACGGGTGACATGAGAAGTGAAGCGATGGGAATATCTTACTGGGTTCTCCCTTAGACTGAACGCTCCATTAATCAACATCTCCGACATGGCAGCTCTGCGTGCTTTGACTACATTCATGTAATTGGCCGAAGAGAATGAAATCAAGCAAGACAGCTCACCATTGCCAATGAATAACCAACCTTTGTTATGTCTGACATGAATTTGACATTCACATGTGCATGATTTGAATTTATGTAACATGTTTTCTAACAAACTATTAGTTGACGACAATATATAAAACGCTTTAGGATGTGTTTGATTCATGACCACACTAAAATCTAAACAACCCCCCCCCCAAAAAAAAGCATTTACCATTTTGAATAGAACGTTTCATTCCTTCGACTCTAAGCTCACTAATTCTCTGTGACCGGTGAGGAAATTCGAGGATTGAAGCGTCGGCGTCTGGCGTGAAGTTGTTTGAGAATGGAAATGAAATGACAAGCAGACAGAGAAGACGAGCTTGGCTTGGCGGGGGTTGGTAGAGTGGGTTAAGTCTGACCTAGTTGGAAGGAACACAGCAGCCCGAGGCCAGACTTCCTTGGCCTTGGCTACATTTCAGGTCAATACTTTATACCTCCTTTTTTTTTTTTTTATTGTTCATCCCTTTGTTCCCTGTCTGTACAGTCCTATTCCTACCAAGCAGTACACACCATTGGCATATGGCATGTTGTGAAGGCTAAGAATGCAGAACAAATAAATAAATAAATAAATTAATTTAACCTTTAATCTACAGTAGTTTGTTTTTGGTACCAACTGTCAAATTTTAGATACTCTGCTGCTTGTTGATTGGTCAACAGAGAATGATCACTTCTGACAATGATAATGGAAAGGTCGATGCAGGAACTCACTTGAAATGCTGGTGCTCTCTAGAAGTGCGGATCTTGGACGAGTAGCGCTCTGCTAATTTGTCCAGGCCTCTGGAGAACTCCAGTTGGAGCTCAGCCTTCCGGCGGAAGAAGTCCTGCAGGTCCTGCAGCAGCTGCAGTCGGGACTCTGACTGCTGTTCCAAACAACGGAACTGCTCCACCAGCTGGTTACGGATCTCTGCAGATCAACAGGAGGCATCACTTTTAGTAGGCAAAGAGCCAGTGGGAATACGTGGGCCATGTTTGGTGCTGTCATTCTTACAACATTACACACTGGAAGAGCTGCAATTTGTTAGGAACCTATCACGCTAGCGGAAGTAGTTGTTTAACAGAACAAAGACATCCTAATTGGATAAAAGCAGATGTCTAACTGCCTTTGTCTGTCGTGTGTGTGTGTGTGTGTGTGTGTGTGTGTGTGTGTGTGTGTGTGTGTGTGTGTGTGCGTGTGTGTATGTTTTGTAACACGCATGTCTGTTTATTGCTGCAGACAGCACGGAAAACAAACTAGGTCAGCATGCATTGTGCTGTGAGAGCCTTCGGAAAGATTTGTCTCAAAACAGCAAATATGAGGAATTCTTTTAATTGCAGCATTGCTGCAGTTCACATTAGGATGTTGGCAAACTTGCTGCTTCCCATCATACACAGACACAGAGGAAATTATGAGTTGAATTCTGTTTTTCTTTCGTTCTCCTCTTTAAAAAAAAAACAAATTAGCAGAGAAAACACAACAGCAGCCAGAGAGACAATCAAGCTTGAAGGCCCAACTAAACATTTTAAACAAAAAGTCGCTAGTTCAGAAATACGAGCATGTCAACATGACCACAAGCTACTTGCAGTCCTTCCAGAAAATGTGAAAACAGTTAACCAACTTAGTTAGCATGTAGGTTGACTGGCCTCCCTAAATCCATTCCATTAATTCCGATCAATGTGCTGTAATAGAGCATCTTGCTCCGACTACCATAATTTGCAAACACAATTTACACCAATCAATTTCACACAAACATCACCTCAACTATCAATGAATTGGTTATTATGACCCCGTCTAGTTAAGATGCGGTATGTTGATTATACATTTACTGACGCACACACACACACACACACACCCACACACACACTAAGTGCTACGTCTGTATGAGCCATTAAAACAGTTGAGGGCCATTAAGGAGGCCTAACAGACGTTTTCAAGCATGCATATGATTTGTTCGCACATAAAGGAACTTTGTAGAGCGTCAATGATGAAAAGCGCTTTTATTCTGTTTTAAAATGATGGAAACTGTAGGACAAAAGGTGTTTGTAAATGTTCTCCCATCATGTGAGTGGAAATATGAATGAAAGAAGAGGAATATAAATAAAAATAAATATGCAGTCGGACATGACAACCTCATGTTTTTCTTTGGTAATGCAGTTGCCTAGTTACATGCCTCTGGAGGCATCACAGCCAGAGCGAGCTAATCCGCCCTCTCTTTTGACACCAGTCGTTGGCGTTTGGTCAAGGACACCGGGCGACTTCCTCTGTTTGGAAAACCCGATACACAACCGAGAACGAGGAGCACCGAAGCAGCAATGAGCTCCAAAATAGAACATCGTGCTGAAATTGACCACAATTTTTTTTTTTTTGCAGAGTGTATATAGCAAACCAATGATAACATTTAGACTGATGTGACAATATAATGTCATCAGCGAGGCATCAAATAGACTTCTTATTTTTTTTTTTTTTTTGCATTTGCTCTCCAGACGGCAGGCTATTTTTAGAAGCTAAACTGTTACTAGGGATTGTGCAATATTGGACTACAAGCGATGAATGATTCAAGCTTTCGCAGAGTGTCCATAATCACGCGAGGACATGGGCAAGCACTTCACAGTTCCATGTAAAACACTGAAAAGTTCCCCTCTACATCAAGCTGTCAAATGTAAGTGAGTGTGAAGGTGCACACCAACAGGGATGAGAACTTTGTCTAAAAGTACGTGATCATAATGGGATTCGAACAATCAACATTCTGGTGTGGTCTGGGGACATTGGAAAACACACTTTAGGTGGAAGTAGAAGAATACATTTGTAGTTGAACTTTTAAAGTTGAATTTCCCATCAGAAATCATATCAGTTGAGGTCATTTGTTTACAATCCTTTCATAAGTCATGTCAGCACTCTTACTTACGCTCATTGGAATGCTACGATACTATTACACCGATAACGCTTTATCAACGTGATATTTATCTTCAGTTTAACTGAAAGGTACTCAGGCAGTGATTTTTTTTTCTGCTCCCAAGAGTGAGGATTAGAAGAGAGGGAGTTATTTGTTGATAAACCTTTGCAGGAACCAAAAACTAGTATCGTTCTCCTTTGCTATCAATCACATCCTCCATGATGTCTTTTAGAGTCTTGCATTTTGAATTTCCCAGTTGTTCTGTGCATATCAAAAAAAAAAGATTGACATTCCATTCGTGTATATTCTCTGGGAAATTTCTGTAAGTGAAAAAGAAAGCTGAGCAGATCCTGTTTTTAAACAAAAGCAGTCTGAGGTTGATTCAGCGCCGCTCCCATGTCATGTATTGCGAACATGCTCTGATGCACTCACATGTAGTGGCTGCAACTTCTGCTGTACATGCATGCAAGTGGGCCAAGTTGTCCTAAAGGCAGGGCTGCTTGTGCAGAAATCCCATTTTGAGGAGTCATTGTCGTGGAAGCAGCCTGCTGCGGTTAGCTAGTGCCGCTCTCCGGGGCTGCATATGCAGTTAGCCATGGGTGGCTAGTCACATGTGTCCTAACCCAGACTGACACGTTGACATCATTTGGTTCGAATCAAGGCCGTGAGCGTCTCAATGCACTCACAGACGCTCTATGCTTTTTTTTTGGGGGGGGGCTCCGCGTGCATGACTTCACGTGTCATTCCCTGGATGTGAACGCTTCAAATACTGTTTGTGCAACCGCAGGACAGGAAAATCCACATTGTGCTGTGCTGACATTCCAAGCAGGCTTCACTTTAAATGGTGTGACACCGGCACACGTCTGCAGATTCACACGCTGGCAACAGAGATGTAGTTTCGCTGTCGTAATGCAGCCCTGACATTGCAAGGCAGTGTCACCCTGGCCATTCTTTTATTATGATGAATAAACAACGAGACCCGCAGGCTGGGGCCACGTGCACTTCATGGAATGCGTATATCTACACCTACAAAGGCGACAATGGCGAAACATAACCGGTCATATCCAACGTGAAAGAAAAGATATCTAAGACATACAAAAGTGTGTGAATATGGAGTAAAATCAAATTAACCTACAGTACATGGAACGATACATACTATTTTTAAATGTCACTGTATTCATCATGATACATAATTAGTTGTGAGAAACTTATTTTCGGCTGAGGTTACAGAAACTGTCAATCAGTTTGAGGCCAGGAGATGACTAACCTATTTTTCCATTTCATGAATGAATACTAGCTCATCAATGAAATATTTGGCGATATTCACACATTCATGTCCAAGCGTGTACAGTTCTACAGTTCTAGCAAAGAGCACAAGTATTTCTGTGTGTGTGTGTGTGTGTGTGCGCGTGTTAATTGTGCTACTGCACTGCCAGTAAGTCAGCATTAATGTAGCCAAGTGTCAGTGTCAAATGAGCCCATTTGCCGCTTCAAGATGATCTAATCCCACTTCCAAAATGAGCTTAACATGTCATTTTAGAAGCTTTTCGTGAAATGGAAACAAGCTAAAATGCTGTGGCGGCTTTTCTAGCCATCACCGAGGCCGAAGAGCAAATAATGGACCAATATGTGAACCAATGAGAACATGCTAAAGCATGAGGCTTGTTTGATAATCAACTTTGATCATTTCCTCCATTGGAAATTGTTGTTTTTGTAAAAAAAGAAAGAAAAAAAGCGTTATTTAATTTTTTTTTTCCCTACTGGTGCCTGAGTAAGTTTTTTTACTTTGTTGCAAAAATATACACATGATCAATTTAGAATACAGGCTGTCACTTTAGGAAACTTCAGGAATGTTAGCAATATACACAACAGCTCAGTGAGTATCGATTTAGTTGGACAGTCCCAAGTTTATCATGTCCACTCCGTCGCTGTGAAATATCAATTGCTGTAGAAACCTTTTAAAAATTCATTATAGAAATTCAAAATACAAAATGTTAAACGATACACAGTCAGCTTGCTGACTGAATCGTGTTGCAAGGTCCAGAGTTTAACATTATACCCAAAAATGTCCACTCTGTAAGCCTGAACAGACTATAAAGGTTTATTTTAACTGTTTGTTGACCAAACACAAAAAAAAACAAATACACACAAAAAAAACGATTATTGTCAGATCAATCGAATATGACACTTCAGTGAAAGGACAATGGAGGACAATGCAGCGTCTTATTGCTTCATACACACCCTGCAAAAGGACAGCTCATATCCTTCTTAGCCACAAATTTAGATTCAGAAAGGAAAATCCTTTCATGGTTTATAATTGATGCAGACACCATCCATTATTGATGGACTTTCTCAACTGTTTGCTGGGTGACCTTTTCGAGCTGCTCTTGCAACACGATCATTTTGTTGGAGTCTGCATTATCATTAGTATTGTAGATTGTATATCTGAAATGCGTGACGGATTTTAGGGAAGATTTCCCAAGATAGGAATTAGACCCATTTTCCCAGTTGGGTGTGCAGCTTAAAAGCTGCAGCATGAAAGTCATCTGCAGTAGCCTGACAATGCAGCCTGCTCCTTACTCGTCATGCAGCCTGCAGTCTTCATTGCTCCAACGGAACCGGTTTGGTCACGTTTGGACAAAAGTGTACTGCCAAAAAGGTGATATAAAAGGGAGGTGGTTTTGGACATTTCCGGTGGGATGCATGCATTTAAGAGCATATGCAGACAGACCCACCCCTCAGCTTTGCACGCACGCACATACGCTTGTTGTAAAGTTGCACAATTGTCACAGATGAGCAGCACCGACCTTTCACTTGGCTCTCATATTCAGCTATGATCTCTTTGTCCTTCTTCACTTTGGCCTGCGTTGACATGGTTGGAAGGAGGCTGGCTGGCCCAAATAGTCGAGGCGGGAAGAGACTGCACCTTTACTCCGTCTGCACTCGCTCCGTCTCCGCGGCGGCGATCAGAGGCCCGACATAGCCCGAGAATGAAGCTCAAGTTGGGATGGGCGAAAGGAGCAGCGGCCTGATGATCTGGTTTGTTCTGTTATGTTTTGCTGCGTTGGGCTGTGTTTAAGGCGACGTCGAGCTGGAAGTGCACACGCGATCCAGACCACTCCTCCACAAGAACTCCACAAAGACGAGTCACGTTTGACTCACATTTCAGAAGAGGGAGGGAGGAAAAACGGAACGGAAAAGACGGTAACGAGTCTCTCTCTCTCTCTCTCTCTCTCTCTCTCTCTCTCTCTCTCTCTCTCTCTCTCTCTCTCTCTCTCTCTCTCTCTCTCTCTCTCTCTCTCTCTCTCTCTCTCTCTCTCTCTCTCTCTCTCTCTCTCTCTCTCTCTCAATTCAAATAGTTCATGCTGCTGTTCAGAGAAAAAGGGTGAATGGACGTGTAAGACTCCTCCCCTCAACCCCACCACTTCCATTCCATCTAACTTGAGCATGCACGAATATTTTTTATCCATCTAATCATCTGCGTATCGATCCTTCTTTCCATCCATCCGTCGTCTCGGGACCCCTTGCGTCCTTAGCAATTACCTGGGTTGCCTCCCTTGTTGCAGCGTCTCTGCTCCAAACTCATAAACTCTGCGCATCCTCCTCATATCCTGCCAGTTTGATTGCAGTATCTTCAGTAGCAATCTCTCATGAGTGCCTCACCACAGCGGCCCATTATCTGCAAAATCAAATCAAATACTACCATCATGCTCGACCTCATAAAAATCTCACATGACATGGAAGACTGTGTATCCTCACTACATTCTAACACTTGGGACTTAGCACCACAATTAATACAAATGTGAACAAGTGAAATTATTTCAATATATAAAAAAAAAACTAACCTTAAAAAATACTTGTACACTTCCTGATCCCAACTAACCCCTAACTTTAACCATAGAAGCCAAGTCGACTGTGCAAAACGAGTTTTAAAGATGTTTTGAAAAGTGTGTTACTCCCCTCTGCTGGTGGAGCAGACAACTAACCGCGGTTCATAAAGAAAATTCCTCAATCTGTTCAAATAAATGACGGTTCTATTTAAATCTGTACTTCAAAATATTCTCACTCATTCTCATTAGTCACAGTATCACATGCAGCGTGAGCACAAACAAAACAACCTCCCCTGCATTTGCTGCGAATTGAGGTGAGATTGCCTGAGGCTCCAATCAGTGTGTCATCACTCTACACCCGCTCATCCCAACTGTAAAATCCTAAATATAGTTTATTTCGCCACATTAGCGTGCTTGCGTCACAGAAGCGGAATGACGCCTGCTTGGAAGTATACATGTCCCAACATCAACCCTCGTTGACGTGAGTTCACTCATGACAATGACGTCATTGGACTGCAAAAAATGCTCTTAGCAAACAAGACAACTAATGAAATGAGAATTAGATTATTTAATTTAAAAAAAATATCTCCCAGTGTAACAGGAAAACTTAACCTAACAACAAAAGTAAACAAAACCTCCAAGCCGAGCCTGCAAATATTATGTAATTTTCTTTTCACCCACGATTCCACGAAGTTGTCTGAGTGGAGTGTGTCGGTACTTTACTGTGTTGTTGCATTGTGTAATTACGTCAGTGTCAGCAGCCACACCTTTCCACGCCTCTTGACAAAAAAGAAACCAAGCCTGGGAGCACATATAAGTCACATAACTCTGGTTATGGAGTACATTATTCCAGAGGAAAGACAAGAATCACTTTACAGACATGCTATGGGTACTTTTTTCCCTGCTTACATTTGTACTCCTACTTATTCTCCTCTACTACCCTCGCACCAGGTAAGTTCATTCATTTTATTTATAGTATGGCGTGCATAAGATTGATTGAAGATTTTTTTGAACAGGTTAATACACGTTATTGTAGCCTTGCAATTTGTATTGACGATTCAGACCTCAGCAAAACTGCATCCTTTAAACTAAAACGTGTCGCAAGATCAATTGTTGCAATTCTAAAAGGAATAAACATTGATAGGTAGAACAACAAATTCATTCAAAGCGAGCCGTTCAAGCAAGTTGGTTGAGAAATTTCTTGCGATAACTTCAAGTTGACATTTGTGAACCACAATCTGTTTTTTCTTTGTCTCTGCTTGACACAGACGGGAAAATGAGCCTCCTTTGGACAAAGGTCTCATCCCATGGTTGGGACACGCACTCGCATTCCAAAAGGATGTCGCAAAGTTTTTGTCTCGGATGAAGGAAAAACACGGTGATGTTTTTACTGTAAGTAAAACTGTGGGGAGATTTCTTTTAATCCTTCTTGGAGTTACGAGATTGCAAAAGTGGGTCCGTAACAGGAAGAAGAAAACAAAAGTAGATTGCAATGTATATTACTGCAATACCATCACATTATTTAGCCAATAATATCACACGTCCCACAAATGCAATATTAATCGCAATACAGTGTTTAGATGAGTGGAGCCGTGTCAAACATATTAATGTCAAGAGTATTTTTCACTCGACTTCCCCTTTAAAAAAAAAATGTAGTTCAACTGAAGTATAACCAAAACAAAATATTTCCTATTCCTTGGAGCATTTCACTGTACGTGGTTGTTAAAATACCTTTTTAAAATACTTTTTTCCTTGAACCACTCTCATTTATTTAGTCTTGCCTGCACATTTTAAATTCCTCATTCATGTATTAATATAATGGCTTTCTATTCCTGAAAGCAGCAATGATTAACAAATCTACACGCCCAAGTCGCACAAATTCAACTTGTTGCATGATTGTCAGTTTCTTGTTGAGCTCAATCATCAGAAACAATCACATTCGAAACTCAAATGAGTCAAAGACAAACTATGTGCTTTTCAGGTGTGCGTTGCGGGCCATTACGTGACCTTGCTGTTAGACCCGCGCTCTTTCGATGAAGTACTTTTTGACGACATTCGCCTGGACTTCACCCGCAGCAGACAGCAGCTCATAAATAGAGTTTTTGGTCTTCAGTTGCCAGGCGTGGAGCCGGAAGCGGACAGGATGTTTATGAAAACGTAATGAGTGATTCACGCAACAGGTATCGAAGTGTTGTAATTGTGCAAATCTCACTTAGTCATCTTTGACCGTTGATCTGTAGACATTTTCGAGGTGTCTGTCTGTCGGAGATGAATTGTTCGATGAGCACTCACCTTCAGGAGCTACTGCTAGGTGATCTCTCCAGTCAGTCAGAGTGGAGACGAGAGGGACTCTTCAGCTTATGTTACAGCCTCCTCTTCAGGTAACCTCGTTTCTGGACCAAAGAGTCACAAGAGAAATATCATGGGCACATCATTTTGCCACCTTATATATTATTATACTACTTGCAGGCATCTATTCTTTATCCTCTACAAAGAGAAACTAATGAACTTACTGAATCACTCACAATAGTTGTGAAATTATGTGTCCAGAGCTGGTTACCTCACGCTGTTTGCAAACACGCAGGACGTCAATACAGTCTACAGCGAATTCCGCAAGTTTGACCATCTACTTTCCAAACTGGCTCGCTGCTCACTCAAAGGAGGTGAGATCTTCACACTCGGTGACTATTATCTGACCGTATCAGTGGGTTGACGTGTAATGTGCATGACAGGGGAGCGCAGGACAGCCCACTCGTCCCGAGAACGACTGTGGGAACTTCTGTCTTCGAACGACGAGTGCAGTGGGAAGGCGGAGTGGCAACAGAACTACCAACGCTTCCTCCAGGAACAAGGAGTGGATGCCGAGATGCAAAAGAGAGCTCTTTTGCTGCAACTGTGGACCACACAGGTGAGTGTTTATTTTTCTTTTTTACTAGACCAGATACACAAGAACCATACGGTGCATATAAAAAGTCTAAACACCCCTGTTTGGACTTGTTTGCTTTGTTGTGCCAACTAACTTTTCATTAAGCCGATGACAAAAAAAATAAAAATCTAAAAGACAAACAGAAAAAATACAGGCAGTTTAATGCAGTCTTATTGTTGTCCTATGATCTGGTTCAAAGCTTTTTAAAGACGCCAGCTCTGTTGCCGAGAATGGATATGAAGCTTAAAGAGTTTAGGTGGCATTGAGGAAATTAATCTGCCTGTAGATTAGTTTTTATCAACCTGCTAATTCAACCTGGCTGATTTTCTTTCACAACATCCTTCTTCGACTGTTTATCCTGTTCAGCTTCAACGGGAAGTTAGATTCTTGCCAGTCAATGTCAGGGCTAGTCACACACATCAAATAAACCAAAATCATATGCAGGGACTGCCAACAACTCGCCATGCCTCAACTGTCTGTGGGAATTTGGTGGCATTTAGCAAACAAAGAAAAAGGCTGGGCCAGAAGATTCCTTGACAGCGGTTAGTATAAGAACCTGCCTGGACCTGCACATAGATGTTTTTACTGGTGCACAAAATGAACCGTGCATAAACATCACCTTGTTCAAAGAATAAAACCAACACAATGCATGAATTCACAACAAATGACATACCAGCAAATCAGTGTGACTTCTGCTTTTGCCTATGCGAGACCAGTTCAGATATGCGCATATACAAATCAGGTGTGTTCGGACCTCCACAGTGGAGGCTCTGCCGAACCCCTGAAACCGACTCACCGAACCCCCAGGGTTCGACCGAACCCAGGTTAAGAACCACTGCTGTATATAGTAGTGTAAGACTTCCTTGCTGCTTTACATGACCACTAGGTGGCGATAGTAATCTTCTATTGTGCTCTTTGCTGCTGCACACTATGTTCCCAATCCTCATTAAAACCCCACTGGAACAATGACGTTGTGCAATGTGAGGAAAGACCCTCAGTAAGTCACTCTTGGCGTGCTCTGCAGATCAGGGCAAAAACCGTCAGTCAGTCCTCCTGCCTGTTTGTTTGTGCTCCATCATGCCTGCTGGGATCCCCCGAGCACACAGTCTGGCATGGAAAGTAGAGCAATCTCTGCAGAGAGTAGCAGAGAGAGGGATTAGCAGTGAAGCTAGAAAGGTGTTGTGAAATGTGTCACAAAAAAAGCAGAAGCAGAGGTGTGCACGGAGATTGAAAAGACGCCTTGTACTGCCCAAAAAAAAAGCTACTGGGTGATGTTAGTCTCCACTTGCATAGGATCAATGCTATTGACTGAAACAAATAAGCACTGAAATGGATTTAACTCTGGCTTTCGTCTTTTTGAGGGCAAGCAACCGCACACGAATACATGCACGCATGCGCGCGCAAACATGTACCTGACAGGCACTTGCAATCACTGGCAAACAGGTGGTAAATTATTTAGGAACATGAGTTTTCATCATCATCGTTAATATTTTAGTGCAGAATGCAGGCAGTCAGTGCTTTTCTTTCTTTCTTTTTCGTAAAAAGGATTATCCCCCCCAAATACAAACCCTCTACACTCGCTCTTTAGAAATACAAAAAATAATAATAATAATAATACAGAAATAAATAGGCCTAGACTTAGAAAACAGATTTGTAATTCCATGAAAAGTAGACTCCAAAATATCAATAAAAATTCACAGACCAATTGGAGGGTTTGCGGGGACAACCAGAGGTCCACGGACCGCACTTTGAGAAACACTGTTGAATTTACAATCTGTCCTCTTTGGACAAAACAATTTTCGCCTCATGACACTACAGCAAGAATCTAACAATTATGTTTGTCTGTCAGAGTGGCTTTTTAAAATGATATTTCAAGCGTAAAGTTTTAAAAGCACAGAATAATTGTCATTAGTGCAGCAGCACAAAAAGTTTTACAAAAAAAGGCACACAGGGCGATAAAGGAAAGTAGCCTACTCAGTCGTTTTTTTTTAGGGGGGGCATTTTTTACATTTTAACATTAAAAACACAAGCACTGGGGAGAACAATGTGAAGGTTGTGTCCTTTATAGAGAAGTGATTGCTGTAATAGCTCCAGGCCTCCAATGGCATACATCTCCTCATCCCCCCCAAAAAATGACCTAATCATTTTTAATAAAAATTGCCCATAATACCATGAAAAATCCAACAGGTCACCCACTGCCACATTCACCCCACCAGAATTCCTTTTGTGTCTCTACTGACGTGATCAGATGGTCATTACCTGCGGATGTAGCGGGGTAGGGGGGGGGACAAAGTGGTGCAGCTTGTGCCCATTTGGCCTGGCTGTCAGTGCTCGGATGTGGAAAGGTAAAAAAGAACACCCCCCTTCACCCTGAGCTATTACTGTCTGACAGAATCAGGTGCCTCTCCTCCGGAGGCCGACAGCTGTGTAAGATCAGTTTCATTGATTCTGCTCACCAGACACTTCATTAGGTACACTTGTATGCCGTATCCGTTACAAGAGCTACTATGCTGTTTTGATTGTGTACTTAATGAAGTTTCAAGTCAATCTATAGAACAGGGATGGGCAACTTGAATGTTGGAGGGGGCTACAACTTTTCAACAGTGCTACATGACATACATATTAAATATTGACATTTTTATGTCAATGTTGGAATATTGATTTTTTTTCCACATTTCAAGTCAAAAAGTCCAAGTCTGCTTTATTGTCAATTTCTTCACATGCCAAGACACACAAAGAGATCGAAATTACGTTCCCACTATCCCACGGTGACAAGACAGTTCACAATGTACATACAAGTAAACAACACAAGAAAAATAAAACAAGAAGGCACAATCAATGAATAAATAAGAGTGATGAATGAATAATAAATAAACAAATAACACAATATATAAGTACAGGACGCTACGCAGAAGGGGGAAGAGAGTTCAGGATCCCAACAGCCTGGAGAATGAAGCTGTTGGTGAGTCTGGCGGTGCGGGAGCGCAGGCTCCTGTACCTCTTCCCAGAGGGCAGAAGGTCAAACAAAGAGTGAACGGGGTGACTCACATCACTCACAATCGTGGCCGCCTTGCGGGCGAGATGGGAGGCGTAAATGCCCTTCAGGGAGGGGAGTGAAGCACCAATAATCTTACCAGCCGTGTTCACTATGCGCTGCAGGGCCTTCATGTTGTATTCAGTGCAACTACCACCCCAGACTGAATACAACATGAAGTCATATTGACTTATTTCCCATTTTTATGAGGAATTTTTGGTGTTTGGCTAATGAAATAAATCTTCTAATCTACTATAATTCCCAACTGAAATATCAATACCTAACATGTTTATTTTTTAACTTCTTTTCATGTAGTGTAATGTTGGACCTGCAGCCTTTTGGCTCCTTGGCTTTCTGCTCACTCACCCCGAGGCTATGAAGGCAGTCCAGTCAGAGATAAGGGGCCTTCCTCTGGAGGACAGCTCCCTCCAGCAGACCCCCAGCATGGCCAGAGAGAAGAGGACACACTGTACACCCATACTAGGTACGTGTCAGCATCCATCCGCTTCAACCTGGATGGAAAACCACATTAGTAAACATCCCAACAGAACTAGACAGCATTTTTTGTTTGTAAACACATTATTCAAGTTAGCTAACTCCCTCTGTCCAACAGACAGCGTTGTGAAAGAGACCTTGCGACTCACTGCCGCAGCAATGATCAGCAGAGATGTGGTGAAGGACAAAGTTCTGCAAATGGCTGATGGGCAAAAGTACCACCTAAGACAGGGGGATAAAGTGTGTCTCTTTCCCTTTCTGAGCCCACAAATGGACCCAGAAATACACCAAGAACCGCAGGTACTGTGTGCTAAGTACGCACTTTGGTGTCAACACATTTAGAGGACAAGGAACTATAGTTAGTTACTCAAGTGGGTGTAAATACCTCACGCAGCTCATCAAAAAAACAAACATTTTTGTAAAACTTCTACTATCATTTTCAAACCCACTTCTACGACTGTAAAATTAATATTAACAATCGAATTTCCTTTGTGACAGATTTTCAAATACGACCGCTTCTTAAATGAAGACCTGACACCCAAGGAGGATTTCTGCAAGGACGATAGAAAGCTGAAATATTTTACCATGCCCTGGGGCGGGGGCAGCAATGTGTGCGTGGGGAAAGATTTTGCAGTGAGAAGCATTGAACAGTGAGTGTTTTAAGATCTTTCCGTCATGTAAATACACGATCAAAGCACATCATGCTGGTCACATGATATATTTTGATGAAGCACATTGAACACCAAAGAGTGTGTGTTTGAATTTTACCTTCATTTGCATCCAGATTTGTGCTCCTGATGCTGACCCATCTGGACCTGGAATTGTGTGACCCAGAAGCTCAAGTGCCGCCCGTCAATTCAAGCCGCTACGGTTTCGGAATGCTCCAGCCGGAGGGAGATCTTCTAGTCCGCTACAGACCAAAGAGAATAACGTCAACTTAATTTAATCAATGGATATTTTATTGATATGTGTATATTTATTTATTCCCCTGTTATTTTTGTATATACTGTACATTTATTATGTTGAGTGTATTTGTCACATGGTTTTGTTCTAGGACAGGAGTGTCAAACTTATTTTTGTCGCGGGCCGCATCATAGTTATAGTTTGCCTCAAAGGGCCATTAAAATTGTCAACCCAAATGTATGAATGTCTTATATTGTATATATAGTATAGGCTCCGCAACAAACTGATGAATAACTAGTTTTCAAAACGGAGACTAATAAAAACTGTTCAAATATTTAAGAATGAAATATTGAAATCAAATCAAATATTTAGAAAAGAAAATGATTTTAAAAAAATGAACGTAATAAAAATCGCTAACAATATCTCTATTTCTTAAAAGTGAAAACAATTTGAAATTTTGGAATTGACATAAATTCGATGCACAATTTGTCTTCGCGGGCCATCTGAAAAGATTTGGCGGGCCATATCTGGGCCTTGACTTTGACACCTGTGTTCTAGGACCTGTTTGACTTACAGTATTTAATAATTGACCTAAAAATACATTATTAAAAAAACGTAAATCACACTAGATGGCATGTCATTTACCCAACATATTCAGATTTATTCTAAATTCATTTGCATCAGTTACTTAGTTATTATAGTATTATTCAATCAGAATATTTAAAAATATAAATATGCTATGCTTTGTAAGAATCACGTAAACTTGATGTCAGAACTCTGCAACGGCTTTAATAAAAACCAAGAGCAAAAAGCAAAAAACGAAGGAAAATAATAATTAAATAATATCAATCAAATAAAATAGCGTCTGTGTAGGGGAATATTGTGTAATATGCCCCAACACGAGAGACCAATACAAACTTGTGGTGCGTTCAGGTGTTAGGGCGAGGCTCAGAAAGAGTTAAGTCCGATTGGCTGTGGGAAGAGACCGGTGCGCCGCCTGGCTCGAGAAGACCTCCTCCTCCTTCTCTCCCCCCCGCCTTCTCTTCCTCCTCCTCCTCCTCTTGCTGCTGTTGCGGTGTACTGGAAGCACTGGTCCATTTCCGAATGACCACCCTCTCGGTACTTGTTGATCTTGGGGCCGGGTTGCATGCTTGCGCGTCGAGGAATGCGGCGCAGTAACGCGTGTGGAGCTCGTTAGACGCGTGTGACATGTCGGAGGCTGAGGAAGGAGGGAATGGATGGCATCGCAGCCTGGCTCGAGTAGACCAGTGACGGTGGCTCCTTTTATTTTTGTGCACCATCTCCGTCTCTGCTGGAGGCCAACAGCAACAACAACTCACCACGGTACTGTTACAATTACGTGTATCATTACCAAAGTTTATATCATCATTTCATCACGCACTGCATGATAGGTAGCTGGGCACGGCTATGCGCCAAATGGAGCTCACACGCATCGGAGACTATCTGGAGCCACAGCATTAATTGATGAAACATTATCATGGGTGGATGTTCTAACTGCAAGCTCTTTTGGTTTCTACGAGTCATATTGAAGCCAACAAGCGGTAGGGGGCTGTTTTACGAAAGGGTTATGAAAAGCAAAAAAAAAAAAAAAAAAACCTGGTCGTCCTAACGTGTGCGCATTTGTTGGAGCCTCAGCCATACGTGTGAAAGTTTGTGTGACAGTGATGGACGATCGCATTTGCAAAGGCGCTAGCACTTTTTACGTGCTCGAAACAAATAAAAACATTAAAAACCGGCATTGAAATGCAAAGCACGCCCGGCCTCCAAAGAATCAGCGCTCGAGGGAAACAAACAAAATCAACGTAAAGAAAGATGTGTGTATTTGTAATGAAAAAAACGGACTGGGGGAGAGTTTCAGCACTGGACAGCTCCGCTCTGCGTCCCCACCCACGCCGTGTGACAAAGATCCACGGGCTCACAAACAAAGAGGAAACATCAAGAAAGATGAAGCCGTTTTCGCCTCCAGGGCTGCTATGCACGCAGCACATTTAGCAGATTCATTGCTGTAGATTCTGATATTTCTCGCCGCGGGTTGAGTTTTGAAGGGGCATCAAATTGATGTATGATTGGTCAGGAAGTTTTATTTAACCAAGGTGACATTCTGTGTGTACGCCTGGGCAACATAACGACTTTCATTATAAGAGCTGCGTCAGTAATTCTATTCTTATAAAGATAACACTCACAGTGACACTAATTTAACAATGTGTTTGTTTTGGTTATGATTTGCAGTGGCGTAGAACATCATGGGATAATGAGGTTTTTTTTTCCCCCAATACCATTCTAAAGCTGTGTACAGGAGAAAAAAAGAGGACAAGGACTGACACCAAGTTGGAGCATATTGGTCAATGTGTGGTGATCACATAATTCGGGATGCAGCAGGCCTGATCAAACTATGCAGCTCTGCTTACCTTTTGCTTTTAATGATAAGCAGAGGGCGGATGGTGTATTTTATGCAGTATTTTGAATGAACCGTTTTTGTTTTCCTTTTAGAGACAATAATGCCAGAAAATAGAAGCAAGAGAACTCCATAGTCGTGGGTGCTTACCCGCTTCCCAGTTGTGAGGTCATCATGGAAAAGTCCTTGGCAGAGTTCCACAAGGCCGGCTCGCAGTCCACGACGTCGCTTCCACCCGAGCCGGTGGACATCGTCCATAGCAAGTCATGCTTCAGGAGAGTCCGCCTCAACGTGGGTGGCCTCCCGCACGAGGTCCTGTGGCGAACGCTGGACAGGCTCCCGCGGACGCGTCTGGGCAAGCTGCAAGATTGCAGCAGTCACGAGTCTCTGATGGAAGTGTGCGATGACTACAACCTGGACGAGAACGAGTTCTTCTTCGACCGCCACCCGGGCGCCTTCACGTCCATCCTCAACTTCTACCGCACGGGGAAGCTGCACATGATGGAGGAGATGTGCGCCCTGTCCTTCAGTCAGGAACTCGACTACTGGGGCATCGACGAGATCTACCTGGAGTCCTGTTGCCAGGCCAGGTACCACCAGAAGAAGGAGCAGATGAACGAGGAGCTGAAAAGGGAAGCGGATAATATAAAGGACCGAGAGGGGGAAGAATTCGACAACACGTGCTGTGCGGAGAAACGCAAGAAACTGTGGGACCTGCTGGAGAAGCCCAGCTCGTCTGTTGCTGCAAAGGTAATTATCCTGAGTGCAATTAAATACCAACACTGCAACGTCTTTTTGTGATATAGTTGTTTATCAATGATCTAGGCACTTCCATTGACTTCTTTGAGTCATGGCTCCTCAAGGTGGCGCTTGTGTGGTGGCAAACAGTACATTTGCGTACGCGCCGATACCAAGTACCTATACTTTATAATGTCATTATGTCTCGCAATTTAATGAAAATATGTTTTAGTTGAATCAGAAACACAAAACACAATCTTGGATGAAACATATTTTTCTCTCAAATATAACACTTGTCATTCATGCAGAATAATCTTTTTCCACTTGCCTGGAAATGAAAGTGCTGCTCACAGTGTTGTGCCTGCATGCAAATCATGCTACAGTAATGTATTTTTGACAGAGTAGTGAGAAAATGTGTCTGTGAATGTTGTTGTATAATCTTTCTCTATATGTAGCTTGCCATTTGAGTTTGAATATTCATTACTTAACACATAAAAGGGGATCGTGCATGATAGTGCCTCTCTGCATGGTGCTGTTTCAGACAGCCTAGTCAGGTGATGCTTAAAAGTGGCTCTGGATCTTGACCTAGCTTAACTGATCATTTCATTGGAGGAGAATCTTGGTATGTGTGAATGAAAATGGGGTGAGGGGGGGGGGGGGTATTTGGGGCAGGAGTGAAGAATATGTCTCTTCCTGACACACTTTCAAGAATAAGCTGATGAGTTGATAAATTGCACACTTGATGGATGGGTGAGCAAGCACCCTAGAAACTCAACTCTGCGTAGATAAGTAATCCAATAAATAAATACATTAAATAAATTAATAAATACATTAAATAAATAAATAAATAAATAAATAAATAAATAAATAAATAAATAAATAAATAAAATTTATTGTGTGATTGGCTGTCTTCTGTCACTCTTTCACTATTATATGACTAAAATGGCTAAACAGGCTTGACATCTTTCCACACTTTGGTAAAATGGCTAAAATTGGTAGAACAAATGCAAATTGATCTTAGTGAGAATATATATGTAAATTCAAGAGAGGGTCTCCGTACGATTATAGTGTGAGGTGGTATGTTCCTCACCTAATTAAAGGTTGTTGCTCTTATAAACAGCAGTTTATATTTGTGACAAAATACAAGACTGTGCCGAACAAGAGGCCGCTGTTCTATTCCACCTTCATCATGTTAGGATTGTAACCATGGCAATAAACCCTCAGCAAGTGTAGATTGAGTCTGGATGAAACAATGAAGGTTGAATTTTACGTTGACGCTTGAGTTACGTAAATATATACTTAGTAGCTTCCACCACTGGTTAAATAAATAAATAATCATTTCTTATTATTAATTATTTGTATCCATCTTCGTGAAGCCGCTGATCATGTTCATGATTTTTCACAATGATTTAAATAGGTAGGGAATAAATATTAATAGTTCAGTAAATCTCAGATTTATTTTTTTTTCTCCAATCATCTCTTCTACAATGTTGCACCAGTTGTGAGCTATTTTTAGAACAGGCCTGCAGGCTACTCATGTGGTCCTTGGGGGCACCGTGTTGCTGACCCCTGCTCTAGAAAGAGAAGAAGCACACACACATAATGGAGAGCACTTCTGTTCATTACAACCAACAAAATAAACATATTGTTGGAATTATTATTTTCTAATCGTGTCAATCACATCCGAGTATTTTTGTCTTGTGAATCAAAATAGACTCTGTATATCAGAAATAGTCGACTCTTGTTGTATGCTTTAGAAGAATGATGTTTGATCATATTTTTGCTGCTGTTAGGAAAAAAAATCAGGTAATTATACATAGTGATTGCTTTAGCTGCTTGAGTAACCACGTACAGCCCACAATTTTGGTTGACGCCTCCAAGCATTATGTCAAGAATCTCACTCGACTGCACGCGTGTGCTAAATAACGTTAGACAGTTCTTTTCACATGAAAAAAAAGTGGAGATGATGTTCACTGTATTAAGTAGAAGTTATGCTGTTTGAAAGTACAAATTTCTGTTTTCAAATGTACGTTAAAATAACAGTATTTGACGAATTGCCTTGGATAGCCCTTCTCCTAGAATAAATTTGACATATTAAATATTGAAAATGTTAACTTGCTTTGCTTTAAACATCTAGCTTATTGGAGAAGACGTGGCAACAGAATCTAAAAATTGTCAGCACTTCTTAAAAAAAAAAAAAAAAACTATCAAAATGAGCCTTTTGAATCCATCAGCAAAGAGGCTTCTTTCTTCATCATGTGAATAAAAGCGATGTAAAAAAATCAATGTTTATTGTGTTACAGCCAAAAAAGTAGCGTCGTCTACAAAAAAGGAGACGATCGCCCGGGAGTTGAAACTCCGCGGTGGCTCGTTCCATTACGGCCTCCCGATAGCGACGGAGGACAATGTTCCAATGCGCACGTGCATATTGTCCTCATTGAATCCAACTGCTTCGATCAATAATCCGCCCGGTGATAAGTAGACGCATTAAGACTCGCATCAATTGAAGTAAAGAACTGCGATGCTGAATCAATTTCCAATTAGCTCACACTCCATCTATGAAAACGCTTGCACAGAGAATTTGGCCTTTTCAAAAGATAATAACGCTCGAATTTGATTGAGTAAACTGTAATGGTTTAACAACATGCTTGTTATTGTGCTGTGGAAAAGAGCTGCATCAAACTGTCACTCACATAAAGTAATCAAAATCATCATAGCACCACCAAAAATCCCAACGGTGGTTTCTCAGCAAGGGTCAATGATGGTAACAGGCCATAAACGCATGGGGAATAGGTGGCGGATACCAGCACTAAACAAAAGGTTGCCTAGCAACAAACGGGAATACCATTGTCTATTATCCTGACCTAGCAAGATGTGCAGTATAACTAAAAGCAAATCTTTTCAAGATGGAGGGGGGCAAGCGTTGTTCCTTCTCCCTCTTCAGTTCTTATCTTTGCTTCCTCTTGTATACCTCCGTCTACTAAATGTCAGGGAAATGTCACATTAATTATTCTCTAGGAGGCCCAATCTGAAGCTCTGTGTTTACATTCTTTAAAAGGCACACTGTCATCTGTCCCCTGCTCAAATCACATTCGTGCCACCATCAAATAGCATTTTCTGTCTGAGCATGATGAGAACATTCATGCTGGCACTAAGATAAAAACTTTTTTTTTTTAACCACCTGGTCTTAACACATCACACGTTTGTTTCATAAACCAGTTGTATTTTGGACTTCTCTCGATGGCATTCTTTAGTTAACATTGGGCAGTGCAATGACTTGCCATTTCCTTAATCCCCTTTCTTTTTAAACCAACAGTGCCATCTAGAGGCGTGAAACAACAACTGGTTCATGAAGCAAATCTGAAGCTTCATTTGCTCATCACTATGCAAAAAACTTTACTGTGTGATATATTATTTTACATCATAGCACATGAGGCTCATAAATGGCTAGTTTAGTTATTATTTAGGAATTGCACAAAATTGCTGGAATAGAGACTGCAAGTATGCTTTGTGATTTCCTTTTTTGTTTTTATTTTCACTCAAAAAAGATTTCATTCTCTTCATTGAAGGGTCAAATTTATGATTTTTTTTTTCTAGATGAATTACTATTATTATTTTGTTTGTAATATACATAATATAGTATATCCCCAATATGATGCTGCCCAGGTCTGCAACATACATGATTTCTTCTGTAGTCAGTGGAGAGGTGAGATGGCGAACGTGGCTGTCAGTCCGCATTGTGCATCAGATGGGAGGTGACAAATTCCAATTACGCCGCACTCAAGTCACACTTAAGATGACACAGAAATGTGGCACAGCTATATTCCTGCTCATAAATCAGTCTGCAGCGCAATCCAAGCCGAGCGGGATCCATCAGGGCCCCTGACAGCTCGGAAGGCGCAGCCACTCAGATAGATGATGATGTAGTATAAGAGGCCGCATGAACTCAAAATTGCGTCCGGATTCAAGGGCCGGATCATCAATTCACCAGGTATTTCCTGACAAACAAAAACAGCGGCCAAAGATCGCCATCTGATAAACGTTTGTTCAACATTTTCTTTCAATTTAGAGGGATCTTATTGTCTGGGGGAAACTGAGATGGCTTCACTTCAACATTAAGTTTTTTATTTTTGTATGAATAGCAATTTTAGAAGTGTCCTGGCAAGAAGAAATTCTCGTATATATACAGTATGATTTTGTTTTACAGGATGTTCTTTTGAGGCCTTATTATCAAATATTGTTGTTTTAACTTTAATGATTTAAAATTCAGGCTCTTTGATTTATAGACTGTGCTACCCATACAAGTGCCGGGTACTTGTGACAAATTTGATTGATTTACACGCTGTCCTCCTTTAATGAAATATGTACGATTCTAAATCAGGATTTATTTTATGGCGTAAAATAGATGACTTTATGGCATAAAATAAAGTCAGATTTAGAATCGTACATATTTCATTGAAGGACGGCGCGAACATTGTTGTTCTCCAAACAACGATGTCGTCCTACATTTCAGGGCGCACCTTGTGAATAATTCAAACCTCTTTGCTAAATGTTTTTTTTTTTTTATGACCATCTAAGATAGAAGTAAGAAAGTGTCCCTGATGCGTCACAGTTGTAGGTATGGGAAATACCTTTTTTTTTAAGCTATGGTTCACAACATGTACTGCAACCATCCATTTTCTATCCCAGATGAGATTCAAACCCAGGACCTCGCCACTGTGAGCCAGATGTGCTAAACACTAGGCAACTGTGCTGCTTAAAGCAAACAAAAATAAATAAGGTAAGCTCAAAAGAGTATATTAACAGGTCAGCTCAGGTTATGGATTGGCGGACAGGGAACGGCCCAGCTATTGAGCTGTGGCTTTAACCTTTGACCGATTTTATTGCCACACTAACACACGCCTACATTTATTTACATAGTGCACACACTAGCCGGCACTGCGCTACTGTATGATTACTGGAGGTATAAAAAAACGGATTAAAAAAAACAATGACTATTTTCCAGTGTATTCAATAATGTGAACAGATTGAGGATTTGTCTATCAAATCAAATAATGCAGGAAAATGGCATCCATCCTTATCTTGCTTCCTGTCAGCCAAATGCACGTGACAGCCAAAAAGTTTTGTTTGGGGTTTTTTGACAGAAATGCACTGTGACTGTCTCTACTTCAGCTCCAGTAAAGCAGACGTTTAAAAACATAAAGGTAATGCCCCATAACCTAACAAATCGCTCTCAGTTAATTGGAGTATTATTGTCTTTGTAAAGGCAGAATAGTTAATGTGTGCTCTTGTATTGGATCCCATTAGGTTGTGCAGGTGTGCCTAATGAAGAGTGTGCCTGTGCCTGCGCCTGTGTGAGGTGGTATGCGCTGCGTGAGTGTCAACAATCCATAACGTTATATAAGAAGAGAATGCGGAGGTTTCATTGAATGCGTGGCTGGCTCACAAAACCTCATTAAAGGTGATTAGTGTTTCATCGTAAACATTTTGTGGGTGCTGGTTGAAGTTCCTCTTTTAAAACTGTTGATACAGCGGATGTGTCTGAATGGAGCATGTATGAGTAACGGCTTACTGTAAAGCAGGGCTACTTAGGAATTGACAGCTAGGTCATGACAATATCATAAATAAAGACAAATAAAATAACTGAACTTCTCCCAATAAAACAAATATAATAAAATGAAGTGAACTGCAGTACTTGTCTAGATTGGCTATTATTTAATTTTTTTGGTTGTTCAAATGTATATATTTTTTTTATGTGTACATGCACTACCATAGTGTTTGCTCGCATTTAAGTTGAGGGGAGTAGTTTTCTTGACATGTCGTTATCATACAGTTTGGAAACTATATAGAGAATAGAGCCGTGGCTCGGGGGAATGTCTGGCAGTGTTTCGCCTCCTGACATGTTCACATTCTCATTCGCTGTTAATGTGCGTCTGCAGCAGCAAAGTCTTGTGAGTTTTGGTGAGAGTCATGTCATGCATTTTGTAGTGGATCGCTGAGGCTTTTGTCAGCTGAACTCGCCAGGCTTTGCAGCCTAGCTACGATTCACGACTGCACAATTGCGTTAGTGCACGGGTGGGCGAAGCTTTGTGCATTGGGGCTAAATTGGATTTTTAAAACAGACACATGGGCCAAGTCATTTGTAGTTGAGTTAAAATAATAATTAGACGTCTCATCCGCCTGTCCATCCATCCAGCCATCATCCTCATAGTTCATTTAAATTATAATTAATAACCATTTTAAAAAAGTATAAATATTTGTACCTCCATCATCCTTTGATCTACTCATCCTCACTTTTACCAAAATGTGTTTTTGCCATTCCATATCCATTTTAGAATGTAGTGACAATAAAAAACTTCTTTTTAACTCCTGTATAATTAATGTAGCCTAATTATTAACGAATTATTCAATAATTAAAATAAAATGGCCACTGTTGCCTTCCAAATTTAATTTCTTGAAAAGGCTTCAGAAACGTTGGTTTTGTAGAGCAGATGTCGACACATCTCCAGAAAATATGCTTAAAATGAAAATAAGTAGCGCCTTCGTTGGACTGGAGGTGGCCAAGAATTGTACATTGTCACCAGACAGCTCGACAGCTCCTCTGCTGATTTAATTTGGAGCGCAGCAGGCAGACAAAATCCGGGAGAACGTCAATGTGGCTCACAAATGGGGAAGCCGGTAGTGGAGCACTCACACACACATGATAAAAATGCCAAGAAGCATCGAGACAACACAGAAGCCCAGTTGCAGATTGTAAACATGAGAAAGGAAACGTCTGACTCTAGCTGGTTCAACTTCACAATATTAAGCGGATTCAAGACTTGGGCAAAACCGCATCCAGACTTGCTTGGGTACCAAAATATCTTGCAAGTTGTTATGAATCATTTGTGTCCTTCCTCTTCTTAATATTAAAATGCTTTGTGGGATTGCGATTTTGGAGCCGAACAAGTCGTTCACAAGTCACATTGTGAAATAATAATGTGGCTGCTATCAAGGGAAAGCCTCACAATGAACATTGTTTTCCTTCAGTATCTTATTTAAATTTGCTCTTTTTAAAATCATTTGACATTCTTTGGAGAGGTGGAGGGAAACTAGCAAAATAAGAATTTCATTACTCAGTGATACTTTTGTGTTATGACAAACATACATTGTGAATAAAGTTGAAATACAATCAATTAGAATAAGATTTGATTCAAATATATGATTTCACAAGAATAACAGAAATGTACAATACGGATAAAATCATGTAGCATTTTTCTAAGTTAAATTATTATCCTTCTTTTCAGCGCATCCCAAATAATGCTTCCTGCCTGAATGATCTTAAGTCCCCAAAACATATGTGATCATTTTCCACCCTCCGTTCGTGTTATTTTCACTCTGCAGAATTAGTGCCGAGACACTAATTCTGTTTATAAAGCTATACAAAAGAAAAATGATTATGTAATCTTTAAGGCCCCTTCCAAGCGTGTAGTAATCCTTCTCCTATTATTCTAATGCAAATAAGTTGAATTTACTAGCCCAGTTGTATTTGCAGAGACAAAAGCAATATTAAATCCCTCTGCCGAACACTGCACACTGGTCAGTGAAGTAGCAAATAAGCACTTGAGTCTGTGAACTCATTTGGAAGGGATCCATGGGGACACAGTGCGCTTGAAAGTTGATATTTGTCATCTTCGTCTAAGAACAGCATGTCCAGGTGACACTTGACTGCTCCATTCTTTTATTTATTCATTCATTTATTTCCTGCCATTGATTGACAACTATCCCACAATCTGTGATGATTGTGAGCTCTTCAGACATATTCTCCACTACTAAAAATCCACAAAATAAACTCACACATAGGAGTGACCTGAAGGCACCCGTCTGCAGAAAGGCCATGTCGCCGTCACTTTGACAAACTGAACCTCACACTGGCGTGGATGTGTGCTCGGAATAAAAGCTTTTATAAATCACAACTCCCAAGCCTCGCGGGCAGATCCGTCCGTTCGACGACAAGGCCCCATTTCTCTCAACTCGGCATTTTGGGATGGAAAGGTGAATAAATGACTTTGAGGAGAGGAGAGTCTCAAGGCCACAGGCAGAAATAGAATCCACGAAGGCGAGGGAGAAACATTCATCAAGCCCAGGCCTGATTGTGAAAGCGGGGAGAGCTCTTGAACTGGCGAGCTGGTAAGCCTCTCACCTTGATGGGCACATGACCCGGACTCTACACTGCGCCGCATCAATTCAATATTAGTACAAATGTGTCAAAAGCATGTAAAGGGATCATTCTGGCTATAATTGCGTCTGGCAAGCTAGCAACCACCCACTCTAGGCAAGTGCATTGTTCCACTATACTTCTTTGACATGTGTATTACCAAGGTGTTTATTATAAATTGAAATTCAATGCCTTGAATTACGGTTTGCTTTCCATGACCTCGCTTACTCAAACCATTCAACTCAAGTCCAACTCAAATCGTAAATCCTCTTTCACCATTGGAATGAATGCAAATGCCATTAATTGGTTCCAGCCCCCCCAAAACATGCCTACAAAAATATTGTAACTTTTTTATCATCATTCTAACATATTCTATTTTATAAGAACTAATAAGGAGACTTCAGAAATGAGATTTTTGAAACGCTCACCCAAGTATACGGCTGTGATTTAAAATGACTACCGTTAACATACATTAGTCTGTTTTACTGTGATTGAAATCATTTGAAGCATACATGCAGAATACTGAATATAGATATTACGACATTTATTTTTTCAATATACACTTGTTCTGCCTCTCGTCTCAAAGAATACTAATTGCTCTTTTTTCCCCCCATTGTATGTTATATAATTCACGTATAAATCTCATGATTTAGTGAGGATGCAATTATTAGCATTAGTCTATGGAACATGATGTTTGGTGCCTTCAAGTGCATAAACCCGTACAAGCTGGGTTTTCTAAAAAGGCACAGGCTTTGTTGGGTAAATGAAAATTGCTATTTAAAATGCCAAATGCCTGCTTTTCTCTGTCATGAATGATTAGTTGTTAAAATAGGAAGACATAATAAGCTTGACATAATGAGCTTGACTAACCCCTGCAGATTGAAAGCCACGTCTTTTGTTCACACAGATCCGGGAGCACAACAAAGATCATATTTAGAAGAGAAATCCCGCATGCATGCATGTGATTATACAATATGGGATTTAAACAAGTCAGAGGATCTGTCGCTATGTCCTCAACAGCCCTTGAGCGTGACCAATCCCTGACCTTTGAGCTCAACAAATACACAGTTGGATTGAGTATGTGGGGCAAGCATGTAGTAGACTTCTGGAATATTCTCAGTCGGGAGTTAATAAAAAATGCAGCACGCAGATCTTGCTTATTGTCCTTTCCAATGCCTTTGTTCCCTCAACATTTCTCTCTTTTATTTGGCTGCTTTCGTAACGTGTTGAAAAGTTCAGGGTCGCCATGGCAACTGTCATCCGTGTGACGCCGACACTTAAAGCTGCCTATTCAGGCGTCATTGTTGACTGCATGGCTGTCTGTACGTGCATGTGCACGAATGTATGTGTCGAAAGGGTTAGGAGTATTTTTTTTTCTGCATTTCCTCTCAGCTGTGTCTATGGAGAATATGCTGCTTTTTTTTGTATTAAAAGAACAAAACGTAGTCATAATTTAATTTAAAATTAATTTGAATTATTTGAATAGTACGTCTGATTGCCATGGAGACCATAGTTCACTGACTTTTTAGTGGACCGACCAGGACACCTTTCATTTAGCCTCCATGCTAAGGCAAAAAGTCAGACATATACAAAACCCAGCGAGTGCTGCTACGGTTTGCCTCCCCTATATTGTGTTTCTATTTTTAAGACCACCGTGGAGCAGCCCGGTTTTAAATTTAGATGCTGAGTCTGGATTCTCTTCTTCATCTAATATTCATGAATAATTAAGGAGGAGAGGAGATGAAGTGGTATTCATTCAGGAGATGGATGGTGTAAGCATAGATTTCCTGGCTGCATTTACTTGAACGGGGTTGCACCATATTTTTGTGTATGCAAGCACTATACGAGTTCGTCGAGAGTTCCCCACTGAAAATAGCTTTTGGACGATGACTGTAAGTTTTTTTTTTGTGACCTCGAAATGCACCAAAGGGGCTAGGTGAGGGAAAAGGACAAACAAAATGAGAGCAGATTTTGGCTAAGTCTGTTTTTTTTTGCTTTTAAAAGGCTATATGTATTATTATTATTATTATTACTGTTCGAATTTATTCATTAAACCATTAGCATAGTTTATTGTCTGTAGTATTGAATATAGTAAAATAGTCCAGCATGTATTTGTAAAAATTCAACCAAAATACCTGAAGTTTATTTCCAGCTTGTAGCTTGACCGTCCAAAATGTTGTGAATTTTTCCCCCATCTTGTCTTTGAAACTTTCACTCCAGTTCTGTGGGTGACAGTAAAGTGCATTAAAACTAGCTAAGAAATCAAATTCAAGGAGTCAATATATCTAAATGCAAGATTATTACCTTTATGAAGAGAAGCACCAACATTTGGTTCTTTCCAGTAAAGGGTTCCTCCTCCACAAAGGACAAATGGGAAATACTGCAGAAAACTAACACACTCCTAGCCAAAATTATTAACCTGTGGAGTGGAAACCATCTTAAAGGGTTAAAGAAATCCTCATTGGATCAGCATGAAATTGTAAACCTTTAATGCAAGCCTTAAAGCCCTAATACGTAGGAACAGTTTTGTTTAAGATGTTCTAACGGCTTCAAACTTTGTATTTGCTTTTTTATATTTTGATGCTATATCAAGACTTGTGCAGGAAGATTTACCCATCTTTAAAAGAAACCTAAACAAGCAGCGGTAGGCTTGAGGATGATATGTGCCTCGTAGGCCACCGCTTTCAATCTACATGTTTGATACTACTGTACATAATTATGGAGTAAAAGATGTGCTAGACAAAGATAAACTGGCTTCTGCTGCTCAAGTCTCCTCCTCCCGTCTCCATGGAAACGCCATCTCTTTCACAGGCTCAGAGGCAGAGCCCTTCTATATTCTGAATCAGGGGTGTGAATTATTTCGTTATTCAACGCTCACATTACGACTTTATCGTTGTTTATCACCGGCGCCTGCGCTATTAACGTGTGGCGCGGCGTACGGGGAAAACATCTGCAGCCGAGGATGCCCGCCAGCCCATCAAATAACAGATGGGGACATTTATGGACTTTGCACGGTGTGAACTGCGACACTTAAAACAATGACAGCCACAGAGCCATGTGGAATATTGATGGAAGTGAGTGGTAAGACAGTTAAAAGATGGGGTGGAGTCACAAACGGTGGAAATCAGGAGCAGAAGAGAAGCAGGGGAGGAAGCGTCTGCAAGACGGTGTCAGACTTGCAGGCGGGTCCACGTAGCCGCCTCCTATCGAGCTTCAAGAGTGTTGTCATGGTGATATATAACCCAGCCTGGGCTGCCAGAGGGTTTACGTGGCATCTCTTTGGCCTCGCCTCTGAAAGGAGATGAAGGGGGAGAGAGTTGGTGAGGGATTGGGGGAAATGGATCCGCCTGCCTCGCAGCAGTTTAGGTTCACGGCATTTGGCTCGTAGCCCCAGCGTGTTTTCCGAGCTACATCAGTTGATTCCAGTGGGAATGGCGGAAACAGGAGATTCCACACGGAGCATGGTGTTCCTCATGATGCTTACTAATAAGGAAAAGTCAGAGCGCTGGGACTCACTCGAGGGATGCAGCCGGAATTGTGTCAGTGGCTCATACACACGTAGGAAAAGAAGAAGAGCTTCTTTTTGGATGAAGTCAGAAGGGTAGCACACCCTTGTTGATTTGAAATACTTTTATTTATGAATTACTGTACTGAGGAAGGAAGGTCCAAAGGTTGTTTCGGAATTGTAATTTAGCTGATAATATTTTTGTGACCTTGTGTTTCTATCATGCACATTACAAATACTCCATAAATAAAAAAATAAAAAAATCAAACTAGTATGTATTAATGTTTTTATGGTAATAATTATAGTCATTACTTTTCTTGTAAAGCTTCTCTTATCACAATTGATATTATATAACATGCCTACGTCCATCCATCCAATCTCTATACACTTTTTGGATTGCAATTTTTTTCACATTTGCAATTCCATTTGGTGCTAAAATGAGCTCGCATGAGCGAGCAAAAGCTAGCACAAGCTACCACGATCAGAGAAAAGAAAAATATGATGCAGCAACAGCTTGGATCCAAAAGTTGGCATTCACAGAGCGAGAAGAAGGCTCATTTCTTTAGCCAGACACAATACCCCCTGGACTGGTGCTTATGAATTTCAATAATGTTGAGCAGGAACCACGAACCAACTTACATGGCCGCAGAACAAAACATTTTCTACACTGACTGACTGTTAGTTGTGATGTTTGTTTGCTACAAATGGAAGGAGACATTTCACTTAAACATGTTCCTGGCTGGCAATACAAGGTGAGGCCTTGGATTATTTTTTTTTAGATGGAACCAGACCATTGAAAAGCGGAAGTGCAGGCCACAAAAAAAGAAAAAAAAAAATCTACAACCATTTCCGAGGCTAACAATTGTGGATACTTAACTATTCCAACAATGTCTTATAACAGGTTAGCAATATCATTGCTTATTGGGTAAGTATAAAACACATTTTGAGGAAATTCAACTTATTATGTGCTAATGAAAAAAGGGAGCAGAGAAGCAATAAAAAGATGTAACACGAGCGCCTTCAATTACTATAGTGTGGGTATAAAATTGAGAGCCAAAATCTCTGTTTAATCCATGACTCATTCAGTAATCAGATTCCCCATCTTTACCGTCTGTTCATGTACTGCACTGGATCTCATGATGTGGCCTGCTAATATTGCTAAATAAGGTAAGCAAACAAATCGAAACTGAAGAGAATGTTCTACCTCAACTCAGAATTATTGAAACAGGAATATTTGAAAGCAAACTAGCAGTGCGTTCAGTCCCTTCAAACAATGTAATTATTGGTGTCAGAGAGAACACTCCTATCCTAAGTCCTCCCAGAACAGCAGCCTTGAAGAAAAAAGCCTGCTATAAAGCCATTAAAGCTGCCAGCAAATAGCAAACCAGAGGAAGTCAGCAAATATTAGCGGAACATTCTCAGCCAAACGCGCAAAGACTCTCAAAGCCGAGTTTGGTTTGCCGGCTGAATGCAAATGTTAGCTCTGCTAGATGAAGGAACCCGACAACACACTATTTGGTATTATCTGTGGAAAAGAAACCACAAATGTTTTTTGTATCAGAGGCTAAATCAGAAAGGGGCACCACGGTGAACTAGCTAGTTTGGCACATGTCCCACAGTTAATTGAAGACTGTAATTTAATTTTTTTTTTTTTTTAATTAAATGGCCATAGGTGTAAATCAAAGTGGAATGTTTGTTTTCTATTTGTGCAGTGACCGGCAACCAGTCCAGGGTGCATCTCTGCACTGAGCAGAACACACTTTCTCCACACCCCTACTACTCACACTGACCCCCACCCACCCTGTTTAAGAGGGTGTCATGGGCCGTGTCAAATGTTAATTTCAGCATATGTATGCCATATGGCGCTGAAAATAGGGCAACGGGATCCAAAAGGCCTGTGGGTTAGAATTAAGTATTAATGTTCTGATTCCTATTGACGTTTAAGGGTACATGACCCCAAATATGCGAGAGTTCACAAACGGATCAACATAACACATAACAATGAGACCATGTGGACTGAAAAGAAAAAGTCTTTAAAAAAAAGTCCCGGTAAATTGAAAACAAATCAACACAGCAAATAATGAGACCATGTGCACTGAAGAGAAAAACAAGTCTTTCAAAAATGTCCCGTTAAATTGAAGAAAATAAATGGCTTTTAAATTTGGCACCCTGCAAAGAGGAGTGTTTGTAAGCCTGCTGTAAAAGTAAACAAGTTAGCAAGATAACTACATGTTGCAGTTGGCCTGGGTAACCATTCTTGCCATGAAGAGCCGTTTTATCAAAAAAAGAAATCTTGAAAACTGTAAAGGTGAAAACCATTTTAAGCTATATTGCCACAAATGAGTATATATAGAAGTTGTCTTTGCAGCAATTATCCCTTATTTAGAAACAAATCACTGAATTGACTTTACAAGGTTTCAAAGTAAGTCAAATAATCCCCTTTGCGTCACGTGGACGTCTCATGGAGCAGCCTGGGGTCACCTTGTCACCTTCTTTTACTTAAAAAGGTAATTTTGTGTCTTGTGAGCCACATGAGATGAGACCCTGTGCTGTGATGTTTCAGGTCTCTAATGGGATTTCCTGTCCGTCTGCTCTCTCTGTCTCCTCTGGATATAAATATCTGCTTTCCATTTTTTTTCCAAAGCCACCCAAAATACATTAGTGTCTCGAATATAATTTAGTACATGAAATACTAATACACAGCCATTTATAGCATCTTTCTTTTTCCAGCGTCAGTCAATCAGGGAAACTATAAATAGTCAGTAATTTGGTTGATGTGGTTGCAATTTTATCTGCTGCTCTCTTCAGCCCTGTTTCCTTGACATGCATGTGTTTGGCTTTTTAGTGGGCTGATTTATAGCACAATGCTTTGATGAAATTAGCAGCCAATCACAATAAAGCTGCCAGGAAGGAAGGAGGGAGTGCAAAGATAACGACAGGCAGGCCGTGTCACCGCAGAGACTCGGGCCAGTGGGAAATGTGCAGGATTTCCGAGTAGGACTTGACTTCATAGCCATCATTTTACACAGCGGCGCCACCGTGTCCTCATTAGTGACCTTTTTATAGCATCTCTATTACCTCAGCCATTTGTTTTAATAGTGAAAGTTGCCCACAGATTGAAAATAGGTATTTGTTAGGAGCGTGAGTCTAGGTTTTCTCTGGCTCATTATAAAGGTGCTGCACGCAGCATCTTGGTGAATTCCATTAGCACCTGTAAGGTCAATACCGCGGATGGCTAATTTACAGCCAAAAATTAGCACTTGATGTTTGCAAAATGAAAGGGCCAGGAAATAATGTTTTGAGGGTGCTTAATTAGCCCCATTTACTTGCACACGCTAATGCAGGGTTTCTAAACAATTTCAGCTCCAAAATGTGGTTCGACATTATGTTGTTACTATTATAGTTATATAAAAAGTCTGCACACTCCATGCTTATATCCCAAGGTTTAGTCAAGTCAAGTCAAGTCAAGTTTATTTGTATAGCCCTAAATCACAAACAGTCTCAAAGGGCTTCACATAGCCAAAATTGACAATTATTCTCAAAGCATCCCCTGATCTTAAGCTCCCAAAAGGGCAAGGAAAAACTCAAAAAAACCCTGCCAGGGGAAAATGAGAAACCTTGAGAAGGGACCACAGATGGAAGGATCCCCCTTTCAGGATCACCAGGTTGTAATGGATGCAGAGAGGGCACAAGTAATACATAATATGAAAATCAATGAAAAAATGGATGTCGGAGGTGCCCTCGATTGTCCTGGCAGTGTCTTCAAGGAGGTTGAGCTGCAGTTTCTTCATCTTGAATTGGTCCCCGAGAATCCAGCTAGCTGCTATCAGCTTTTGTGATTGTGTATTAGTGATTTTTAAGAAATTAAGCAGAATCATTTGAAAACCTTTAACTTTAAAGTGCTTCTGATTAACCCTAATTAAAGTTCACTTGTTCTCGTGGGCTTTCCTCTGATTTTTTTTTTTTCTTTCTAGCAGAAGCCCAAAGTATTTGTGCAAGCACTGATTACTACTACTGTTCCATAATTCCCTCGACCTTGACTAAGGTCTAGTGAAGCATGATGGTGGCAGCATCATTCTCTTGAGACTATTTCCCCCCCCCCAACAGGAACAGGGGCCTTGTCCACGGTGGAGGACATTTCAAATTGTTCCAAATAGGCCTACCAGTCAGAATCAGGAGAAATGTCTGGAAAGGCCCACTAGAACAGATGACCTTTATTTGGGATCATTAGAGACACTTCAAATGGTGGCAGGTGTGTTCTTAGTCCCATTTAACATAAGTTGGTAGATTCATTCTGAACACAGCCAAATTGTAATTATAAGAGGGTGTGCGCACTTGTGCAAACACATAATTTCAGATGTTTATTATTTTCCCTCTAAAAGATTTTTTTAACAAACTCAACTGAGTTGTACAGGTTATATTTAGAGTGGAAAAAGTTGTGGATGAATTATGGTTCTCGATTACTCCTCAACATTTTATACCTAAAACATTTTCCTCCAAAGGAGGAAGAGAGAAGCACAGAGAGGAGTAAATAAACAGATAGGATCATTATTCCTGTCTGCCACGATGCTATGGCAACAGTTTCCCCCTGCTCTGATTGGTTGTAGATAAGGTTGCCTCTTTAGCCATTTGGCAGCAACCCCTTTTGCTCGTGGGAGTGGACAAATTATTAGGCTGTCGTCAAAGCCCGAGCTGTCAATCAGCCTCTTCACAACCCCAGCCTTCATTTCCTCAAGACAATTTAGAAGGAAGCCCCGCCTTGTGCGCTTGCAATTTGTTTTACCGATGCCTGATCAGTGCGATTTGATCAAAAGAGGACACGATGGTGGAAATTAATGATGTTATAGCATTCAAATACATTTATACTGAAATTGTCCTATTTTAGCCGGAAAACAAAATAAATCAAACATTTTAAAGGAGTTGGATTTTTCTGACACAATAAGTGGCAGGGCCATTACACAATGGGACTGGACAGAACATGGGCAGAAATAGTGAGCCACACAGTCCATTAATTCATACCCAATGGTCCACTTAATAGGTAGTCAACTACTATCCCACTGAGCGGTGAACAATCGTAAGCGCTTCCGACGGGCAGTGAATTATGTTAGAGTCAGTTCAAGGTCAGAAATGTTCGGCAAACATTCGCCAGATAATCGTCAAAGTTTTGCTGATTTTCTTTCCCCCTCAAGGAAATTTGCAAGGACAACCTTGAAAGAACCCTGATGAAAACGCAACATTCCCCAGCATTCGAAAATACTCAAAATTGTTCACCGCGCGATGAATCGCTCGTTAATCAAACTACTTCAATTTTTCTTTCAGATCCTGGCTATCATCTCCATTCTCTTCATCGTCTTGTCCACCATCGCTTTGTCTCTCAACACTCTACCGGAACTGCAGGACACAGATGAGTACGGCCACTTCACCGACAACCCCCAGTTGGCCCACGTGGAAGCGGTGTGCATTGCATGGTTCACTATGGAGTACCTGCTCCGCTTCCTTTCCTCTCCCAACAAGTGGAAGTTCTTCAAGGGTCCTTTGAACGTCATCGATCTACTGGCCATCCTGCCGTACTACGTCACCATCTTCTTGACGGAATCTAACAAGAGCGTGTTGCAGTTTCAGAACGTCCGTCGTGTAGTTCAGATATTCCGGATCATGCGAATCCTGCGCATTCTCAAGCTTGCCCGTCATTCCACAGGACTTCAGTCTCTGGGTTTCACCCTGAGGAGAAGCTACAACGAGCTGGGCCTACTTATTCTTTTTCTTGCCATGGGTATCATGATCTTCTCCAGTCTGGTGTTCTTCGCCGAGAAGGATGAGGAGGACACAAAGTTCAAAAGCATTCCAGCTTCTTTCTGGTGGGCAACTATAACCATGACCACCGTAGGCTATGGAGACATCTACCCGAAAACTCTACTTGGTAAGATAGTCGGGGGTTTATGCTGCATAGCAGGAGTACTGGTAATAGCGCTCCCTATTCCCATTATTGTAAACAACTTCTCAGAATTCTACAAGGAGCAAAAGAGACAGGAAAAAGCACTTAAACGTAGAGAGGCCCTTGAGAGGGCAAAGAGAAATGGTAGCATTGTTTCCATGAACTTGAAGGAGGCTTTTGCCCGTAGTGCAGAACTGATGGATGTGGTGGTGGAAAAGAATGAGAGACCTCATGATAACCACCTCTCACCGGGCCGTTGGAAATGGACTCCCAAGAGAGCCGTTTCGGAAACGAGCTCCAATCGTTCTTTCAACGTCCAGGACTCTCCGAACAAGGGCCGAAACAGCAGCCCCCAAAAGTTAAATGTTCAGAAGCTGGAGGAGATGTACACCCAAATGGCCAAGACCCAGTCACAACCAAACCTCAATGCTAAAGGTACCAGGGTTGGAAAACAAAGGGACGAGATAGAGCTAGGAGCCATACAGGGTCATGGTCAATCAGTGCTGGGAACCACAGACGGGGTGAGCGACATGAAAAGTTTGTCCAGTCTTGACAGCTACATCAGTTGTGCTACAGACTTTCAGGAGAATCCACGCTTCCCTCAGAGTACAACAATGGACCTTTGCCATGGTGAAAGCAACCGGTTCTCATATAATCCAGCTGTAGCTTTTCCTCATCACTCTTTGGCAAAACCAGGCCAGCAAAGCACCGCTGCACCTATGTTGACTCCCATCCCCGTACCTAAACCCTCATGCTCAGAAAATGCAAGAAGATTCTTATTCTCTGGCAAAGCCCCCAAAAGTCTTTTCTCCAAAGGAGGCTTTCGGAATGAGACGGAACCCGGACCGTCGCCATTCTCAGACAGCTCCATCCTGCCCGACCACTCTCTGTTGAGCCCTGAAGTTTCTGTCTACACCACAGCCAGCAGCAGGACGCCACCAAAGTCCCCGGAGAGCGCCACCCTGGCTCCTGCAGTCTTCACCTTCCACGACTCTTCCATCAGTAAATACATTGACGCCGACACGGATGACGACGAACACCTGCGTGACATCTCCGACGCCAGCCCCACGGATTGCCTGCTGATCGGCTCCAGCCCTAAACGCGGCATCAACATCAACTACCAGAGAGCCACCAACCACTTGGAAGCAGCTCATAAAATGCTAGGACAAAACTGTCTTTTCCCCCGGGAAGGAATTTGCGGGGTTCCTCACGAGAATCACGTTGGTCCAGAAATAGGACGTAGACAAAAGGGGGAAAGGGGCCGCCAAAATACTTTGGACAAAAGCTACTGAGGTCTGAGTGTGTTAAGTATAAACCATAAACCAGAGCAGGAGTGCTTGTGACAGAGAAACCAAACACACAACAAGCCAGGCAGACAATGGAGAGTGACAAAGTTGAAATGTTTTACAAATCATCCGAGCTAGCCATGGGCTCAGGGAGAACACGAGGGCCGAATACTCGGGGAGAAACACTTTCACTGCCCCTCTTTCGATTCATTCCAATCAAGAGGTAGTATTCCACAGAAGCACCCCAATGTAGCCAGCAGGTCTGTCCAGCCATCCTATGAGAAAATCAAACCGGGTTTTGTGCGATTGTTGAGGCTGAAGGTTATCGCTACCTTCTCCAGTAAGAACTCGTTTCATAGTCTGGGAGATACAGGAAAGGACCTAAAAGCCTATAAACGTCATCATGCCCTCAGTTCCCATACCTGGCCTTAGTCATTTGCAATTGTTGAGGGCGTGCATGTCTGCAATTGTGTGTGTGAATATGAGGACGACTGCTGATGAATGATCCGATGGTAATTTATGTATACACACGTCAAAGATTGTCCAATTTGATTTTTTTTTATATATATAAAGATAAAATATCTTAGATATTGGCTATTTGAAAGTCTGCTTTGTCATAATCATACGTGACAAGTAATCTCGAAAAAAGGATCAGCGTCATGGAACGGAGGCTTTCGATATTGAGAGGTTACAGCTCATCATCCACGGTATTTTGTCACATGACATCACGAGGAAGATGGATCACACTTATATCTTGCCAATGGTTAATATTAGCTGGGCAGCTCTCTGTGTCATTTATAATGGATGAAAATAGTGGACTGAGAATTTTTTTATGGGCAAACATAATGTACACCCACAGGCTACTTTATTAAGGACACAATCCAATTCGATCCAACCGCCAATTTCACGTTGCGGCACGCTTGTAGACGTGTCGCTGTGTCTAATGTCGCCAGTGTGTCTAATGTAGCCAGTGAATGCATACACTCAATATCAGTATGGAGGAAAAAAAAAAAAAAAGTAAAATTCTTTAGTCATCAGCAAAATATTTTTTTTATTTTATATAATAACAATTTGAAGCACCTCCCACTTCAATTAATTTAAGATTTTAGTAGCAAATTTTTCTTTCATCCAACAGGAACGCAATCAGAAACTGGTTTGATTGATTGATAATTGAGGTAATATGAAACCATTGCGGCTTTGGTGCTTAAATTTCTGTATTATATAACAAAGTCATATTGTATATAAAAAACGGCACACCAGTTGAAATTGACCAGTGCTAAAACACCCACGGAAGACGCATACAGTTTACCTTCAATATATGCAGTATGTAAATGCTTGGTTGCCATGGTGACAGGTACCCTTGCTGAGTCTTTTAATTGGGGTGGGAAGGTCTGACTGCATGTAACCTATACAAACGTGCACAGAGGCACACAGGAATGGCAGTTATGCATGCTAGTCACACGTTGGCTTAGTCACCAATCACCAACCATGACTCACGGACACGGCGTCGTCACGAAGATGCCGTGACCTCGCCTATTGACACGTTTGTGACCTATCTTTGTAGCACATTGCGGATATGTGACCTTGTTTTGTTTTGCAACACGCAGCAACATTTAAGGGAATATACGTATTCATTATTAGAAGAATATACATGCACTTTAATGTCTAATTCATACGGGGGGAAAATGGTCTTTGTTCATCTCAGTTGAGATGTAATGTACTTGCCTTTGAAAGCCCTTTAAGAAAATTGAATGAGGGTATGTGGACGGAACCAAAACCTTGAAAGAAAAGCATAACAATGAGGAATTTGGATTTCTAGTTATACAATCATACTGTGTGTGATGGTCATTCCTGTGTTTTGGAGTCCCAAATCCTGATTTCAAATCTGGTTTTGCATTGTTGTCAGAGAAGCCAGTGTGAAAGGAATGAGGCTGTGAGTGCGTGTTAGAGCGCCGGAGTGTGACACTTAATAGAAAAGAATTTCCCAAATGAATGTATGCATAACGGGAAGTCTCCATTCCGCGTGTGCGTACGGCCACACCCGAAAGACATCACAGAAATATGCCGTATTTATTTTTAAAAAGATGCTGTATATTCAAGATATATTCCATTAGAGTTTACTAATAAATGGAATGGATAAACAATATTATGTTTTAAGAGGCGATAAATTAATTCGCCCCCCTGCTCAGTGTTGGAGTTGGATTTTTAATGCAATATTATTTACAGCTAAAACCCAAATTAGTCATACACTGAACACATTTTGGCCTTCAATTATTTGTTCATTTATTTGCTGGAGAAGAAAAACAAAAAAAGACAAATGTCGTTTTTATAGATTTTTACATGGAGGTTCTCATTTTTCTCACGATTCAAAGGATAGTCCGTCATAAAATCCTTTGCCACGTAATATTTACAGTTAGCTATTTTATTTAAAAACAAAAACAATTGTTGGTCATAGGCTTAACTGTATCTTTCAACTTACGATGTGGTAAAAAAAATTATCTTGCAAAAGTCATACTTAAAATAAGAACTGCTGTCCAGCGATTACAAAAAAATATCCTGTACGCACATCTAAGTGTAATGAACATATTTGACGAAGAGTATCTTTTCTTTTAGTCTTATGAATTATTCTAACAACATTTGATGAGGTGATAATTGTACAAAAGAGAGACAAATGACCATTTCCAATTGACTTCTGTCCCATTGTCCTCTCAAAAGCTCAGCAGTGCTGAATGGACCTTTAAATGGATTTAGCTTGATGAAGAAAACTGAAGGCCAACGTATGACGAACATGTCATCGCTGTCGAGAGATATAAATCTCATTGACGTATAGGTGTTACACATAATTAGGTGAGGAATAATCTGCTGATCGCCCTTTATGAGCAACATCATCATCAATAGCAATCAATAAAATGGGGGCGGGGCGGGTATTTTATTCTGTGACTAAAGGTCGGTACAAGTTGTCACCATGTGTCATTTGGGCTTTCGATGGAAAAAGGCTGTCAGGGAGCATTTTGGCTGAAATATTTCAACTATGATGACAATCAATATTTCATGACTAGACAGGAAACAGTGTAGTCGAGGTTTGTTGATAATTGCATAGACAAATACAATGCGCATTATTGATGGGCCATGTTTTCAGACATGAGTAGGGTACCCAACAAAATCTTAAGCACTATTTCCTATGAGTGTTTTCAAATAACATGTGTCACACTGTAGACATAAGGTAAGGCAGGTCTTTTTTTTTGTTTGTTTGTTTTGGTTTGGACACATTTTTGTTCCTGAAGATCTATTGAAGGATGTCCAAAATATGTATTTTAATTTATTTTGTATTCATTTAAGTGCATTTATGACGGGAGTATTGTTGGGTGGGGAAAAAAATGATACCTAGACTGTGATGCTATTATATGATTTTTTTTTCTTCTAAGTTACTTTGTAAGACACTTTTTCTGTATTCTGCGCTAATATAACAAAGTTGTCCTCAGTTTATGTCGGATGCGCTTGTAAAGTCATGATTAAAGTGTTAGGTATGGAAAACATATCTAGGCCATAAATGAGCAACTGAAAAACATGAAATATGCTGGTAACTAAACACACCATTCGTAGCCTCGAAACGTTGCATCTCGAAACCTTGAATACTGAGGAATGCCCAAATCAGAAAACACAATCAAGTGACTTTTATGGAAAAAAATGAAGAGCACAGATTCTCCAAACGTTCCAAAAGGGGTTCCCTGCTGTATGGTGAATGTTTTTTTTCTACCATCCTGAATAGTTTGACTGTGGCATAGAGGGATTCGGTTTTTTACTGTATTGCCATGAGAAATCTGACCCCGAGATTGGAAGCTAGAGACCCTCTATCAGAGGGTTAGGGTCAAATTTTAGAAGGGGAACACGCTAAAAGAAAAGCATTATAGGAGTGAGGCCAATAAACAACTGGAACAAATTACAAAATATATATTTTTCTACATTTGAAGCTCTCAGCGGAATTGACCCGACCCCAATCTTGCCTAAGCCATCAGTCTTTGTAAATTACACCAGGGAAATAGAGAAAAAAATCTCGGAAAGTTCTTCTCCAATGTTGTTTGTAGGTCCCCAATTTGGTCTGTTTTGTACAAAACACACAAACAAACAAAAACATTTCTACCTGTTGACTTTCTATGCTGTCGTTTCTGTATAACTGTTCTATCGTTCGGTGCATGTTGTAACTTTTTGGCGTTGCGGCTGCTTGTGACTCACACGGAGCCATTCATGTTATTGTCTTGTACGGGGGGAAAAAAAAGAAACTGTGTCTCCATGTCCCCGGGATGTTTCTATTTCTTAAGAAAAGTGACGTTTCACCCTCGGATGACTCCAAATGAAATAAAGCAGATCACTTTACATTTTGATTAAGAATAGCTGACTCATTATTTGTATGATAGAGCTTTTACAAGCAGAAGGTGAGGGCCAGGGGGGTAAAAACAGGCCTTCATCCTCCCCACAGGCATCTACAGTGGGAAAAGCCCATTACCACAGCGTGCCACTGGAGATTGGCATCCACTGTGCTAAATAATAGCGCCACCTAGCGGTAGACGCTACTCATTGCAAGCCCCCAGCAGTCCCATGTGTGTTTCTTTGAAAGAACTTTACAGAAATGAGCTTGGTCCCTCCAGGGAGACTGAAATTTTGAATAGAAAACATTAAAATATATTCACTGGCTCAATACATAATTTTTCCACTTAGTATAAATTATTTTAGTTTTTCTTCAATCTTTTCCTCTCCTCAAATGACTCTCTTTATAATCTGGTTGCGACACCACTGGAAAATTATTGGAGCTTCCAAGTTACAAATAAAACCTCATTAAAACATAATATTTAGACTAACAGAGTTTGAGCCCCATTAAAGTTATCCCAAATGGAGTAGAGAGAAGACAGTAGTTCCAAAAAATAAAAATGATTCAACCTTTTTCACAGTGAATTTACGTAAGTGACAACAGCAAGAGCCAGACAGTCTTTCCAGTACTAGTAGTAGTTCTAGTACTGTTATCAGTGTCAGTCTTAAAGCCAGGCTACTTCAGGAACATTTTAAAGGTTGGAAAAGGTCACCAATTTACGCAAACCGTCTGGACGGGTTACCCAATAGTGTCGTCGCCGTCGGGGATGTGTCGCTTCTCCCTAGCGTTGCCATAGCCACCGGTGGTAATAATAGCTGGGAGTGTCCACAGAGAATCCATGATAATAACATTAATTATCAACATGTTCTGCAATACTTTGCCCTCACAATGGACATTAGCCACTGAATATAGGGACAATTGCAGAAATCGAAAGTCTATTCGATATGGCGCCTGACTACATTACGGTCTTTAATAGCATACAATGTTTTTGATGTTGAGATATGTTTTTCTTATGTTTGCCTTTCTCCTGTGCAGGCATTAAGTCAAGCTAACACCATAGTTAATTATACACTTAATTTAGAATAGACACTATGAAAATAAATAATAGTGGTATTGAATAAAAAAAAATAAAAGATCAAAGTTGAGGCAACAAGCTGCAATTAGAGAGATATGTGGTTCTCTGAGTCACTGTCTCCATGGCAACAGCACAGCTTAAAGCCGCTATGCGTTTGCTTAAAACTGATGAGCATTATTGGTGGTCTCTCTGATATGCTCACTGGGCGTGTGCGTCAAACGGATTTTGAAAAGGGCATCTTAATGTAACTCCCGTGGTTTGAGTTTATTCATGCAAAAAATAACAACTGTGTGGAGAGTGAAGGCCAAACTGAAATGTGTGTGAAGGGCACAAGAGGCTGAAGGAAATCACTAAATAGTATTATATGATTTCCTCTCCTATTGCAAGTATTTTTGTTGTTGTAAACAGAAAAATGTGATCATTTGAACTTGACATTTTTAGGACTACTGAATTGTGACTCATTGTATACATACAGGGCTCACATTCCAAACATCGAATGTGAAACAAGTTCGCCAGTGTTGGGAGGGGGGGGGGAAACAATCCCTGTGGTGTAATGGCACCACAGTTCAAAATCATAATCTACTTATGCTCTCAAACTGCCAATAAAACGTGTGGATTTTCACACACCACAATTGAAACTGAACTCATTGCAAAAAGCAACCATAATTTCCTCATGTGGCCTTATTTTTGCTTTGTTTCAGCCCTCAATAAATAGCGTATTACATTTTGGAAAAACACGCCTCAGCCCTTACTTGTGGAAATTTGGTAATTCTATCCCGATTTTCTGTATAAAGTCGGATTTTCTGTTATGGCTTTAACGTGGGGTACCTAATAAACTGTCTGCTTAGCGTAAGTACTGTTTGAATTTCACGTGTACATGTAGAAATTTGTGACCTCTCTCCATACAAAGACTTACATTCTACACACTATTTCCTTTGGCATTGGTGCATACGCATAAAGTACACGGACAGCTTAAAGCAGCAGTAATGAGGAGCTCAAAGTATTTCTTCTAATCTGGGAGGAGGGTGTTTAAAACCAGCAGGATGGAGGCTGAGGGCCACAGACGGCTCAAACAGCAGCTCGGCCGTCTGCGTGCTCTCAACCAGTTTGTGAAAGTCAGCAAGAGTCAAGGTGAGCAACCATGATATTCCTCATGGACTTGCAGATGATGCTGCTGGATATTATTTACTTCATCCTGCGCAACACTTTACGGGCCGTGCTGCGGCCGCGCATTAAACCCATTGACGGTGAGCTGGTGCTGATCACCGGTTCGGGAGGAGGCCTGGGTCGTCTCTTTGCCCAGGAGTTCACTAAGCAAGGCGCCGAGGTGGTGCTGTGGGACGTGGACGCCGTGGCCAACGAGAACACGGCTAAATTGGTGCGTGACTTGGGGGGCAAGGCGCACGCTTACACTGTGGATGTCACCAAACGAGAGGAAGTGTATCGCTACGCGGATGTGGTGCGGAAGGACCTAGGCCGGGATGTCACCATGCTCGTGAACAACGCCGGGGTGGTCGCGGGCCAACGAGTACTCGACTGTCCGGATGAGCTCATCGAAAAGACCATTAAGGTCAACTGTCTCGCGCTCTTCTGGGTGAGGTGCACCTTTGTTTATTTAGAAATATTTGTACGGAGAGCAATTTGTTATGTGGCTTTAACTACTAGTTTAAGGGAATTTTTTTTTTACTTACAATATTCTTTATCATCTGTGAAGAGCAACACAGATAAACAAGCATAAATATGTTTTCAACAATGCCATGATCTAATGAAGTCCACAACTACTCCAACAAATTAAATCACATATTGTTTCTTCTATGTACGTATCATGATATCAATATCAGGCAAACAAATTCAAATTTATGACAAAATAAGCTTGAATTGCATAATATATTTTCATCATCAGTTACTGGCACACAGCAGGTTATTGTTGTTAAAAAATAAGGCGCACTAACACAATCCCATTCAGTCACAATCCTCTTAATGTGAAGCTGCTCACGCAACAAAAGCGTCCTTCACGTTGAGCAACGTTTAGTTAAATCACTCTGATGTTACATACCTCGACATCACTTTGCTTGTTGGTGCGTGTGCCAGACAGTGAAGGCCTTCCTGCCTCAGATGAAGGCCCAAGATCATGGCCACATCGTGACCATCGCCAGCGTGCTGGGCCTCTTCAGTACAGCCTGTGTCGAGGTGAATGTGGATTGGACCACAACCTGCAACACATTTATTGCAAATTGATTTTTTTTTTTAGAAAAATCCATTCTAAATGATTGTTTCTCCTACCTGAGACAGGACTACTGTGCCAGTAAGTTTGCTGCGGTGGGTTTCCACGAATCTCTGGCTCACGAGCTGCTGGCTGAGGAAGTGGAAGGCGTGAAGACCACTCTGGTGTGCCCTTACATTGTGGACACGGGCATGTTTGAGGGCTGCAAGATAAGGTGTGTCAATGTTATTTCTAATCCCATACATCCTACAAGCGAAGCTGAACTTTGAATAGCTGAATAATTTTGGAAAATAATTCACTGCAATTGAAAAACCACCAGTCAGCATTCACCACGAAAAACTGAAGTCTGCCCTCTACCAAAAAACATATCTACAAATAGGTCAGCCTCATTTTAAATTATTTTCTATTCTCCGGACTACCAACAGAGAGGAGGTGGAGTTTGTTCTGCCCCCTCTGGAGCCGCAGTACTGTGTGGAGCAGGCCATGAATGCCATCCTCATCGACCAACCCCTAGTGTGCATTCCACGTCTCACTTACCTGCCGGGGATCTGCAGAGCGTCAGTACCGTGTCTTGTCCCACTAACGCTGACCCAAACCGGCTTATGGTGTTTTGTTTTGGTTGTCTTTCAGGTTACTGCCATGGGAATCCAATGTGGTTTCGTATCGTTTCATGGGCTCCGACAAGTGCATGTATCCCTTCATTGAGGCCAAGAAGAAACAAATGTCAAATGGTGTTAATTCGCTTGCATAGGTTTTCAATCTTTGCACGTTAAAAACAGAAGACATTTAACACAAAGAAAACTTACTTCTGTACTGCCAGGATTTACTCACATATTGAAGGTCAGGACAACTGCAGAAGGCGAGGTGACGACTCAGACAAGTAGTTATCAGCTCTGCATTAGGTCCACTCAAAGAAGTTAAATAACACAACTCTGTAACTGCTGTGTTGTATGTGTTCACACAATTAAAAAAAACTACATTGTCTAAATGGACACAAAGGTTTTATGTTGCAAGTATAGCAACGAATGGATTCACAGGTTTGTTGTACCTTCTCCCACCCAGTGCACCCCGCCTAAAAAAAAAAAAATTGGCCCAGCACTGACCTGGAAAGAATAAAGACGAGATAATGCAGACATTTGTTTCGTGCATATGAGCACACGGGTTTATTTCCATAAGGAGCAAAAGAGACGGGAGGCCGACATCAAGGAGGGGAAAGGGAGTTAAGACTGCCCCGCCATGAACAGTGGAGACATCATGTTACATCACACGCTACGTTTATTTGTAGTGACACACTCTTTCTTCCCGGCCCTGCACGGTAAATGTTGGTAACACGTCACTTGTGGGTTTTTGAGCGAAAGCACTGCAGAAGCATCGAAAGCTGCATCCTAGCCATCACGGGGAAAACAAAACAAATGGGATTCTTTTTAATGAATGGCAGTAATAAAACATATTTAAAACGAGTGTTAACAGGACGTAATTCACAGTTTGTTACACGAAGTGAAGCCCCGAATCACTGCCTAGGATGCAGCTACTCTCACGAGTGAGCAGCAAAAAGAATGTACAATTAAACAACATCAAGGAGAGCAAAACCAAAATGTTCACTTCAATCTTGTTTAACTGTGAGCACGATGCAAACGGTGAGGCATGGCCACCGCCAAAAATGTCCTGCAGCGACTTGGAACAGTGTCTTCAAGTTTTCACGAGTGCTTTTACAGTCAAGCCAATGTGATGGTCTAAACGCTGCCATCCAGGGGCGGGGCCAGTGTGCTTGAGTTAGCCGGTTTTGGGTGCAGCTCGCCCTCAACCTCCTGTTTGCCACATCTGTCAGAAACAAGCCCGGTAATTGAGCTACTGGTCTCCTCCGCCGCGTTGACAATCAATGAAGAAAAGAGGCTTACCCGGAGGCTGTTCCGTTTCCCGTCCGCTCGTTTAACAGCTGGTCGTACTCTGACAGCAGTTTCAATACATTAAGTGCGGCCTGTAGAGGTGAAGAAGAGTAATTGATGTCTTTTTCCAGCTGTTTAGATGATGTGCTGTCCGTTACATGTTACCAAGTACAATTAGTTCAACTAGCGTCAAACTAAGTGGTACAAATAGAAATTCTACCAAAATGCAGGCCAATTTAAAAAAAAAAAAAAAAAAAGTCTAGGATCATGACCTCAACATACGTATTTCATCCTACAGCTCAGTGAGCAGCCAACTTTTTTTTTTTTTAATACGCACAAACAATGAAGATGACAGAGGCAGTGCGGTGGATAAGACATTGGCAAGTCTGAGAGTGCGAGTGTCCGGGCGTGAGCTGTGGCTAACAGCAGGTTCGACATGAAGGTTAAAGGTTACTTCAAAATTGCCTGTACAGTTAATGACAGTTTATGATGGTGAATAGTTTGAGTCTGGAATTCGTCATATTATTTTCTATGGTGAGAATATGCTTTTGAAATTAGGACAACCAGTATCACAGAATGCCTTGTGTTCAACTTTTACACTGTACAAAAACTTGTAGAAAATAGAAATGAGACCATGTCTTACCATATCATGACAGGATTCTATATTTTTTCCCATTCCATGGCTAATGAGCGGTGGCTGGGAGGAACAGTTTATTAGTGATACAAACTCATTCTTATTATTTTTCGGGAAATCTTTGTATTCCACCTGCAAGCAAATAAGAAGATGTTTGAACTGTTAGGTACGCAAGGCCGAGCTGAACGAGTGTCTGAAGGCATTGAAGACGCCGGCTACCTGCAGGCCCTGCACAGACGCAAGGTAAGCGAGCTGTTCCGAGGGCCTGGTGAGGGGCCCGTTTGGCGTCTGTATATTTTTGCTCTTTAGGATAACCTCAGCCGTGTGGGATGTGCCGGCGTACAGCAGCTCGTTGGCAATTAGCGCAGTGACGGTGGCCTTGCCTGGGTTTGGTGTTGCTCGGGCGTAGTCCTTGGCCTGAGGTCCTTGGCAGGCCCCCACTGCTTGAGCCACCTCTGGAACCATGGGCAGGATGCCGGCGGGAAGCTGCTGGTGGCTCAAGTAAGGCAGGCGGAACTCCTCTTCCTTGGAACCTGAAAAATATTGCGGGAGGATGTGACTAAAACAGGAAGGGAGTAACAATTTGCACATTCCAACCACTAGCACTCACCCGGTGGCACCTCCTCCACAGAGCCAGGCTCAAAGAATGTCACCTTGCGTCCATCACCGGGCTTTTTCACAGGGGTCTGAAGATTCCACCAAGAACAAACATTAAAGATTAAACATTCAAAGAGCATAATGCTGTTGTATGACCCAAAAGGACAAATAGTTACCCTCTCTTCAGTTTTAAGTGCGGGTTTAGGAGGCTGCGGCTGAGGCACTTTGTATCCTAGCATCTCCAACATCTTCTCTGCCGCGTTCTTCTTGGCCACTTTTTTGCTTGGCCCCATGCCCTCTGCAGACTGGCCGCAAACACTCACCTGTAGCAAAAACATGCAGGCAACACACATTAAATTAGAGGGTAACATTTGAGAGGCCCTTTCATATTACACTTAGCATTCTATTAAATCCATTCATTGTTTCTGTGACGTCAGACAGCTGAAATGAAGTCTACTTCACACTTTGCAGGCAAACACTCCAGGCTAATTTCTGGTCAGCTGCTAAGCAACCATTTCCCAAAAAAAACAAGCTTGTGCCGGGTAAACACCAAGAAGACCAAGAGCAGTGCAAAAAGGTCTCATTGGAGAGGACAGACGACTGCTTGGGTTGCCGCAAAACTCACTTGCATGACAAACTCCCGACGCCGCGGCAGCCCTCGCTCCGTCACCATGCTGTATTCAGGCTCCTTCTCCTTCTTGGCCTGCTGGATCTGCGCCAGACGGCTGATGGGATTCATTCCCTGGCCGTATTCCGGGCTGGTCTGCAGCTGCGGGTGACATGTGTAAGTCTGACTTGTAAACACATTTTTTTTTTATGTTTTAAAAGACAACTGTCACAGTTTTGAAGCAATGCAAACATACAATACTGCATAATGTATCCAACAAAAATTGAGTGGGTGGGAAATGCTTGTCACTTGGCTGCTTTAGTTCAAGTGTTGACATCTAATCAAGAATCAGTATGCTCTAGTTACTTTATTCTGTTACATTTGGCTTGTGCACTTAAATGTGAAGACATTTAGCCTGGGGCCGTGCATGCCGCTGCCTTTTTCATCCGGCCATTTCTTGTTTTATTCATTTAAAAAAGAAATTAACTGTAGAAATATGCTTTGTTTTAGCATTTAGGGTGCTGTAAAATAAATGAAAAAAAGTTTACGATGTTATTAGATTTCCCATTTGCTTGATCGAATATATTTGTCACATTTATGCCACACTTTTCCATTTCTGTTTTGAAATTCGTGTGCAACATTTGAGGAGTACCTTAATGATGGATTTGGTTTTCTTCTTGATGCGTGGTAGCGTTCTCTCTACGCTGGGTATGTGAGGTAGCTTCTTCAAGTCCCCAAGCACGGCGGCAGCTGCCAACTTCTTTGCTATCTTCTTACTCTTACCCTCGCCCTCTCCGGTGAACTCTCCCACTGTGACGCGCACCACAAAGCTCTTGATGTGAGGCGGGCCTTCTTCTTTTAACACCTGCATGACATTGACAGTTGGCAAGTGCCCTGCCAACGTGTTGCAATCAAAATTGGTGATACCTCAAAATTGACAGGTAGGTTGCGCTTCAGTGCAATCTCAAACACTTGACTGATTTCTGACTTGTTGAGGTTTTCTTCTTCGGGCTCTTCGTTTACCTGCGATGAAAAACACATTGAATATGGATTAAAAGAGTCAATGGGAATGCCGAGCGCACGCCTCTCACCTCTGGCATTTGCTGCAATAAGGGCTCACTCTGCAGCACTTTCAGGGCCCTCATGGCAGCGTCCTGCTTGGCGAGCTGCCGCGTGCGCCCCTTCCCCACAAACTGCTGGCCTCCGATGGATAGTTCCATGTGGTAGATCATTGGTCCCATGGGGGGAAATGGGTAGTAGTAGCTGCGCACACAGTTAATGTTTTGTTAAAACAAATAAAAAAATAAACAGTAGGTGGACGGTAAATGAGCCAAGCTTACTGTTGCATAGAGCGCTGATAGGGCCCTGGGACACGGACGCCGTAACTCATGTGTGCTGGTCTCATCGGGTAATGGTCGATGGGTTTGTAAATGGGCTTTTTACTAAGTTTTGAGCACAGTGCGTTCAACTCCATGATTTGAATCATACCATCTACCAGGAGGAACCAATACTGATATAAGTACACATTAGAGCAAAAACTGACATATTTGTTGTAGGAGCAGTGGGAGGAACCGACCTGAGTTCTTGCCTGTGTTGCGTGGCGTCCTAATCGTGGGCTTTGGAAGGACACTCTCAGCCAAGGCAGATGTAGCAGCGGAATGCTGGGCTTTCTTGATGCTGGTCCCCTCAGCATCCCAGTGCTGATCTCCCAGGGTGAGTCGCACAGAGAAAATCTGACGGCGACAAGGAATATAGATCTCGATATAATAATCATAATGAAGCTCGGTAAAAGATTCGCTCAACGTACTTTGCAGTGAGCTGGTCCCTGCTCGCTCAGTAGCTTATACTCAGGTTGGAGCTTGTTGAAACGGGCTAACTCATTCACCAAACACATGGGGGTCTTCTCTTTAGGGTTTGCCATGTTAGATACTGGAACAAAAAAAAAAAAGGAAAACACATGACTAGAAAGACTTCTATATCAGCCAAAAGATGAATTACTAATGCCAAACACAGTGGAAACTTTTAAGTCAAATGTTCTTGAAGTTTTTCAATTAAAAATTAGTATTAGAATGACCATTTTACTGTTGAAACTAGGTAACTTCCCTTTAAAATATTTCCAATGGTTTTATGACAATTTGAACAAAAAAAAAAAATACATCTAATAATGAAATTGCATAAGTTTCCCATCAATACGTTGTTTCAATTCATACATCAATTTGAAAAGGAAGGTAGCTTTCTGAACAAACAAACCTGTGACGGTTGTGTAGGGAGTGGCTGACCCAGCAGGGAGTGCCGAGCTCCTGACTGGCTGGCCGGCACTCTCCGACGCCAACGTGCTGGCGGCACAGGGGATGCTAAAAGGTGGCCTCATCTGAGGCTGCCCAGGTTGCAGTGGGGCAGGGGCGGCCGGCATGGGACTGGCCGGACACTGGAATTGGAGCTGTGACATCTTGGCTGTTATAGGTTGATCAGGAAACCTTTCAGTGTAGCAATGATAGGGGAACTGTTAATAGAAAAGAGGATAGATTTGGACTGTTTTATAAATGAGGAATAAAATCATGGTAGAAACCTAACACATAACTAGTAAAACTAAACTAACTAAAAGCAATTGATTGTTCGAGCAACTACAATCTCAAACCTTTGTGGAACTGTGACGAAAGCCCCCCCAAAACATTTAACCTGATAACAATTGTAATATATGGTTAATATGTTATTAACGTTATTGTTACAAATGTTTTGTATAGTTATAAATGATTATGATTTCATTATAAGCAATGTTCCATTCAGCAACAGTGCTACACAATTTAGGGGATGAAATGTTTTGGAATGTGGACAAGTGGAATTAAGCAAGCGCCACTGACCAAAGACAGAAAATCCCCCAAAACTTTGTAGCAGTTTCTAATCTTGATATTTGGTATAAGATTTTGCGATCAACAGAGTTTTTAAGTGATATCAGCTATCATTTAAGACACACACGGGAGGGTTCCCCCTCTAACAAAGCTCTAATTATTTTTCTCAGCAGAGATGCACAAATGGGAGTTCAGTCTAATTTGTTTTCCGAAAAGCTCCATTAGTGATATACTACAAACCCTTCATGGGTGTTGGAACAGGAAAGAAAAAAAAAATCACAGACTTTATTAAATCTATTTTTTATTTCATTGACTAAGTGGGAGTGGACTGGTAGACTGTGAGCTAGCAAGAAAGCTTACAAGAATTATGCATACACTCATCACTGCACACATGCATGCTCATTTTTCATGACAATAAATAAATATTGAGTCTGTGTTGAAACGAGGCCGCCGGGTGATACATGGCGTTCTTTGGCTAATGCAGGGACCCTAACCCTAACCACTTCAAACCCTTTGTTTAATATTGAATTTATCGCACTACGATGCGAATCGACTGTTTCAATGAAAAAACGAACAAGACGCCTACAAACAAAAAGAGTTGACAATACACTCCCTACAACACACGCAGGTAAGAAAGTATTCTCATTTTTCTCCCCCATCGGAGACCCGAACAAGCCGACAAAAGTGCTAGCTTTGCTAGGTTAGCCTAGAAAAAGTCTGCACAAAGCAAAGCCTTACCTTTGCGTTCTCCTGTCAGGTTTGAAGCTTCTCAATAGGACACTGGCTCGGTGTCGTCAAAGATCCTAAAAGGCCACTTTCAAGGGCTCATTTATGCAATTTTGAAGTCAAACTGTGGGCTGTGGAGAGGTGGGCATGGGGGAGACAGGGCAAACACTAAAGAGAATGGCTCGATGTTAAGCCGGGCTTCAGGAAGTCACGTCATTGAAAACGGAAGTGTTTCCAAAATAAAGTAGTGGCAATAAATATTTATAAATTTATGTCCTTGTCCTAAATGGGAAGAAGTCTATTTGAGCTGTCATGTTGATGTTGTTGGGTTCTATTCACCACAATAACAAGTGCAAGTACTTATTAAATAGTATTCATAAGTTTATTTTAACAGTAGCAATTGGCGAGAACACTTGTTTTGCAGAAAACGTAATCAGCAGGGTAAAAAAAATGAAAATGCACAAACAACTATTCAGCTCATTATACTGTAGTTACTAATAAATATAAAACTGGTTAGCAATTACTGCAAAATATTGCTTCTAGGGTCTACATTTCATGAAGGGTCATGAAGAGTTGCGGTTAAAAGTGGTGCGAGTCCTACACATCACGCATTGTATGCCTGACAAATGTTTAGAGAGTCCCTCAGCATCAGGTCACGCAGGCGCCACAGCGCGTCAGCCATTGTGGCGTGGGCTCCTTTGCTCTTCAGCCAATGAGCTGGCAGCCGGCTTTCTTGCTCTTTGGTCATGTGAGCGTCTCGCCTTTGAGCTGTTGTGGAGACAAGTTTTGGATTCAGAATTTTCACTGCCAAATAAAAGCTACGTGAAAGTAGTTAAAATCATTTCAAAGACACTATCATAGGGCTAAGAGCAGCCTACTTTCAAACCTTTCAGTGTCTGGTCCCACTTGCTGACGGTGCTGGAGTCGGAATTCAAGCCTTCAATATACTTCAGGTAGGCCTCTGAGTGCAGAACCCTCTGAGTCTTTGGCGGTGGAGCAACAAACATGGGTGGGGTCTGACCCTGTCCTGGGTAAGGTGGGGGAGCATGCTGCCCTGGGCTGAACATCCCTGACTGAAATGGAGAGATTTTGTTTTATTTGAACATTTTAGGTAAAACCCAATTGAAATGATTCATTAATTAGCGTGTATAACCATCATTATCTTTTTCTTCAAACGACAAATCTTAGGGGCAGTGGAAATAAAAATTTTACACTCACTTGCTGCATGTAGCCTCCTGGAGCGGGACTTCCTGACATGCCGTTGACACCAGCGCCCATCATGCCTATTAAAGAGAACTCATTACTCTATGTCGAGCAACTACATGGTCACCTGTAACTTTTATATGACACAAAAATAAAGGAACGTTGTATGTATAGTGACTTCAGCTGAATGTTAGTAGTTGGGTGCCAATATTATCACATGCGTCAGTCGTGTGAATGTAAAGACCGCATGTGCCACACCCGGTCACATGGAGCAAACGCAGACCACAACCAGTGAAGGTGTGGCTACCGTAGTAAACCCTTACCATGATGAAGCATGCCCGGGTACCCGGGCATACCACCTTGATGGAGATGGTGAGGAGGTAGGTGGGGGCCCCCTGCTTGGTAAGGTGACATTGGGGCCACACTCAACAAACCCTCATGGGGGCCCTGCATGGGCATGAAATGTGGCCCGTAAGCTCCCATCATGCCTTGGGGGAAGAGGGCGAGGAGAGGATGACAACATATTCATGCATAAGTGACATGCAGCTGGCTATGACGTGACATGCACTACCGTTGTACACACTTTCACACAAAAGCCTGGGAATGGGGGGAGCAGTCTGTAAACATTTTTGGTCATTTACGTTAGCTTTTGATTAGGGATGTTTGATACCATTTTTTTCAGACCGATAAACATACTTCAAACAATGTCAAGTTTGCAGTGGATATGTCTGTGATGTGTAAAAAATAGCACAGGCCCAATTATAGTACAATCACTATCTTTTGGTATCACAGGCTTATTTGATATAATCTCCATAACCAGAGATTATGTGACAACTGGAGGGATTGCGGTCAAGGATTAAAAACTACAATGCTAAAAGTGTCCAGAGGAATTTTGAAAACATTTCGTTTGTGATAAAACCACAGGCTCTTTGTGTGAAAGGGACTGGAGTAAGAAATGAGTGTTAGCAGGCAAAACAAGAATGGAAGATTTACAGTTCAAATGGTTATTCATGCATTGTCATGCAGTTTTAAACGAGATGCTAGCGACAATAAAATGTGACAAGCATTAAACAAAAGGCAACAAAACATTAAATAAATAAAAAGAGCTTTAGCACGGTTGCATTTCTTTAAAAGATTAAAGAGTTTTGAAATTGTCCTGCCTCATTTCCTTGCTGCCATCTAGTCAAACACTCTGAGAGGGGTTACCTGACATAGGTGTCATGGTCTGGTTTATCATGCCCATAGTGCTAGGCGATGGCACGACCCCCATCAGTGACCCTACGGGGGTACCTGATCTCGGGGACACTTGCTTCAGGGCTGGCCTTTCCCGTTCCTGTTGCTCCACGATTTTGGCTGCCCGTTCTGCGACAAAACACAAATGGTCACGGCAATTCGGGAGGAGGAGCTTATGTTGTCTTCTGCAGGGTTCAACCTTCATAGTCTGCTTTCTTGACGGCTTCCAGGTTCCTCCACTCGGTGCCCACCAGACGACTCAGTTCACCGAAAGAAAAGTCTGGGTGTCGAGCCTTGATGACTGCCCGCATTTCACTGCTGAAGAGGATGTAGCCGCTCATGTTGATCTTCCTCTTGGCGCCTTCCTTCTTTGACAAGCCTTTAATCTTTGGTGTGGACTATTAAGAAAAAATATATATGAAAAATATGAAAATAATTTGTTGTGAGATTCAACGGTCTGTGAAAGTATACCTGAGAAGGTGTGTAAGGCAAGCCATCCATATCGCTGGTGAGCGACGTTTGAAGCTGAGGCATTGAAGGCATTTCCATGCTCTCATCTTCATCGTCCATGTCTTCCATGTCATCATCTCCATCCTCTACATCTGCTAGTTTCACCTCAAGCTCAGCAATCTTCTTATTCAAAAAGGGAGACGCTTCTTTCTGTGGAACTATTAATTTCCTGCAGACAGCAAAAAATAAATAAAAATAATAGTAATAATAAATTCATCCTTGTATCAGCTCTGCTTTGGAGCGCTTTGTACAAGTGGACTCACCTGAAATAATAGACCTCATCCTCCACCACTTTAGAAGAGTACGAGAAGCGCTTCAGCCCCTTGAACTTTTTCACTTGTTTCTCTGAGTCTATGTAGCGACTCTCACAAAGAAGATTATCCTCTTCTGCAACCTCGGTCGGTCTGCATGACAGGTAGTCTTTGAACGAGGACACCATGCATTTGCCTGAGAGAACAAACAATGACATCCAACATTGAAATGAAAGAAAATGTGCAGAAGTGATATATTGGCTTTGTTCAGGATGAGCACAGTACCTATGATGCACTTCATGGACAAGGTCTCCTCCAGGTGGCTGAGAAACACTTCTCTCTTGTAGAACATCTTAGTGGGCTCGTGTGCAGTCTCCTCTGGGTGAATGAAAATGGGCCCAAAGAAGAAAGTGGTTCCGTTCTGCACCCAAAGTTTCTCCAACCTACATCCCAATCAAAGGGAGCGATGCTCAAAAAGGTCACACAAGCAGATCACTCCAAACAACAACATTGAAACACTGTTACCTGGCAACCCGAGGCTTGGAGAGGCCATGCGACTGGATGTAAACGCAGTCCCCAATTTTGAACCACACGTCGTTGTAGCGCAACTGTTCATAATATTGGCAACCTGGCTCTGCACCATTCACCTCCATGGAGACATCCTCCCTCTCCTAAAATATTAAAGACACACAGTCATGACTTGACACTCTCATAGCTCAGGTTAAATACCTCACAGCTTGCCAAATGCACACAGCCACTTCATTAAGTCCAATTAACATTTGTCTTTAAATATTTATACGGTCCCCACTCTTTCTTTACACTCATTGTTCGTAGATAAATGGGAGCACATGTGCGAGGCTAATGTCAAAGTACTGAACATGTCTTTATTTGCTCCTGTGTTTACCCCATGGATAGGCTCAAAGTGGATGACAAGCAGATTTAGTAGGGAACTGCATGATCAACAAAATACATCCAGAAGCAGCCAAGTTAAAAGCTCACCTTGTCTACGAAACTGCTGTTGTCTGCAAACGTGATTTTCTCAAGTTTCTCCAGGTCAGGCTTGGCAAACATGGATGCGATGCGGACGACGGGCAGGGGGACTTCTCGAGGGATGAATCTGACGGGGCTCGGCGGCACAGCCCATATCTTGATCTTCTTGAACAGCTTGCACCTGGCGGTGTATCGGGATTCGCAAACGTACACGTCCTCGGCTTTGAAGCCCTCCGGTTGCAGTTTGAAATAATCCTATAATTTGTCGGACAACCCTGATGAGCGGAAATCAAGAGGGAATTATCGTTGCATCTTTCACGCTTACCTTCACAAACATGACCACACATTTGCCCAGGACTTGACTAAAGGACACTCGGTTGTAATAGTCACTCTTGAAGACCTCATTTTCCAGGAACTTGCGAGTGGCCATGTGGAAGGTTTCTCTCGGCCTATAAAACCAGCAGCCATAGAGCCACTTCTCACCTTCATACAGAAAAACAAAATGAGATTAGCTGCTAGTCAATTCTGGTCCCAAAAAGATTTGATTAATTCATCGAGTTGAGTAACCTTGGTCATCCTCCCAAAGACGCTCGATCAAGACGATGTGAGGCTTCAGGTTGGCCTCGGACGGTTGCACATAGACATACTCGCCCACCTGGTAGGTGGTGTTCTCAAAGGTGCATTGCTGCTTGTACACCAGATCTGTATGCGCTTCAGGCCGCCACACTTCACTTGGCAGGTTCTTCTCCTTTGAACCTTTTTGGGGGAGAAGATGAGTTCACATTTCAGACTTAAGTCAACACGTCAAAGCGGAATGTCTGACATACTTTTGCTTGGCTCATCCTCTTTGTCCTTATCCTCCTCGATTTCTTTGGGTATTTTCTCCCTCTTTTCCTGCTCCACGTCGTTGTGCAAGTGCTTCAAGGTGTAGTTGAGCGCGGTGGTCTGCAGAATCTCTCCGTTCTTGCACAGTTCGTCCCGAATCTTGATGAAAAACTGTTGCAGCTCCACCGCATCATCGAATACCTCAGAGTCGGTCCTGTAAAAGGCCAATTATTCAAATGACCAAATATTTAAACAAAGGTACAGTTTTTTGGGCTTCAACAAAACTCAACAAACATTTTGTCTTTATTAGACAAATCGCTACTTGGCGAGAAGTCAGTTTGTGTACCTGTGCATCTTCCTGGCCTTCTGCAGCACTTCAAAGACATGCTCCTGGAAGACATCCAGTCTCCTGTAGCGGCCACGCTCCACATTCACTCTGATTAAGTCAAAGTTTAACGGCGGCTTCTCTGGGGCGTCCGGATCTGTGGCGGAAATTTCGGCCAGCGAGTCACTGTAACACCGTCCCTCTTCGTCCTGGTGTCCGAGCACTGATACCAGCAGGTTCCTAATCATCTCACGCACCAGATTTCCAACAGCGGGAGGCCCAGAATCCTCCCCTCCCTCCTGCTGCTTGCGCGTCTCCAGGAGCACCCGGTGCAGCACCAGAGCGTCCCGGTAGATTAACGACTCGGGCTCATTGTACATGCAAGCATTGTTGAACATGACAGTGAAGTCCTCTGCAAAGGTTTCAACGTCCTGGTAGCGCCCAGCCGCCATGTGGCTGCGCAGACGCTCCATGTCGATGGGTCGTTTGATGGTGGCATAGTAGTCGGGCAGCTCGGCGCGAGACGGTAGCCGTAGGAAGATGGTGCTCAAGCGGCGGCCGCGCCGGTCGGTGAAGTTCCGCACGGCGTCGTAGAGCTCGTTTAACTTCTGCTGCAGCGGGGTGAGGTATTTGGTCTTCTTTGGAGAGACGCCACTCTTTCCTGGAAAAATAAAGAAAGCAAAACAGTCAACAACGGAGTCAGAGTCAGTTAGCAGATTTGATGGTCTCTAATCTTGATCAAATAAAAATAAATAAAACCTACTAAGTTTTAGCTTAGGAGAGCCCACATCATCTTCTTCAGGTGGCTGTCCCAACTCCTTGCGCTTATCTTTAAGTATCTTCTCCAGGATGTCTGCATCGTTGTACACCTACAGTGACAGACGCAAATAAATTAAATAAAAATATTGCTATTTGCGTGGCATAGCCTTCACACGTCCTACCTGAGATCCTTCCTCGTTGTAATGACGGGCATTGCGAAACATCAACTTCATGTCATCCATCAGCGCTTCCTCAATGGCGTAGCGCTCGGTGCGAATGTTGTGCTCAATGGTCTTCAGGTCCATGGGTTCAAGGATGACTTTATAGTAGTCGGGATAGTCCTTCTTGGACGGCTTGACCATAAACAGATCGCAAAGGCGGCGATTGGTGCCCACCTCCCTGGCGTCCGTCACTGCAGCATACAGGGCTTTCATTCGGTTCTTTTTAATATTTTTCTTGTGGCTTCAAAACGGGAGGAGAGAATCAAATGAGAAAATAGCAACACACAGCAAAGGTCAGGTGGGGAGAAAATGACTTGATACCTTTTTCTCTTGGTGCTGCCTGCATCAGATGATAGCCGACTGTCACCATCGTCATCATCTCTTCTCAGAAGTTCCTTCTTTTTTGCCTAAAAATAAATAAATAGAAACATTGGATGATTACGATCTAAGGCAGAACGAAATGGAACACAAGGGAAGATCGAATAAATTACCTGCAAAATCTGCTGAAGCCTGAGGGCTCGTTTGTAAATGCTTGAGTTGGGCATGTTGTATCGCTTTGCATTCTCAAACATCAAAGTGAGGTCGGCATCCATTTGTTCCATATTTTCATATTCACCATTCTTCATTTTTGCCCTACAATGAAGGGGGAGGGAAATTGCACTAAAGAAACCACTTACATTCACAGTGTAAACCTATTTTGTACCATGCGTTACATACGCCAGTAAATTTTTGTTTTGTGGACTAGATTTTAAAACGAAAGCCCACTGTAAGAGCCCGTAAATGCATTTACTACTTCTACCTGATTTGCTGCAGACAAATGGTCTGTTTTATCTGCTGGTAATAGTCGGGATATTCTCTGCGGGAGGGCAGATTCTGGAAGGGTTCGGAAAACAGCTGGCCCTGGCTATTCCTCGCGCCTCGCACGGCTTCATACAGCTGGAAGATGGGGTTGCTCATCTCCATGCTAGAACTTTGACTCTCAGCCTCCGACTCGCCTTCGTCGTAGCACACGGAGCCTGCGGAACATGAAATGTTTTGAATCGAATTTCTACAGTCGGTGCTGTCCAACAACGCTTACCGGATAGCACGGGGTCATCCTCACTTTCCGAGCCGTACTGAAGAGCTACGCTGACCCCAGAAAGTCGATCTCCCTGACCAGATCTGCGATTTCTTTATAAAGAAAAAGAAGAATTTTAATCACATAACTGCAACGCAACATTAATTCTTATACTATGTTATTCTATATTTTGCATGCATCCTTGCTTTGATTGCAAGTTATCGTTCATTTTTGTTCCTGTTGATGAACAAAAAAGAAATTACCGGATGCGAAGACTTGATTTAGTGGGTTCAGAGTGTTCCAGGTCAGTTTTCTTCTGGATGAACACCTTCTTGATGGTGTTTGCATCCTACAATATGACACAACAAATTGTTACAACAAATGGACTGATATGTGCTATACAAGTAAATAAATTAAATACATATGTGCTATACGAGTAAATAAATTAAATACATAAAAAAACACAAACCTTAAAAACCTGAGATCCGGGTTCATTGTATGTTTTGGCATTTTTGGCCATGAGGTCAATGTCCTTGCCCATGGCGTTAACACTTTTATAGTACCCTGTCTGAGAAAGTGAGAAAATGGTGATGTTAAAAAAAAAAAATGCATTTTTTTGCAACATTTGAACTGTAAAAAGAACCAGGCATTTATTTGAGGTAGGGTATAATTAATTCAATTATAAAATCCCTTTGACGATATTGTTGGAAATTTGTGACTCTTTCATTTTTTCAACATGAGACCAATTCTTTGGCTTGAACAATATAATTCAATTTCAATCCTACCTGGATTCTTTGAGCAATTGTTCTCAGATCAATGGGATCTTTTATAACAGCATAGTAGTCTGGGTAACTCTATCATAGAAACAGAAAATGGCATGAGAGACTGCAGTTCTATGTAGTCCAGAACAGCGGTATTGTTTGAGCAGTCAATCAATACTTACCAATTTGGAAGGCAATTTCTCGAAGAGTTTACTGACCACGTGACCTGAGGGATCAGTGTACAAAACAACCGCCGCTAGGAGTTGCTCTAAGACTTCCTTTAAGCTACTGGAGGGTGCCTACGTGGCCACGATAAAGACAAACGTTATCGTCAAAGGCATTGTTTTATATAACACAGATTAACAATCCGTACACGCACATGATATCAGGCTGAAAAAGGAAAAATATGTCACCACTAGACTGACCTCATCTTCCGTTGACCCCCCTGGGTTATCCATCATGTCGTCCCCGTCGTCGTCGTCTTCGCCATCTCCACTCTGCAAAAAGTCATTCCTTGTCTGCAAATAGATGACCCACAGCTTGCAGGCAGCTTGATATTCCTCGCTGTCCCTCTACAATGATGACAAGAATCATAATTTGAGGAATTAATACAAGAGTAATGACAATCACTGGACATGATATAATTCAGGCTACCAAAGAAGAGAGTTTATACATTTGATACCTTGTAAAAGGATTTGGTGTTGTTAAACATCAGCTGGAAGTCTGTAGTGAGCTGCTCCACCTCTTGATAATCTTCAGCTTTTAGTTTATGCTGAATTCTTGTCATGTCTATCGGCTGGGACACCACCTCATAGTAATCAGGCAGGTTTCTGGAAAACAATTTAATTTAATTTAATTTAATACAAATTTCCATTAGTATAATATTCACAACTGATATTCATATAATAAACAATGCTAAACAGGTAAAAGGCAATCTACCAAGTTTTTATACTTGAATACCTTCTCTTTGGTACCCTTAGAAAATGTTCACTGAGGTTTCTCCCTTGATCATCTTTGTAGTCCCTCACGACGTTGAACAGCTCGTGGCATACGGCGATCTAGGCGAAAGACTTCAATAAGCACAGGGAGGTTGTCCAAATATCTAATCGGCAAACTCGTGTATTTACCGTGTCAACAGGTTGAACACTGGAAGCCCATTTTCTTTTACGACCACTTCCAGGAGTGGAAACATCATCGAGGTCCCCTCCTCCGCTCACACTGCTGGAGGGTGAAGTAGCTCTTCTCCTCTTTGCGCTCGACATCGAACGGGCTGATCTAGAGCGACAAGCTGCAAAAACAGAGAGCATGGCCGCTATCTTAAAAGAAAAAAACACATCCACGAATCTTGACACTGAAGAAAATATACAAGAATCGTGGTTGGACTCCAAAACTTAGTCGCTTAGCATTAGCATCACTTGAATGTATGAAACAAAGCAAGGAGCTTGTTAGCATGGCCTACCAGCAGAACAAATCGACACATTGTATATCATGGTGAAATAAAGCAAATTAAAATAGGTTATAACCGAATCATCACAAAACAAACTTACCGCAAATACAGAGAAGACAGCCGTAATTCCCTGAGCTTAGATATTGGGGCTAGCTAGCCAGTGTTTGAAAACTCCAGCCCGGAAGTTGAGTTTGTGTTGTTTGTGTAGTGAGCGGAAAAAAAGCGCCACAAACGGGCAGTGTCTCCATCTACAGATTCGGAACAGTACTGCAACCACCTTCGAGCCATATACAAATCGCGTTCCAAAAAAATAACAAATAGAAACAAACTTTTGCAACGTAAAATAGCTTTATTAAATGATTCATGATTTCTTTTTGAAATGTTTCCTTACGTGATTTAATTTACAAACGGCATTTGCAAGTGTAATATAGCTCTTTTTTTTAATGGACATTATATTATATCCCTTTTCCCTCCCATCCAAATCGTTTTCATGCTGCTGCACTACGTCTACGGACGTGCGTATCTTTGACGTCAGGGGGAGCACAAACGGAGCGGCAGCGCTGCGCACAAGCCCGGCCAACAGCAGCAACAGCAGCAGCAGCAGCAGCTCATCTCTCTTGAAGGCAAGGAGCGCACAACCTCGGGCACAAATCACCATTTAGGTATGTTTTATTCCTTCAACGCATTGATTTCCATGGCTCTCATGAATGCGCAAATTATAAAGTGTCCGTGCATGACACCCTTGTGAATGAACCTAACGATGCAGTCTTGCTTTGCGTGTCACATCCTTGAGTGGTGCAGTACACCCACAGTGGTTTCATGCACGCTCGCAAGCACAATTTTAATTTGGACCAAAAATGTCTCTCTGTTTAAAATTCATTTTTTGAGAACATATTTATGAGTGTATTAGCTACAAATTTTGCACTGACATATCTTTAAAAGCTTCCACTGGTGTCATCAACTCCTCTCTTGACCATGCAAGTGATGTTATTCTTTACATTTTATTTTGCTTCTTATTCTATGCCTCCTTTTTGTAACTGGTCTTGTTTGACCTACTTCCAAGCGATTATTCAGGCTGCCTGTCAGCAGATAAGGCTGCAAATTTTTTTCAGGGATGCAAATTGTGATAAAACGCTGCCATCTTTGCTGTTGCTCATCAACAGCAAACTGAATTTTAAACTGAATTTGGAGTTTTTAGTAATTTTTAAAATTCCACAAAGATGGTGGCCAGTTGTCATGTTGACGGCTTGAATCACAGCCCATGAAGAGTTTGCATGTTCTCCCCCTGCTTTTGTTCTTTGCATACACTTATCTTCTTCCCACATTGCCCAAAAAAAATGCATGTTTGGTTAAATGAACACTTAAAATTTCACTTGGTGTGAACGGTTGAGTAAATATGCCCAGCGATTGGCTGGAGACCAGTCCAGGGTGTACCCCCGCTTTTCTCACCCAAAGTGAGCTGGGCTCCAGTTTACTTGACCATAATGAGGACAAGCGTGATTGAAAATAGATTAATGGTGTTGTCTCATTGTCATTCAGTGGAGTCAAACATGAGCTGCACTAAGCATTAATCACATCAGGCTAAGGGAAGTACTGGATCTATTTTTGCAGACTGTGCAGCAGCATCTCTAAAATATAATTATGGACATTGTATGCCACAGCAGTATTCAAGTAAATAATAAAAACATATTCCAACTTATGCCTTAATGCTTTTGCATAGTTTGTGACAAAAAGTCAGCTTTTCAGCATGTGTTTTGTTTTGGTGAGGGCTAACAAATGAATTGTGCGTGCTGTTTGTCTCGTCTCCTCTCAGCTGGAGTGTGGCGAATCCCATCAGTGCGACAGGATGCCTTTAGGAGAGGACGGCAATGGGTGGAAGAAGAAGACGTCCGACATTAAAGAGCATTATGACTTCAAAGAAGTGCTGGGGACGTAAGTTGGAGTGGCCCTGTCATAGCAATGGCTGAAAAGTGGGACACTGTAGCTTTAAACTCGTCTAGTGGTTAGTGTTGTACAAGTGACTAGAGCTGTGTAAATTACCGAAATATTATTCTGGGTTATATAATATAGATTGTATTTGTAGTCAATTGTCACTGATGCCGGACCTGGCATAAAGTCGCAGATGAAAAGCTCCTTATAGGCTCGGAGAGACGATTACAGAGAAGCTCTTACAGGAATTCAGCGTACGAGGTTAATTGATTTATGTTGAAATATTCAATTCTGGCTAATCCTCACAGTTTGAGGCTTTGTCGAGCGTCAGGACGAAGTGTCCTCATTCAAGAGGATGTGACAGAAAAGACGCTCGAGTTCTTCGTCACAAGAGCACACTGCACTCAACAGACATAATGCACGATCAGGAGTGTTACAACCCCGCTCGTGTCTCACTTTGGCTTGGAGCCCTGTGAGCCATCAACAAAAAGTGTGCTCAAGTCAATACAATTAATAAACTGTACTTAGGAGACTCACTCAGTTTGTTAGTATAAACTGTTGGTTATTTAAAAGGGATAGTCAGTCACTTCAGTTAGCATCACTGGTTGTCATGGCAGCGAGTCTATTAGCAGTAAGTTTGGTGGTTAATTTTAATTGGTAACATATGTGGTCAGGTAGTTAGTTAGTTAGTTAGTTAGTTAGGTAGTTAGTTAGTTAGTTAGTTAGTTAGTTAGTTAGTTGGTTGGTTGGTTGGTTGGTTGGTTGGTTAGCAGTTAGTTAGCTGGTCAATTTTAATTGTAACATATGTAGTCAGTCAGTCAGTCAGTCAGTCAGTTAGTTAGTTAGTTAGTTAGTTAGGTAGTTAGGTAGTTAGGTAGTTAGGTAGTTAGTTATGAAACTCTGTGTTTTCATTTATATTCAATTGTAAAAGAATCTGAATTTCTCAATATAAAAGAAACACTTTTGATAGTGTCCCTAGTAGACTGAAATAAATACACGACCTTGAGAATATAAATGCAGAATGCAATAATACACAGTTAGCGTAAACATTTTGAGTTTAAAGCTGGACACAGCAATACACACATGGATACTTATAGCAGACTACAACCTTACGATGCAGAATGCAGTTTAGGATGGTATTGATCGAGTTTACACAGCAAAATGATCAACATTATTTATGCTTCTCTTTAGCCATGCATGGAAAAGCTCTTGGTTAAATCTCAGTACGTAGTGCTCAGCAGCAAACCCACAGAGAGCAATGTCTCCAAGGAGGAATGAGCTAGTGGATGCTTAATTACATGTGTCTCACAGCAACAGTAGCAGTGTGTGACTGCGCACATGCTCTCTAGGCTCCCATTTACGAGAGTCACTGACTAATATTGGGTTTTGTGCACATGACCTTTCATTCTGGGATCAACATACGAGGAGAATTTTTTTTTCTTCGTACTCCCAATGGTCACTCGCCGCCCTTTTCCGTCTCACGGCATCCCTGCGGTCTCTAACAATGTTTATGGCCTCCTCCTGTGCTCTCCCCCACGCTCCTGTGTAAATACATGCCAGTCTCCCCCTCACTGTAATGCATAATGCAGTCTGGTGTCGTTTGGAAAACAGCCACGCTACATTTGCGGTATCTATTATTGAACAGGTTAAAGATAGCATCTTTTTTTTTCTTTTCAGTTTTTTTAAAACCAGCTGCTGTTCTTGTAAGCGTCTGCACGTAAGTTTTGTGGCCTCAACTTTTGAACCTTTCTCTTCTCTGTCATGTAATCACTTTGAATTATTCATCCAATCACTAACACACACACCACATAAAAAAAATACATCCAGATGCTTATCACCAAAGGGTGCTGATTATTTGTTGAATCATCTCATTACTTGCCACGAAGTTAATCTAATTCAGCTCACGGTATCTTGCTAAAGTAAACTAGCATGTCACTCTGGTAAGAGGTACATCTTGCTGCCATAAATAGGATATTTTGAAAATGGTTACAGATGAGTGACTTTTAGTTGATTTTCAAGTAAAAATAGATTTCATATTATATATGTCGAATCCAGCAGCAAAATGTTTTTAGGGCCACCTTAAGCAATCTCTTATTAACATTTTTATAGTTTTTTTTCTGACACTTTTTTTTACCCTCCGAGCAGAGGCCTTTAGATTTTGTACCGCTATTTTTTAACTTTTCTTTAATCATATTTGACCTGATATTGCTGTAAACTTGACATTACATATAGCTGACATTATTACACATGACATTATGCTTTGACATGTGAAATCTTCTAATACCAATCTAACGAATGTCAAGCGTTTGTGAAATCAATACAGTATGATCAGAATTAACTCTGTAATCACTTATCTCTCTCTAATCTTCCTTCATATGGCCACTACATTTTTTTTTTGCCCAGGGGAGCTTTCTCGGAGGTGCTTCTCGCCGAGGAGAAGAGGACACAGAGGCTGGTGGCTATCAAATGCATCCCCAAGAAAGCTCTGGAAGGCAAAGAGAACAATATAGAGAATGAGATCGCAGTACTGCACAGGTGAGCTGACCATCCCCAAAAATCCCTCCTGTTGTCCGGTAGAAGAGTTTAACCTCAGGCAGATTATACGCAGGAGGTCAAGTGGATGGGCCACCGAATGCATGGTGTCAGTAGAAACAGTAGGATTGTGCACCGGAAATGTCAGGAGTAAAGAAGATAAACCTATTTTTAGTGTCCCTGTTGCCAGGGCAACAGCACACAGAGGCGGAGATGGTGTGGAGTTCCCTGCAGCAATGTATTGAAGAGAAGAAGACGTAAAGGGGAGGAGAAGAAGTGAAGGTGGCTGCTATAGACTGAAATTCGAAGTCACTATTAAGCCAATAAAAGAGCATTACGAGGAGAAAAAAAAACAATCTGGGAAAGAGAGCAGTTGCTCAGCCTGCGATATCCTCCATCATCTGTCATAGTGTTAAAGTGAGATGTTGACATGCGATGCCCTGCTGGATGCTTCACGCTGTATTTTTTTATTTTTTTTTACACTTGCCGTCATTTTAAAATCTGCTCCGAGTAGCATATTCATCAGCTCAACGCTGTCCTTGCGTTATTTTACACTCGCGAGGCATTCTCATAGTGACATAACGCAACAATAATGCCATCTGGTGACGGAATGTTCTATATAGTAATTATGCTCTCTCGACATTTTCAGAATCAAGCACGCTAACATCGTCTCGTTGGAGGACATCTTTGAAAGCACGTCTCATCTGTACCTCGTCATGCAGCTGTGAGTTCTCTTTTCAATTTGAGAGCTGATAAAGTGGAATTAGAATTGGCGAAGGCGGGGGGGGGCAATTTAAGATAAAAGGCAGATGTTTCATTTTTTTGGTGAGGTTTTATTACTTTCTACAAACCTGTTCTTGTAAAATGATGTTCTGCTCTTATGTTATGCAGCACACGCAGCATACTGTCTATTCTAAATGAAATATTCAAACCTCTCAGCAGCAGCAGCAGATTTTTTTTAATGCAAAGAGACGCTATTCAAGTTGTTGGACATTCTTCACTATAACTGGTGCCAAAGTGCCACATTTACTGTCCAAGTAGACTTTCAGTATGTGATAAATGTGTCAATGTGTTCAAAATCAAGCAGAAAAGTTTGATATTCTCACTTTGACAGAAAAATAGCATGTTTAAATGTTTAATGATAACATTATTTTGTTTGAGGAAAATAACAATGACAAGGGGAGTTCCTCAAGGCTCTGATCTTGAGACTTTTGTTTTAACACATTTTTTAAAAAATGTTTATGTGATCGTCAGTACCAACTATAGCTGGTGCTTGAAAAGTTAAATTCTACATGTCAATGTATAGGTTCAAGGCCTTGAGGACCTACACTTGTCATTTTTCATTAAAATGAACACAAATTATAGTTTAGAGATGTCTAAACCTTACACAGGAGTTCCTCAAAGCTCTACTCTCAAGCCACTTGTATTTAGAAGCTTAAGAAACAAAGGTGGCAATTAAGGGGGCTTCCTTGGCTTGTTTAATACAAGTGAGAAAATAGAGTCTTGAGGATGGTATGTGATCTCAAGGCACTGAACACAAGTGGTTCGATGGCATAAAAATATATCCGTGGTACCTGAAATAGAGTTCATCAAGCCACGTTCTTGAGCAACAAAAACAACAGTAACAAAAGTGGCTCAAGACCAGCACCAAATCGTCATATTTCTCTTGAACATCAATACTAAACAGATGTTTGCAGATGACATGCTACAGTGAAGTAGAATTCCTCAAGGCTGTTTAGGAGCCATTTGCGTCCAACTTGTCAGCTTGTCATTTTTGCCTTCAGCATCAATACCAACCACAGCCTGTCACTCAGTTATAATTATAATCAGCTTCACTTTTGTCACGCAGTGTGTCAGGCGGCGAGCTGTTTGACAGGATTGTGGAGAAGGGCTTCTACACTGAGAGAGATGCCAGCCAGCTCATCCACCAGATTTTGGATGCGGTCAAATATCTTCACGATATGGGAATTGTGCACAGAGACCTGAAGGTAGGATGGAAAAAGATCAATTTGGCAGTCTGCAATCTGCGTATTTGCTCTAATAATACCTATATTTGCAGCCGGAGAATCTGTTATATTACAGCATGGACGAAGACTCGAAGATCATGATCAGTGACTTTGGCCTGTCCAAAATTGAAGGAGCAGGCAGCGTTATGTCCACAGCCTGCGGGACTCCCGGATATGTGGGTGAGGCATTTATTTCCCGGGTGAGCCACTCCTCACTTTTGTTTGCTCAGCACTCGCTGGCTCAGCTGACATCCTCTCGTGCACATTGCCTCGTGAGAGGCTCTCTCATCCACTACTAAGTCAAGTGTAAGCGATCTATAAGTACTCTCCACCGTGTTTAACGTGACCCGGCAGCACGCCAAGGTCAAGATGACTTTGTGTGCTATCCTCACCGATGCTATGCTTTTACATGTGTTGATCAGCTCCCGAGGTGCTGGCCCAGAAACCGTACAGCAAAGCAGTCGATTGCTGGTCCATAGGAGTCATTTCTTATATTCTGTGAGTTTGAATAAAATCTAAAATCATTTGTCGAAACAAAGCGGCCCAAACAATACATGGCATGCTAATACATACGGCAAAATAGTGAGCTGACTACATTAAAAGCAAATGTCATGAATAAGCGTAACAGTTTTATTCTGGATTGGGTGGAAATTGTTAAAAAATCTGTACGATTTATAGATTTAAATGTGACAATTTCAAAATGTAACAATTTGATTTGATTCTGAAATGTTGCAGCACCTTTATTGTACCAAATGTATATAAATGTATATTTTTTTTGTAAACATACCCTCAGACTTTGCGGGTATCCTCCATTTTACGACGAGAATGACGCCAAGTTATTTGAACAAATCCTGAAAGCGGAGTATGAATTTGACTCTCCGTACTGGGACGATATCTCCGAATCAGGTACCCCTAACATTAACATCCAGATTACACGAATCAGAAAATACTTCATTAACAACATAACTTTCTTTCATAGCCAAAGACTTCATCTGCCACATGATGGAAAAAGATTCTTTGAAAAGATACACATGTGAACAGGCCCTTCAGCACCCATGGTAGGAACCATTTCTCATGAACTGATTTGCTATTTATTGTCAGGGTAGCTCATTTGCATATTTACACAATCCTGACTGGACAACAGATTAAAAACAATGTGTCACTTACCCAGGATCTGTGGAGACACCGCCCTGGACAAGAACATCCATGAATCTGTCAGTGCTCAAATCAAGAAGAACTTTGCCAAAAGCAAGTGGAAGGTTGGTGATTTGCTAGAAGGACAACGTGATCAGTGTTTGCTCTTCCTTACTTTACCTACTTTCTTCATCCAACGCAGCAAGCGTTCAACGCCACGGCAGTGGTCCGCCACATGCGCAGGTTGCAGCTGGGCACCAGCGTGGAGGGGCCCAGTCAGATAACTCCCACCAGTCCCTGCCATGGACTCCTGCTGCCCGAGGAGGAAGAAGAAGATGAAGTGGGGAATGGAGAGAACGAGAGTTGTGAGTTTGCACAAGCGCTCGAAACATTTATCATGGTTTTGCAACGCATACATCTCGACACGTGGTTTACGATGGTGAAAATGGCACGATAAACTCATCTTCGAGCACCACCATATAAGAAAGCCTTACTTGCCTATTTGTAATTACGGATCGCTCCATTAAATGTGACAGAAAAGCCATTGCTTACTGCAGTAAAACAGCAAATTAATGAACGCACAGTTACGAGCTGTCAGCTCACAATATTGTCACTCTAAACCCGAAACAACTCAATAATTCAAAGCTGATGGGATGCGACGGATCAAGGGTCATTAACGTGGTAATCTATTTTTTAATTATGGACTTTATTCTGTTTACCCTGCTCAATTGTCCTCAATGGATGAATAAGTAAAGCGTCACCTCCATAGTCAAACACACTCTGTTCTGTGAGCCCGATTGGCTTCCAGTTATTCTAATTTTAGATTACACCCCATATAAATAAAAACACCTATATTATATTAAAGATATATTTTTTTTATAAATGCAAGAAAAGCACAAAACCGTGCCATGTGCATGATTCGGCATAAAAAAAAAAATCACAAGTTAACTTGCATTTCTCAATAAAACAAGAATTTCATGGCAAACCTGGCGTGCTCTGACTGACCAATCAGAGGATAGAAGATTGTTGATGTTATTATGCATTCTGTGATCACTTTGAAATGTGATCAGACAGTTCTAGTGACTCTGAAGGTCCTGGACAGATTAGATTGCCATGGCAGCATATTTAAATTGAAATCTGATTGGACAAAACAATTCTAATACGCACACAGGATGCAGTGCAGCCAAGGAAATCACAAATTAATATGAGTGAAAGGAACTAATACAAATGAAGTTGTAAATTTCGATCATTGCTTTCAGCCTCCCACTGCCCTTTGGCAAGGCAATAGGAAGTGCAATACTGCCACCAACTGTGGTCTGTTGGAATTACTGGAATGAATAAGCATGTATATGCCATCTCGTCACATCTAGTGTCGCACTACAGCGATGACCGCCGTGGAAGCGCAGAGGGCAGCACTGACCGAGACAGCCTGAGGAGCTGCACATACTGCTGCAGGCCGGCCAGTCGCATCTGACCACAACCTCATCTTTTGCTAAATGATAATATTGAGACCCTGTGGAGTGCACAGAGAGCTGCTGCCCACCCAGTCTGGCTCAGAATGCAGATTAGTGATCAAAAGACCTGAGATGGTACCCTTATGACATTGTTTGCTTAGTTGTCACATCTACCCAGTTTACCTAAAGGTCATCTGCTTGTTTTGGCTTCTTTCATTCCCATCCCTGAATCCACGTTTTCTTTTATGTCTCCACAAGGGAGAGCTAATGACTGAATGCATGGATCACTTATGAATTTTGCTACTGACTGCAAAATGTATTGAAAGATTAAATAGTTGGACATGTGAGTTCAAAACGTCAATAAGTCAAGACTGTCATTAAGGAAAAAAAAAATCTGGGTCGTACTTGCCTGTAGCGTGAACCGAATCACAGCTTTGAAGTTAAACGATTGAAAGGAAGTCTCTCTTTGCTCTGGCTCAGACTGGGTTGGTGACAAGCCGTGCTGACCTGAAAGTGTATGCATGATATTGGGGGAAGGTGGAAATAATGAAGATTCTATTTTTTGGGTTCGTTTTATGGCTGTTCTGTTATTAAAGGCTCACACTGAGATCCCCCTCATGAGATTATCTTTCATGATTTTTTGGAATGGGCCAAACAGCCTAGGTGGAAAAGCCCCAAAACACCAATGCATCCATTTTCTATACTAAAAGGCCAAGCACACCCTGGACGAAATTAAAAAGAAAAAAAAGTCTCATCATATATAAAATAAATGATAAAATAAAAAACATTTTGCTCATTACTTCCCGGGGTCTCAGTGTGGGCGCTTCGCCTGCTCTGTGCTGTGCAACCTCTAGTGGAAAGTCGGTCTACTGTTTGCATGACCTGGTTAATTAAATATGTTTACATAAATGATGATCAATTAGTATACACACATGACAATGATAATGAATATGATGATTATTATTATTACTACTCTGTTGTATTGACAATGATGTACTTCTGTAATTCTTTTGAGCTATATAATGTGAAGTGAGTAACACCAAAAGTAATGTTGACAAAGTACAAAAACACAGCACAGTGGACGTTTTGTTTGACGTTTTTTTTTTTTAAAGTCTATTCATGTGTTAAGTACTAAATGGACAAACGTATTGGGACACATCACACAAGAAGTGGAAATAGAAGACATTATGAGATTTTCTCAGGCTTTTGCAAGAACTCTAATTGTGAAGTTGGAGGTTGTAACGTCCTGATTTCTTTTGTGTTGAGATAAATGCTCAAAGGAGATGAGGAAAGATGAATCATTACCATATGAATATGTGTCTCCTTACTTTTGTCCATGTCTTATTCATCTCAAAGTTCCCTGTCATGTGTAACAATGAAAAAAAAATACATATCTTGGTTGGACAAAAGTGCCAACTACAAAACAAATGAGTTTAAGGGGAAAAAAAAGGATAAAAGGGAAAAAATCACATGTGCTGCGGTCCCAAAGCCATACTCATGAAGTCAAAATGCCTGAGTGCACATACATCTTTTTTAGTGTGTGACTGAGAAAAAGAAAGATGGATGTGATTCTCAGACAGAAAAGAGGAAGACAACAACTTGGGGATGGTGAAATAAATCTTTCCTTGAGTCACGCGATCATCAAATTAGGCTGTATCGAATCATGTTTTTGTATGTTGACCCATACTTCAAACAGGTTAACCATATTGTGCAGTAAAAAAAAAGAAAAAAAAGAAAGCAATCACTCTGTATTTCTACAATTTGTGGAAAATATGCAAAACATGTGTGAAGGGCTTCATTCAATGTCAAATAGCCATCTTTGGACCACTTTGATATACAATATCAATACATGTTGTTTATGCTTGTTTTATCCATCCAAAGACGTCCAAAATACATAAAAAAAGAAGCACTGTAAATATAAATATATATAATATATATTGTATATCCTTTTTTTGTAAAGCTGTTTTGAGCTACAAATGTATGGATGCAATGCATCATGGGTTATTGAACAAAATGTAGGAGAATACAATTTGTACCCACTGAAAGCAGGAAATGGAATACATCTTCCTTGTCTATGCATTGTGTTTGTCTTCTGTCACTGTGTTGCATTAGCACAAATATGAATGCAAAGATTTTCAATGGAACTTTATTTATTTCGCATCTAAATTTATAACTTGTGAATTTAGTTTAACCTGACTCTGTCAGTAAAGTATTTGACAATATGCTTATTATTGTGTGTATTAGTGAACCCCCAGTTACAAGTGTAAAGTGGAGAAAATGCTGTCCAAAGTGTCAACACTGCCCCTGGCTGGCGAATTACGGAACAGCATCCAATATAACTGCAGTATCTAATACAGTATATGAAACGAATATTTTGTACAATAATATTTATTAAATAAATACAATCAAACGTTTTTATTAATTATACTTAATAAAACTCGTAGTTTAGATTTGAAATACATCTAGTCCTGGAACTTGTATGACATACCCTCCCTGTTTTCTCCATGAGAAAAACATGCAAAAAAAAGTCACCTGTCACGTTTTGATAATGACAACAATATTAATCATTATAACGCACTTTATGGATTGCAGCGGCGGCTTAATGGGCGACACCATGCTTCCTCGCAGTAAGAAGCCTCACAGGTGTATAATGACAGCGCAGTTAGTTACCCTGCAAGGTAATTTGACAGTCTGATGAATTGTAAATGGTGGAAAATAGACAACAGGTATTGCAACAGGTATTAACTACACTGTGATACTAATCAAATGTAGATTTAAAAAAATAATCTGCATTTGTGCACAGCCATATTAAAAAAGACCTGAAAAGTATGGCATGCAAATGTGTCCGTTTACAGTTATTTTTTTTTTAAAAAAGGGAAAACTGTTTGCTGGAAAAGGAAAACTAACCAGAGACAGAAGGTGTGATCGATGAGCTGTCAATCATTTGCATTCGCAGAGGTTCGATTTTCGATTTCGAGGTAAAGGCGAGAGTTTAAATTTATGTTTGTCATATAACACATAAAAAGGAATCCGCTGATGAAATATGTAGTAGGTTAATTTACACGTCTTTAGTGTTTACTCATTTGCACTCTGACACAATTTTTTCGCACAGTTTGCAAGTGGGAATTTGCAGTTCACTGAAGTTTGTCTATTGTGCAAATGAGGACTGAGACGTCTCAAGTGTTGTCTCACTTGGATAGTTAATCCCTTAGTATATAAAAAAGGAATGAGAGCGTTATTGTGAAAGACAATATCACTCATATCATCAAATACTTTGCAGATAATGAAACCATGTTGATCAAGCGTAGTATAAAGAAATCATATATATAAAAAAGGAACTAATTTTAGAGAACTTCTGATTATACTGGTACATGTGCAATAGTTTGGCCACTTTAATAAGACCTCAGAGTTTCATTATTCTGCTCCATTTGCATGATGACTAAGTGATTCTGATGAGGTTGCCAAAGGCACTTGCAAGTGATATTGACCTGGACTTGTTATGAAGATAATGCAAATAGTTTCAGAAAAGGAGGGGGAAAAAGTCCAATATTCGCTTTAAGCCAGTAAACGGTAAGTGCAAAACATTTATTTTCATATTAAAATGTATTCCTATGATTGTGTTTATGAGAAATGTTTTTTAAGAGCTTCTGGGGAAACAGCCGCCCACCTCCACCGCCACGGGCCATCCGTCATAAAGGTTGCTTGCGTTGTCATTAGCAGATCGCTGAACAGCCGAGGAGACGTTGACTTGTCAGAACTGCGTCTTTCAACGTGCATAAATAGAAGCAATGAGAGCGGGGTCACTGACCTTCTCAAAGGAGCTTCTGCTTGCCGCCCTGCCTCTTCCCGCAAAGACCCAGTTGTCACGGTAACGTACGGACTCGATCAAAGCGCTGCCCATCCCGACAAAAATCTCCCTCATTTCTTTTGTCATCCTGCCATCGAGAAGTGAAGTGGAGAAGAAAAAAAATGAAAGGTGATTTTTGTGGAGCGGGAAATCATTTTAGTGGATGAGTGTCTGGGAATTGGACCTACTTTGTTGTCGCGTCGTCAAAGGAGGCCACAATGACAATCTCTCCTGGTTTAATCTCTTTCAGGTACGCCATGATGTCCTCTGGGACTTTGGCAGCCGAGAAAGTCGGATTAAATTAAAAAAAAAAAAAATGGAAATGAATCATCTTTGTGAAAAAGATTTCCAAAACACCGTCCCTACCGCCATCTATCATATTCAGATAGCCACATCTGTCCACAGCTCCGTTCTCACCTGAGATGAAACAAACAAACACGCAGACGTGTTTAACATCTTTGCCAGCTTGCATTCATCATCGTATCATCTTCGGCATATGCATGTAATGTTCGCTCAATTAAAATGAGCATGTTTTACCTTCTCATTTTCCATCCCTCATTTGTCAGCCGTTATTTCAACAGTATGCATCAAAATTTAAATCACTTTGCTTGATGAAGAAAAAATGTCGACAGAAGTAAACAACATAGAAATCACTGACGAAAATATATTCAAAGTTCAATCAGTAAAAACGCAAAAAAACATCTACCCACGTAAACATTAAGAGGGCTCTTGCAAGATTTAAAAAAAAAAAAAAAAGATGAAGAGTCTTTGAAAATTGAGTCCATGCAGTTCAACCCGGAGGTGAAGCGTGTGCTTATCAGGCATAACCTCTGACTTCTGCTCAATACACAAGGGTCAGATGTATTAAAAAAAATAAAAAATCAGTAACTTAACAAAAGATTTTCAGACATGGTAACATTTTGAATTGACTGTTTGTGAAAAAGACATTTCCCTGCCTTTAATCCTAAATCAATTCCTAACCCTAAATAGCGGAATTCAACATGTAAGATTCTGAACTGAGGAAGCCTTTTGGATAAAAGATGAAATGTTTTCAAGAACCAATGAATGCCTACTTTACTATAGCTGTTTTTTTTTAATCTTTTCTAATTTCATCTACAATGCGAGTGAGAAATACTGGATCTGATATGGACAACACAAAAGTAAACAAAATGAAATCACTAATACAAATTACTGTATTTGTAAATATTTTGATTATTACTCACTGTTTACAACAACAATATTGAGTCCAGGTCCGACGTTGTTCAGTACGTGGCTCATGATGCTGCAGACGTGGAGTACATAAAGAACATGAAGGGTTAGAGGTTTGCACAAATGGTTCTTGCGTACAGGTGAACTTACATTTTGCCATCGAAACAGATCTTGGGCCCGACAACGTTAGCTGCTCCACTCTGCATGTGTATCGCAAAGTGATCGGGTGGGCAATTTCTGGAGAGGTTGCATGCTGGAGGGGTTACTGCAATATTTACAAAATATATTTATTAAGATCAAGAAAACAAAAAAAAAAATTAGAACAGATAAAATATAATAACTTATTGCATTTTTTACAAGAATAGTTGAAATTAGCGGAAAAAGGAAGAACTGCGAAAATATTGTTTGAATATTACAAGAAAAGCTACAATCTTTTTAGTAGTTGTACTTTTACGAGAATATTACAAGAAAAGCTACAATCTTTTTAGTAGTTGTACTTTTACGAGAAAAAGTGTGAGCAAATTTAGGTTAAAAAAATACAGTTGTAATTTCATTAAAGTGTTTTTTAAAAGTTATTCTGGGAGAAAAATGTGCAATTTCACAAGAGTATGAGATTGCCAAAATTAACAAACTTCATACTGCTCACTTGACTGGAATTTTTTTAGTTTGAATTGTGCTGCACTTTCCATTCCTGCAACAGAAAGAAGACAAAAAACATGAACTCAATAAGGCATGACAAAAATATGATATGTATCAATTAACAATATAAAGTGCCTTTGGTTCCTTTAACACAATCGCTTAGTCAGCCATGTTCGTCTGTCTCAAACAAGTATCTACGCTTATGATGTGTAGTTTTCGTTTTCATCATATTGTGAGTGTATAATTGGATGTTGTCAACCTTAACTTGTCCACCCTTTCATTGTGAAATAGAGATTTAATTTTTTTAGAAATTAAAACATATTTCTTAATCAATACAGTCAATATCAAAAAATCAATAGCTTGATAATCGAAACATGTTGGTAATTAAGTGAAGATGCTCATTAAATGCTAATAACCAGAAATGTCCACCCTGTCATCGAGTTCACATATTTTGCTGATTGCATAACATTTTACGCTGTGAATTTATTGAAAAAATATGTTAAAACATCTAACAGCATGACATCTAATACCACTTAAAATAAAGCATATGAATTTAAATGGAACATTTAATTTGGGTGAAATGTGGAGATCACAAAGGCTCTGGAAACATGAAGCTCACCCAGAAGATCTCTTGCTCTCTGCCGAATGCCTACGTAGTCGTGCGAGATGGCCCATACGACCACAAAAACAACAATTACAGCAGCGTAGGGAGCAACTGTCAACCACAAAGAGCAAGAGGATGTTAGTCAACGCAGCATGTGGGCTGTGAAATATATAGTACATCAGCAATCAAAAGCTCACCTCGAAGCTTCATGTCAGCGACAAATGAGTCCGTTCTGTTTCTGATGTATTTGCTGTCAGCAACACAGCTGCTTGGTGTCATGTCATTCGTTCAGGCTGCCTGGCCACGCATATGCATGAGAAGGACCTTTGGATGTGCAACAGTGCTCGTCCTTGTGTTGGGAGAGTAAGCAGGATGTGACATTGTATGGGTCCACACCCATGGAGAACACAGCCATCAAGTTTCTCCCACCCACAATGTCAAATATGGGACGGCATCCATTCACAGGTCAGTGATAGAGTTTAAAGTAAACAAAAGCTTGTTTGTATACACACAAAAGCCACAACCCGCTGTCATAAAACAAAACGATAAGAACAAAGTAAAAAAAAATCAAAGTCTGCTTTATTGTCAATTTCTTCACATGCCATGACACACAGAGATCGAAATTACGTTCCCACTATCCCACGGTGACGAGACAGTTTACAATGTACAACCAAGTAAACAACACAAGAAAAAAATAAAACAAGAAGGCACAATCAATGAATAAATAAGAGTGATGATGATCATTCTTCTTTGCTGTGTATGTTTACTTCATGTGGGTTATTTTCTCCACAAAATCAAATTGTTGTGGTCTACAAAATGAAATTGCTACTTGATAAAAGTCAGAACAATGCACCCATGTGCAGCTCGAATGATGTGTTTAGTGCACACTGTTAAATTGTGTTAATAACAGGGCTGTCTGTATAAATTGGCATTGCAGTGCTAGAAGAAAGCATGATTAGCCCAAGAGTTTAACATTTAAGGTTACACTCCGATAATAAAATTAAGATGTTTCTGTATTTGTGCCACACAGACCAATAATTATAATCTTTTGTAGCAGTTTTGATGTCATTTCTCTACTTTTATCATTTTATTGTGGCTTACTTTGCGACACTTCTCTGATAGGCTGCCTGTTGTGAAGCTTCGTTTGTGCGGTGCAAAGAAAAGGTCTACACACCCCTAATTCAAAAGCAAAAATCACATAATTACCAGAATAAAGTTAAAAAAAGAAAAAAAGATTCTAAAAACTAATTCACACGATTGGAATCTTACAAATTATGACGTTTTAATTAAACTAGAACGGAAACAGATATACATTTATTCTTTTTTTTTATGGAAATAAAGGTGACGAAAACAAAAAAGCAAAGGATTCAACCTTAGGAGGTTTAAGGTGCAATTCTTTTTTCTTACACTAAGAATCACCAGACGGAAGCAACACAACAGCCTGAAAGAATGTGAGAATAATTTCTTTATTTATCATACCTTCGGCGAAATTTCATTTCCAAGGATTTTTTCTTCCCGATTCATAATATTACAAAGGTTGTTTCTCTTACACTGGTGTGGCCCTCATACACTCTTGTACAAAATGAATATGATTCTCGCCTTGACAGAAAATTGTCACACTGAGTTTGAGAAGAATGTTTCTTTGACATATCACTATAATCCTCCACAATTTTCCAACTTTTGATATTGGCCTTCGCATAGAAGGTCGTCTCTAAAGCGCTCAATATTTTTATTATATAATATTTTCTTTTATTATTTTATTCATGATTTAAGACAAATTATGAAATATCTATGTGCTCACCAAGCAACATTCTCCTGTGAAAAGGAGAAATTCTGCCGACAAGCTCAAATTCCACTGAAGTTTAATCAGTGTGCAATGTAAATAAAACTACAATTTAATGATTTGAAAATCGTTCGTCCTATATTCGATTCAATACATTACAAAACAAACGTTTTTTTTCCCCCAATATGTTATGGTTAGGTATAAAAGGACTTCACAGTCACTACTTGAAGACAAATGAAAAAACAAGATAAACCCTTACGTTTGTATTGATGACAAACATATTTGTAAAGCACACACACACACCGACAGTAATGAAAAGGCCAGTAAATCAAGAAAGCACAAGGTCCCATAATATAGAACTTTTACATCTAATGTGTGCCTGAGACAGTGAGGGAAGAGGTATTATACATGAACAAGGTCGAGTGATGTAATACCGCGCACGGCCAGCATAAGGCGTCTTTGCACTGCTATTAACACATTCAAAATATTAGGATATTTACATCAATTGGCAAGAGAATTGGCTCTGTTGTGGATTTTTTTCTAATAAATATGTTTTTGGGGAAGACTAAAACAACACAATCAAAAGTCTTTAGAAGCAGCACGGTGACCAATTGGTTAGCACATTTGCCTCACAGCCATGTTCTGGGTTCGACCATGTGCCCAGGACCTCCTGTGCAGAGTTTGAATCTATAAATGGTACAGAGAGGGTATTGGTACTGTGGGTTTTGTTTTATGTGTTCATGTAAGCATCAGTATAATACATGTGTCAATCATTTAATCTTTCATGTGTAATTTATAAGGTATTGTCAGAATGTCTGCTGTTCTCTAATGAGAACAATCGCTATGGGTTGATACACGAGTTTGAAATTCAAACATTACCAGAAACTAGACACACACAATACCACATGTTAAAATATGAGTTTACTTTTGTGGCACGTGTGTATTTCGGCTTCTGGAAAAAACTCTGCAGTCACATTGATCGTTTTTTTCAAGTCGGCTAATGTAAGCAGGAAAAAAGGAAAATAAGGCTTGAAAAGGGAAGCCAGCCCACTCGCAGACAGAGGCGGACTATTTTTAGAAGTCAATTACGGGGTTTGAGACATCCCAAATGTCAAATGGCCACGTGACGCCACTTATTTTATAACATAATGTTGTATATATTCAACAGCCATTTTCAGCCTGCCGTTAGAAACGAAAATGCACATGCAACAATTAGTGACCTTTACTGCGTTGCGAGTGAAATGGTGTTTTTCTCTTTTTTTTTTTGGTATTCATTGCTTGAAGTCTATTATATTTCGTGTCATGTCAGAAATGACCAGTGAGAGGATATCGCATCAGCTAGAAATGGCTTTTTTCACATGTGCAGCTGTGTCGGTAACAATTTGAATTGTCAGTGCTGTTGTCGTCTAGCCAAAACGCACAGAATACCTCGGCTTATTTTGTCAAGATCAAGATAACAGACGAGAATATAAATACGCCTTGCAAAGATTTGAGGTTTTACACTTGTTGAAGGGGGTTTGGTTAAACTGTCAGTATGTTTTAAGAATGCTCTAGCAGTCATGGCATGGTCACTTCCAGCAGTCATTGGGCTGCTATTCCAGCAGATCCTGTCAAGGTCAACACACAAAAAAGAAGCCAATTACATTCGATGTGGGAACGGAGACTGCATTATCTTGCATTATGTCAAAGGGACTCGTGAGAATACAGACATGTAATCTAACCGGTCCCATCTCGTTAGGCTTCAAAATGATACGATGCTAGTGGTCCAAAAAATGACCAGAGCAATCAGTGTCTTAGGGGCGGGGCTAAACTCTATGATTTTAGAAGCGTCGTTTTTCGATTCAAACTCACATGTAACTGGAAAGTCAAAACCAATTACTTAACCCCTTTTCGGACCGCACTTTTTTTTTTGAGGTAGTCACTGTTGTGTCCTGAATAAAGAATCTGGAGAATATTCTGATGGACATTTACTTACAGAATATGAAGTCAGACTGAGAATTTAAAAAAATAGAGTACAATAAAAGTAAAAATATGTATCTGACTTGGTTGGGTGTATGTTGTATGCAATCAGAAGTTTATGTTAAGAATGTCACAAGGTGCGTAAATGAACATTTTTGACCGACATTGTCAAACATGCACGTTAGTCGTCACGTCAGTTGCTGTGAGGGCAATGTGAGGTCGGGATGCCCTCGATTCCCTCGACCCTTGCAAGATGATCCCCACTAGCGACGGGGCCAGCCAATACTAAACAAAAAAATCCGGAAAGGCTGATGGCGAGAAAACGGGAAGGAGATCGGGCATTGCTGACCTGCAGCTTGCCCCCACACAGCACCACCAAGCGTGCATGTATGTGATGCATTAAAAACAATCGAAGAGTGTTTTAACATTAAAACTAGAGGACGGGCAGGGCAGAGGAGCAGAAATGCCGGGCCAGGAAACAGCACAATTTTGCTGAAGCCCGGTCAGCCTGTCGCATCCCTATGCCTTGCACCAGCCACCCCCCAGGGAACCCTGAAAATGAGTGCGCCCAAGAGTGTCGAGTGAGGAATATTTACAGTGTCGGATGTGGACATAGCCAGCCCTAACCAATGTGGCACCCAAGGGGAGATTTTCAATTGCGCCCCACTCCATCAGCGATTTAGGCTTACAAAGGGAACTAGAACTGTTTTTACCATTGTCTGTAATTGATAAGTCACCTAATTTACAACAGGATTTTTAAATAGAATTATCATTAATAAACATGTATTTTTACCTATGCACGTATGGTCTACAATATAGGTTAACTATAATTTTATTGTCATTCCAGAGAAATGTTATTTTCAGACGCAGTAAAGCAGTCAACTGTCATTTTGTATGCCATGTACGGATTCTAACTAATTATCATTATTATTATTATGTGTGTAAATGTAAAACAATGAAGATGCTTTGAGTCAATTTGTCAATCAAAAATGACATCACAGTCGCTCTTCTCAAATAATCACGTTGAAAAATGGCTGCCCTTCGAGATAAATAAAAACAGGTAGATTTAGTTCCTTAACTAGTTCCAATATTAATCGTAATTTCGTGTCAAGAACTGTGAACCCGCTTTGAAGTAATTTAAAAAAAAAATGAGGCTTGACTTCACTTTTAAATAATGTTTCACACATTTCTAGCCTCCTCTGGCAACAAAATACACACACCTCATCTGAGTTGTATTGTGCTTCTGCTGACATTGCTAAACTTTCCTCATTCAGCTGTCTGAGCGAAAGGTATTGATGGTTGGTCTCACTGGAAAATTAGACACAGAGTGAGTTAAGACTATATAACACTGAATAATACACAAGTTCAAAACACTTACCCGAGTGGGAAGCAGAATGTCCGGATAACCAAGACAAAAGACGCCAACGCCGTCATTGACACAAAGGCCACAAAAGCAAAGATTACAGGGTCAAGGATCATCCCAACCTATAGACAAATGAATCCAATCAATTTTAACCATGAGGCAGTTTAAGGCCACATAAAGCCAAGCACTTGCTTCATGGCTTGTGGCGCAACTAGGGAAAAAAAAATATGACAACAATGTTAGTGATTCACACACACGCGTGAAACGTAAAAAGACCAATAGAGAGCTGCAATTTCTTCTCCAGGCAGTTTGCACCTCAAACAGGCTTTCACAGGCTTTCAGCCAAAATCCCAGAATTCCTGAAGGAGGTTTCCAGGCTATCCTTAAAGCCATCTTTTTTATTTTTGCAGGTGTTTAGCTCCCTGAGGAAGACGTCTGAAAGCCTCAAGTGAGCTACGCTAGCCTGTGTCATATCAAAGCTTGAGAGATGTGGTGATGTGAAGACCTGTAGAAAAAAAATAATATACGTGTGCGTGTTTGAATGGCTTCCCGAGCTGTTCCGTTTTTGCCAAATGTCAACTGATACCCACCAACCTACAAATACTAGTAATATTAAATAAATGGATTGTGGATCGTAAACACTAGGATTTAAGTCAGTGTTCTGTGAATCAACACCAAAGGGGTCTTGACATTGTTGTAAAACTGTGGCGCATTTGATGAAACCAGTGGGAACATCATTTAATCATGTTACAAATGTCAATAGTAGATGTCTATTCTAAGAAAATGTCGTAATGACCATTAAATTAAAAATACAATAGCAATTTGCTTTATATTTTTAGAGGCTGAAGTGGGTTGAGTCCATGTGAATTGTCAATGTAATTGCCCATCATTTAATAACTTATTTTTTTCCCAATGCAAGCCACAAATGAAATAATTTGTTTAGACACTTATAATTTCTTGGAATTGGCTTCTGCAGGTTATTTTTCACAATACTTACGCATGGTAGAATATCCGAGCGCATCAAATGACCTCAGATTTGTTTATTGCTTTAATCTTTATTTTCTTACAACCTCAGCCATTTCGTGAAGTTCATCTTTAGTACTAAGGCGGGTCAAAGCACTTTGTTATGTCACAAAGGTTCAGTGTGATGTCTTTACGTACCTGTGTGATGACGGCAGAAAAAAAGAGCAGGGGTTCAATAGTCCAGGGTGCTACATCCTGCAACATTAAAGTAAATATTTTATGACTTTAAGTGGTGCTTTTGCTCAGGCACATTGTTAGTTTGGCAACGGTTGGGTATTTCTGGATTGCACTCACCTGTCGGCGCTCTCAGCCCCGCCCACTTTTTTTTTTTTTTGCCTGGCAGGTGAAGTTTATCCCGTCAGAATGACTTGCTGTACACAAGCAAATGATTATTTTCCTTGGCCCCGGCTGCTCTCATTATGTCACTTACCGCTCAGACAAACTGCTCGTGATGAGACACACTTCGAGCTGGTAAACACGCAGCAGAATTGGGCCCCTTTAGATCCACGCCAAGCGCCACCCCCCCTTTTTAGATTATGTACCTTACATCTATCTGTAATTATAAATGAGACAAAAATTCATCTTAACCCAGATAACAGTAGAGGATCTTATTGCCTTCTGTATGACCTCAACAAAGTTTTAATGGGATGAAACACAGGAGATGAATTGCAACAAAGTGTGTTATATTGCAATCTCTCTTTTTTTCTTAAATGGGGCACCAGAGTGGCCCTTGTTGGCAAGTCTGTCTCTTAAAATATCGGTTCCAGCCTTCCCCTGGGATTAGATTGAACCCAGAACCTCAGAACTGTCTGACAGATATGCAATCCACATTTATGTCTCATTTCAGTAATAATGAAAAAAGTTCCATTGAAAACTCATTGTTGACGGGTTTATTATTTAGCTAAAACAGAGAGAAAAAAATCTGCATATTCAGTAAATGCAATAAACACAGAGGATAGTTTTATAATATTTCACATATTTATTACAGAATATTGGTTAATTATTTTAAAATTAATTTTTACATTCAGCAAAGCCACATAAGTTGCATTTCTAAAGTGGAAATTCATTCAGCACATCTTTGACTGTTTCACACAAATGAGGAATAAAAGGAACACGATCAAATGAATCCAAATCAGAATTTGAATTTACAAAATGACTTTGCAGGATGTTCTTTCAGATAGCTTACAATTAAACCTATAGCCAAGGCTTCCCGAAAAGGGATTTTACCAGCAGATGTGCTAATAAAATGAACAGCTGCCGCAAAAAAAAAAAAGCTTTCATTTTGCTCCCTTTACATGCTAACAAGACCACTGGTGACGTCGTTAGTTACCAGCATAAAAACAAAACGCGGCAACATGAAAAGCTCCTTGCCAGCAGGGTATTCATTGCTGATCAATAACACAACTCTGCTGCCATTCATCAGCTGTCAATGTCCTCTTATTAATTGAGTCAGAATCTCACAAGCTTTGAGTCAAGCTAGTTCATAGTACTTCCCCGTCTCTGGATCAAAATAGCAGTTGAGGCAAGGATCATAGAGCAGATTTAAGTACTCGTCTTCCATCTCCTCTTCGTTTGCAGACTCGTCCCCTCCTGCGGTGAAGCGAGAATATCACTCAGCAAGTTTTTTTTTCCAAAGATGTAATTCTCAAAGTAATGAATAAAAAAGAGCCCACTAAACAATCCAGTCAACATGCCCACCGCCCGCAACATTAGCCTCCACATCATAGCACAGGCGTTGAAATTTAACAATGCATTCATTATTAAGTTTGCAGGTTGCTGTGGTGTAGAACCACACGGCATCCTACTGAGATGCTTCAACTGTATTATTTAATCTCACTTATGCAGCCAAATAGTGTAAGTGAAAAAACAGCACATCAAATAGACACCCCCTTCCTATTAAGAGTAAGTGGTGCACTACGACTGATGCCAAAATATAAAGGCAACTGTAAAGCTGTAGCAAAAACATTTCAACAATGCCAACTAATGAATTAGAAGGAAAGATTTATTTGCAGTGAACATAATCAGCTGTTTTCTTCTACGGCATGGCAATAATCATATTGTAGGATCAGAACTAACGATTCTTTTAATAACTGATTAATCTGGCTGTTATTGCGTCGATTAAACGATGAGTTTGATTTATTGGAAGAAAAAAAAGTTTACATTTTTATCCCTTTATTCAAAAACATCTCGTGATTTCAAATTGACAATGTGGAAATTTCACAAATCATGTCAGAAAATACGCCAAAATGCTGATTAATGTTAATTTTGATTCAGTGCAAACATCAGTCGGCTCTCATGAATGATGACAGAATCTTTATATATACTTAATTTGACCATTTTCAATTAAAAAGTATTCAACTGATTCATTGCTTATCAAAACTGTTGATTCATTTGATGAACGATTAGTCGTCGAATATTCAATAAAATTAGTGTACGTATCTCTGGTATCATGTAAAACCCATAAAAATATGACCCCTCCCTCCCCCAAAAAACACAGGACGCGAACGATGAACCGATGTGAATGGAGTGGAGTTGTGCTCAAAGCCTCCATATTGAGTGTATAAATGTAGCCAAAATTTCCGGGCACGTTTCGGCGATAAGAAGGCGAGTAGACTCTCCCAGGTGGAATAAAGCAAGAGTCATGTGGGATGACCTTCAGACTCAGGTGGATTTAAAAATTTTCTGCCATCTTGCTACTCATCAATCAAGAGTTGAGACGCGCCGAGTGACGAGCACCTTACGAAGACGTTAAGAGCGCTGCCCCCCCCCTGTAATCCTCACTACTTTAAAGCACACCAATTTGGCTGTTAAATTGACAGGCAGTTAAATGCTAAAAAGGTTATGGAAGGCTCCGGGTGGAACATTTTATCTTATCAGAAGTTGGGTGACGATAATGAAAACTAATTATGAGACACATTGTGTAAGAGGTTTAAAAAAAACGATGTTGTAAACTGGAAAGGTTTCATCAATTAACCTTGTCGGTGTGTCTGGGGGGGAGGGGGAGGTGGGTAAAGACCTGTAATGAGCCCCGTCTGTTTTGACCTACACAGGACAGAGAGCTTCACTCTTGTGTTTTTTTTTTTTTTTCTCGTAATTACAGTTCACGTGTCCATTCCCATCACGCTACGCTGCCCTGTTTAGTGTCTTGAGAGCTTTCTTCCATTAGTTCACGTGATGGGGGACGTAAATGACGCGTCGTCTCCCTGACCTGGACGGACATAAAGGAGTGACGAGTGCAGAACGATCAACCTTAAGGTTTACCGTACCTCTGATTAGATCCTCATGACGGTTACTTGTGTTGTCTGACCTTCTCTTGCTGCTTGGAGGCAGAATGCGGGGGCTGAGCTCATCCATCCAGTCCCTGGGAAAAGACCATAAAGGAATACAGCCATGACAAGATGTGCCATTCCAGTCTTCATCGCTGCGGAGTGCTGGGCACATTCGAATTGCCTCTATGACATGTTAACAATAAAGGCCCCATCATCGTGCACCGTCCCGGGGCCTAACCGGTACTCCGCTGTCCTTGGGCCTCCAACATTAGCTTCGCCGCGTTAGCCCAACTATCATTTATTCCGCCCTGACTCGCACTGCGACTTTAAGATGACAACATTCTGACCCAGATAGCTCTTCTCAACCTTGCCCGTCTTCTGTGACTTCTTTTTCCATGCAAGCGTACTCTCCCAGGTTTCAATTATACATAAGTCACCGCACAGTGTTTCAACACAACGCGTCTCCAGAGGAAATGTGACTTGGCAGCGCGGCAGAGATTAATCTTTTGAAACATAATTCACATCAGTTGCATAATCACCCATTTACATCTTTTGCCTCTGGACAAAGCATCTCATAAAAGCACATCATAGCATCTTTAATGAGGAAACGATAACCTCTGTATGTTTTAATATTCATCTGGCTGCGGGCAAATCAAACATCCATCTCATCAGCAACAACAGCAAGGAGGGGCGGTGTCGCTCATTTTGATCTACTGCGTGTTTGCATAAACTTAAAAAACAGGATGGAGGAAAACGAGTACAACAACTTATTGACTCCAGATCTTGAGTTGCCGGCTTCGATAACACAATATAATAAGATCTAATACGAGACCTGCAGTGGCGGATAATAATGCTTGAATTGACAATACTTGAACACTTTGTTTGTTTCTTTACTTGTGTTTACGACAAATGCCTTGAAAGAAAAGTGCCTGACAATATTCTCATTCATCCAAGTAATTTTCTTCTCAGGGCCAGAACTGTTCAGTTACAATCAATTCAATGCACTAAAAATACACAAAGAACATTTCGCACCATTCAATTTCATACACCAGGACAGTGACTATAATTTAAAAAAAAAAAGTGTTGTCAATCAAATGATTACCTCAATAAAGAGCTGATTTGATGTTTTGAATGTTTTTTGCTTTGTATGTGACGAGCACACAATAAATTCTTGCTGCCACAGTCTGCTTGCATTGGAGTCACCAAATCCAGTTTGCATTGGCTTTGCATTGGTAGCTATAATTATCGCCATCTACAGGACTGTAGTGGAACTGTATCACATAATGGCAATTTACGTGCGAAATATTTATCGTCTTAAATGGAGGTGGCTGCAAAAAACCCAGGAACTGATTCTAATAGTACGAAAGTGAATATTTAACCAAAACGCAAGCAACGGTTATTAAAAAAATATATTATGATCTTTATCCTAGGGGAGGTTATCGACTTGAGCTGAGGGTTTGGCAAACACTGTGATAGATTGTATGAATGTACCTAATGAAGTGTCCAATGAGAATACATCTCTCCATGTGTGTAATTATGCTCTAAATCTGTCCGCGTCTTACTCAGCCGTGTCAGTGGCCGATTCCGCGAACAAAACTGAAAATTGGACTTGAAATTGTCCATTGGGACTTGGCAGTGATTATTGACATTAAGCTCTTCCAAATCTCTCTAAATGAAACGACATCAAGGCCACACTCTCTTTATCACCCTGGCAATTACTTTCAAAAATCCGACACAAGAAGAGAATGTGAAGAGGCGTTTAAGGCATGTATTAGAAAAAACTCTCTGGCAACACTAAACACGGCAACAGGAGTACTTCAACTCTCTGCAAAACTGTTCTCCTCAGAGACGATGCCTTGCAGGACGCTCCAAAAACCCCACGTGACAGATCTCAACGGTAGCAGTGTCAGCATTCAACACCTAAAAGAATAAAAAGCAACCACGGAGGCTTTTCATCAATATGTAAATCAAGGCCTACTTCAGAGTAAAAGCCAAACAACAAGTCGACTGGAAGGTGTTTGAGGTACTTGTCAATAACAAATATTCAATGCGGCGAAGAGAATCCCGGCTCCACTGGGAATTCAAACAACCTGGAGACAAATAAGTCAGGAAATATGCTGAGGAAACTCGCCTAAGCTGAAAGCCTATATATCATTGCGCTGCTTTTCATCAATAAATCAAAAGTATTTTCTTGAAGGCACTTGAATTTGCCCATGATGCAATCCCTTTGTATTCTTTTGTAACATGTCACGTGTGCCGTTAGATGTGGCCAGATAGGACGAGGGACAAAAGCACAAAGCCGGGTCTCCATCTATTCTTGCACTACTAATACGCTGCTATTGTTAAGCCGGAACGTACGGAATTAAAAGCAGCTTTGAGCGCGTTGCTGTGCAGACAGTAATCGAGGACGAACGGAGTGCAACCAGCATATGATTCCATTTCAATAACTAATTTGTGGCCTGAGGAAGAACATGGTCCCGGCTTCGGGAAGGTGAGCTAGAACCCAGCAGGTCTCTTCAGGCTCGGCTTCTGGGTATTATTATACAGGTCACGGGGCAACGGTGTGGAAACAGAAGCTGGGAAAACACAGAGAAATTTCTCCTATCTATGACAGTGGTGCCTTGAGATAGAAGTTTAATTTGTTCTGTGACTAATCAATCACTTCTATTATCGTTCCCAACTGAAATGAATGGAAATATCATCAACAAAAATGTAGTGAAATTGAATTCTATGTTGAAAAAAAAAAGAAATCATAATAAACATCTCTAGGCAACAATAATAGGTTCAACTGCAGGGGTAAAGATAAGGCTTGTTCTCTGGTTTGTGTTAACGGTTATTATTTGATTATTCATGGCTAAAAAAGTGTTGGTTTTTTTATACAAATTTTTACTTTAATTATGAGTTTGGAATTCTGTTATGGTTGTGTCTCGACTCAAATACAAAATTGGGCAAAGTCCATTTTGTAGGAACAAAACAAAAACATCTTAATCCTGTGTTTCTTAAAAACAAAAAGAATGTTGTCACAGTAAAATAATCACTAATAATACTGATCATAATCAATAATAATCATTTGAATTGGTGCAAATCAAAATAAGGTGAAATCTGAAAATTCATCTTCCCTTCTCAACAAACATTTTCTTTGCCACACTAGCCTTACGGACTATGTGCAACTCAAATTTTGGGATTTCTTAGAACTCTGAAAGCAAAATGTGATTTCTATTATTATTTAAATGCCATTATAGTTGCCAGTGATTTGGTCTGACAGGCACAAAAGAAAATACAAAGGAAATACGGAGTAATGTGCACTTGTGAGAAAACTCAAACAGCAGTTAAGGGAGAAGAAAAACACACAAAAGGAATTTATTTGCACTCATCTGTGAGGGAGATGAGCCTCCGTCTGCATCTGACAGCTGACATTTAGCCTTAATTCTGCAGTCGCTTATCATGTGTTTCATTTCATTGTTTTACGTGGATGCAATGAAACACAATTACAGATCCCATCAAGGCGGGGGAATCGATTTATCTGCATGATTTTTCATCTGCTCTGCGCAAGTTGTGTTGTATAATTTCAGGAGCAAAGTGCAGTTGTTGCACCAGCGGAAATTGGTACAATACAATTGTAACATTTTAAGATCTATATACTATTTACGAAGAAACTATGCATATCAATAGACAATTTTACCATGAGTATATACTTGAATACATTTTGATGGTTTGCTTACCTGGATTTTGAGCACTGGAGTGGGTTCATTTCCTTCTGGTAGTGGTGACCCTGATTATCTGGCTGAATAAAAAAAAGAAGAAGAAATTTAACATTTCCCTCAGAATTATTCTCACTGTATTCTTTTGGCCTATAAGGCACACTTACAATCTTTTAATTTATGTATGGATGTCAAATGAAGTTCAATTAACTAATTTGCTGTATTGTTGTTTCCCTGAATGTGCACGTTATAATCCGATGCAATATATAATCCGAAAAATACGGTAAATTCTGATAAGGAAGAAAATAATTCCAGTATTATCATGTTATTCGAAAGTAAGTCAAGAAAAACAAGCAGGCAATATTGCGACAACCAAAAACTCCCCAACCACAAAAACTATTCTCACAGTGGCCTGCTGGCAAATGGATGCAATACAATCTCAGCGTGCGAGATTACATCCTGTATCGCAGATGAGACAAATAGAGACGCTCGACATGGGTGCAAAATTTTGATGCGAATAGTGGGAAAAATAAAACCCCTTTCTATTCCAGTATCAGACATACTCATCCCCTACATGAAATAATAACACATTACCTTCTTCATCTCGGCCAAGCAAAGGCGCATATGATTACCCCGGGAGGCTATTTTAGCCTTGTGGTGGCGCAAAGGCTCTTACATTGCACAACTGTGATGTAAAAGTAGTCAAACTGAGGTTCGGAGTCCTCACAACGCTTGAGTCTATTGAATTTATCAGCATGCTCCGGTGCCTTATTTAACTATGTGTACTGTTCTCAAATGGTACCCTGCGGAATTGGACCGGTATTATGTACTGATGAAGACGAGTATCCTGAAAAGGGGATGCGTAGGAACTATTAGGGGGATATGATTTGGGTAATCTGACTCGCCAGACGGTTTATTTCAAAGAGCTTCCTTGAGAAGGTCTTTTTGGAAAAGGGCAGATGCTAAAAAAAAAAAGAAAAAATGATGAGTAAGTAGAAAAATTAATTTGAAAATAAAAAGAGTTTTGGTTGAACTTGGGGTGGGAATCTAAGCACAATAGTTTTGCTAGTGATATGAATCATAATACAACAGCATGATAATGAATATATTAGAATTATATTTTACAGGAAATGTGATCAAGTTTTTTGTGTGAATTTCTTTTGCACGTAGTAACGTAAATGATAATTGAAGCCACACCTTTTTCATCTGGTGCACTAAAATATAAAATTAGCAACTTCTTAGGGAAAAAAAAAAGATTCCCATTCATTCTATCAGTGATTTCCACATCATGGAGGAGCATATTGTTTTCTGCCCTTGTGTTTCCAAGTGCCAAGAGCTCAGCCTTCTGAATATAAGCCAAGTCTGCACCCCAAATTAGACCTTGAGCGTTTGCTCTGGTAGAACCGGGTGCACTGCCGGGGTTTCAAATGAGGACATTACTATTGCCAGACATATTTGTTTAAGGTCTGACATCGGCATATACTGTCTTTATTGAGTTATGGAAAGGCATGCTTCACTGTTATTTGAAACATGGCGAGCCTTAGTTGGTGGCCCTGGGCGGGTAAATACAACAACATCAAAGTCAAGTCAGATCTGGTTCACATCGGAAACAGACTCAAATGCATTTAATGGCGCTGTCCCAAAACAGGGTCAGTCCCACAGCTACGAAATATGCTCTACCTGGATCTCAACCACTATCGGGATACCTGCAGCATCTAGTGAAATGGTAACAGGCTCATAAAATTAGCATCTATAATGACCACATTCACCGGGGATCATACGGAGGAGCCATTTGGGACCAGCCGAGGCTGCACTCTTCATTCCAAAGTGCAATGTGCTTATGCTAATTGACAATAGATCCAAATGACCTTCAACAACCTCAAACCATCTTTGAATTCTAAAACGACCATAGGGGGATGATTTTAAAATGACCTAAATAATTTCTACCCGTGCAGGGAAATGGTGGCTATTGTGTATCTTTTAAAGCGGTAAGAGGCCCAATTAATGCGTTTCTATCTCCATAATCTTTTGTAATGCAGGAAACACACCAGAGGAAGGGGTGTGTGAGGACTTTGCTGTGCTGTGGATGAGGAGCTTGAAATGGAAATGAGCAAGCGTGCGGGTCAGCAGCGGTCAGTGAAATGATTCCAGATGGGAGGTTGAGGGTCAGTGTAGTCGTCATTACGACTGTGGATGCTTAGCGGGATTAAAGTAGCAGAGTAGAAGCTTGTACCAACCGTGGAGATGTGCGTCCAGGTAGAGGCGTCCTCGCTGCTCAGGCTCATGTTGACGTTACACTGGTGGATTTGAGACGCAGTGAGGCCCGAGGCTTTGTATTCGTCTTCCTCCTGCTCCCTTTTTAGACTCGCAAGCATCTGGAGCTCATCGTCATCCCCGTCGTGCAATTGTAGACTGCCGACCGGCTTTGTGTGCCAATCACCAGAATCAGCAGGCTGGATTGTGTTGTCTTCTTCCTTTGAAATAATTTCCCCAAAACAAATCACTTATGCAGACTGACACAGTCCAAATGAAACGGCTTTGCATTCTGTCAACATAATTCTGCAAAGCTTTCAATGTTGTGTGAATCTCATACAGAAGCAGACTACAAAAACTCAAATGTCAAAGGCAAAAATGTCTTTTTGTATTTTTTTTTTTCTTTCATAGGGCCATCTAATCATTTGGGAGAATAGTACAAAACGAGGCTGACTCTGCCCCGGTGTTGAGTGGTGAATTAATTCTCATAAATAATAAACCGAGGCCTAGGGACGACGGAATTCAAACACGTCACATTCCTATGACAACCTTTCAGTCAAAGGCGTCACCGCACGCCGCCTGTCAAGAGCTGCCACAAATCAGAAGTCAGCCGCTACAGCCATGACGATGGGGATGCGAAGATATGTCGCAACACTCTTGTGTACACTCGGGAAGAAAACAGCCGTGAAACACATCACCCCTTCAGGCCTCACCGTCACTCCAGCTGACTATGCTGATATCTTGGATTGCCGCCTAGAGCTCGTGATCACACCATATAGTCTGATCCCTTCCTTCATGACTTTACAATCCTTAAAATAAAATCAACACATTATCCTACCCTCATTGCTTTACAAGCCTCGGACTGCTTTGTCTTTCCTGAGCGGCTCTCCTCAGTATAAGCCCAAATAATGTGCCAATATAAATTCACAGGATCAGGCTGAACTGGCAATGGGAAAGAAAAAAAAAAAAGACGGGGATACATTGTGTTTCATGGTTTATAGCATCATTTCATCTAGCCCTGTGAACATCCTGTTTGGAATGGAATGTAAAATATTGAAATACTTATACCGTTCGTTTTACTATCGGGCCGTTTATTTTATCTGCAAGGTGAGTTCGATTTACGCTCGGCAATGGAACACAATTTCCTGGGCCACAAATCAAAGTTAGTCTGGAATAAAAACTAAAAACACCAGTAAATCTGCAACATATTGTTTCCTGGGCATTGGCATCTTGGCGTGACCCACATTTAAACTGTTCAGATGACGTTTGGCTCCTTCAAGATGACCTTACCTTGAGCGGGTCATGCATGGAGATCTCTTGAAGACAACTCCTTGACAGTGACACGCTGTTGGTCCACTCCACAGCCTGATGTTCTACTTCTGCATCACCCGACCCACACCTCTCATCCTCTCTGGTACCAAAAGGCCAACGACGGGTACCGGAAGCTATGCGACCAGTCTCAACCGGGTTGGTCCATTCCACAGCCTGATGTTCTGTTTCTGCGTCTCCCGACCCACACCTTTGCTCCTCTCTGGTACCAAAAGGCCAACGACGAGTACCGGAAGGTATGCGAACAGTTTTACCCGGATTGACGTAAGGAGACTGCAGTTGCATTTCACTGGCAACTGGACAAAGATCTTCGACTGATGTTTGCTCAGTGCTTTGATCCTCAGGCTGGACTTTCAGTTCCAAATTTGGATCAAGATATTGGGAAATATCAGGAGTGGAGTCTGCATTTATTGTTAGCTGTGGGAATGCAGAGTCGCTCTTTTCCTGGAAGAAGAACACAAATTAGGTTAACTCAGTCATTGCCAATGACATAGATTTTTGTATTTTAAGAATCCAGACTTTCAATATTGATATTTATTTATTTATTTATTCATTTATTTATTTATTCAATTTTATCTATTTATTTATTTATTTGAATTCAGACTTTCAACAACAGCGACGTATTCATTTATTCATTTATTTATTTGTTTATTTAGCGTGGTGTGTATAGGAGGAAAAGGGCTGACAGCGTTTAAGAAACACTGGCTCTTGTTGAACCATCTCGTTGTGCTGTTTTTCAAGGTCACTATAGTGAGCCGAAGCCTCGCTGAGTTTGGACACAACATTGGCTAGTGTGAAGCAGTCACGGTTTTACATTGTAAGAAATTTTCTTTCTCGCGTAACAAATGCACATTGACTGCTGTTGATTTTTATTTACCACAGTGTTGTACAAGTAAATAGACTCTATAGCTGTAGGCTGAACCAAGGGGGAGGGGAGAATTTTTCACGGCTATTCAGACATAAATGTATCTGCCATAATACAACATATAACAACACTGATGTCAAACACAATCCATTATAGGATGTTGTGGACTACAGCTTGCGCCTGAGGTGAGTTTTTTCTCATTAAGACTGAATAGAGCTGGATATATGTACAGTGTAGATTTGCTCATTTTTTCTTTTTTTCCAATGTTGACTATCGTGTCTAGCATTGCTCTGAAATAAATTCAATGGTCATATAACATATATTTGCTTTTAACCATCATGGCTACCGTTCTGTTCTGGAGCATTCAATTATTATTTAAGTTTGTGATGAATGAAAACTATTTGCTGAGTCATAGCTTTAGAAATGTGAATTCCTCCTCATGCACGCTGGAATGCCGACTTTGTTGGGTTCTTTTTAAGGTTCCAGGCCAGCAACATACAGCTAAGTGCAGATGACAATTTTTAAACTGTAGAAAATTGCATTTTTTTATTAATTCCGTCACATAGCTAAATGAGGTCACCGGAATAATGTATGCTGCAGTTCAATTCAGCAGCACCGCAAAAAATAAACTACAATAATAATCTTACCGCAAACGTCCTTCCCCTTTGAATGTGTCAATCAAAGTTGAGGATTATCATTTTGTCAACACGCTATTGATACAGATTCTGTATTGGAGCTCATTAGACTGTGCAAGAGGTCATAATGTCGTGGCAGGTTGGTGTACGTGTGAATATATAGCACAGTTAAAAGAAAAAGGCACAGATGATTACTTTGCAAAAGTGCTGAGATCAGCGAGGAACTTATTACTTGAGTATATACTGTTCCTCACATTGACTAATACATTAAGCATAATGGTGCCGTGCAGTTGACAGACGGGGTATTGTTAAGAATACACTATAATAAGCGGCATCCCTCCAGACTAGTTTGTGCCAGTTTTGAATGGGAGGGGAAAAAAAAAAAGTGACAATCGTAAGCAGCAAATCTCAAGACGTGAAGTCGTTAAATACGGTCGTTACTTCTCCGGAAATAAACACAAAGCTCCCAGAGAGCCGAGAGTCTCCGTTCCTTCCCTCGGCCCGGCTTCATTTGCGGCGGGCTTTATTCTGAGGTGAAAGGTTATAATAAGCCCTTTGAGCGCTTAAATCCCTTAAAGCTTATCAGCGCCATATGTTATTTGCTTTCTCCTTCTTTCCATCCTTCATCATTCTACTTCAAGCGCAAGCCAGTAAACAACAATTAATGACTAGTATTGTGACCATATTGCTTTGCAATCTGTTGGCGCCATGTTAATATACGCTATTGTTCTGTTTCTTTTTCTTTCACGATTGCATTTCAGTAAAATCATACGGCATTTGTTCGAGAACAACTGTATACAGGTATAGATCACAAGCAAAATGTTTGCTGCTTTTAATATTTCTCTGTGTTTAAGAACAAGTGGTTCAAAAGAATCGCACGGATCTGATGCAACACCTTGAAAGATGAGTGAAGAAACGAGCAGGCTGTCAGGAATGAGTGAAAATCTAAATTAAGCCAACGTGTGTCAGATAAATTGTGCGTGCTTTCGCTACCATGTTGGCAGCTCAAGAACATGAAAAGCTCGGCGCACTGCAATGATTAAGTCATGTTTTGCAATCGGGTATTCTATGTATTGTTTAAAAAAAAAAATCTGTGATAATGATTTGATTAAAATGTTTTGTATATAAATATAAATTTGAAGTAATTTTATAAACAAAAGTTCTTAATGAGGAAACACAAATGTAATTTTAAAAAATGGTTGATGACTTCTAATCAGATTGCAAATAGCACTTAATGCTATTCGGTAGGTGTTGCTTGCCAAATAACATTAATAATAATAAGAATGATAATAATAATAAGCACTCACTTTGCGCCACAGTTAGCCCCTTTGCAAATTATGAATATAGAAATATCTATTGTACAGCGATTTTCAGATGTGCTTTTTGACTTAACTTGAAAAGAAAACACAAAAAATACAAGAGTGGCTCTCAGTAAGTGCACCCAATTTGGTTTAGAGCCACCGAGCTAACTACTCCTTAATGAATAGAATTTGCTAAAGTAGTGCCCCCCCCTCCTCTCCAAATTAAGGCTAAGAATTCAAATGTCTTTCAATGTTCACCGACACAAAGTAGTTTGGCTAATGCTGCTAAGTGCCAAACAAAACAATTATTTTTCATCGCAACACACGCAATCGCTTTTGCCATAATGCTGGAATGTTTAGTTTGAAATGCGCGTATGACCGTGGAGCTGCGTACAAGTTAAAACATTGATTTTCTTTTCCACTGTAGGGTGTATGACTGTAAGCCAAATGGTAATCATTTTCCATTAAATTGGAATTATAAGACCTACTATAAAGTTTTGAAGAAGTAATTAGCATTTCTTTGAAGGCAGCATTCTTTAACCACAATATGGTTTAATTACCCTGCTCAGCATAAAGAAAATGACCATAAATTTTAGAACCATTATGACATTGTCCGATTATAATAGTCCCATCTACGTTTTAAGTTGAACTATATTCCCCACAGTTAAATTTGAGTGGTAATGTGCATTGTGACTTTGACATCAAACTGTGCACCGTGGGAGATGTCATTTTACATTGAACTGTGATTTGTCATTAAAGCTATGCCTCAAAAATCAAACAAAATAAATGAATAAATAAAAAGACAAAATGACACTAGGCTAATGCTGCTAGCATAATAGTTGATTGACGTTGGACGTTCCATTGCATTGATAGGCCAGGAAAATCAAAACGGCACGATACAAACTGTCCAGCTCAAGGCAGCTGGTCATTTATGTCAAAGCAATAGTGAGCAATGTATCTAGGTGAAGAGGGTGCCTTTGTCACCCCAGAGTGAGCGTACCTCATCACTTTCACTGCCAATGAAATCATCTTCGGGTTGAGCCTCACTGCGTGTCCCATTTGGGCATTGAACCTGTTGGCCTCTCGTCTCCATCTTGCGCTCACCCCGGCCTTGGCCTCTTTTGGGTGAGTGAGGCGGGGATGCGAACATGAACACCTCCTCCCGCAGAGCGAGCCGCAGCTCCGGCTCCTCGTCATTACTCTCCCAGCAGCTCTGGACCTGCGGGTCAGGAGAGGAAGCGGGCCGGCTTGAGTCGGGGGGAGGCTCCGCCGGTGTGGTTGGGGGCGATATGGAACTCGTGCCTGGTGAACTGAAACTGCATTCATCTAGGATAAAAGATTATTAGACATGGGAAAAACGATCAAAATACTCAAACCTAACACCAAAAGAATTCAATGATAGAATATGAATATTATAAAACTCCCAGAGCCTCGAATAGAGGATTCAATCTATTAGAACACAGAGTGTTCACTCCGCTAGATCGACCGAGAAAAATGGGAGCGTAATATTTAATTAAGTCCAACCTTAAGAAAAAGCTGCAAGCATTCATGTGTGCACATGAGAGACGCCGAGCGCTCAAACTCCACAGCGGGCCCGAGCTCAAACATGGGGGCACCTCTCGATATGAATGAGCAAGCACGTTTCAACCTCTCGTCAGTATAATCGCTTCCTCTAATTGCCCACTGTGTGGCAATCCCTGGACCCGGGAGATGTCACTCTGACTTTTATTTAACGTGCCACATTACCATTAATGAACTAACTACTGTGAGCACGGCTGGCCAAAGGAACTTGCAGCTCCAGAGGAACATCTACAGACTAGAAATTGTTCTTCCCTTAGAAATAGAGTATAAGAATAATGAAAGATTCTGCTGCCAAGTCAAATGGCCAGAGAAATAAATTAATTGAGGACTGCGATACAAGTTAATGCATCGCATTGCATTAAAAACTCCAGAGAATGTGAATATTTTTTTCCTGGCATCAAACTTTTATCAACTCTAGCTATGCATTTTCTATAGCGCTTGTCCTCATTCGGGTCATCGTGTGAGCTGGAGGCTTGATGTCATGATCAATTACCCACCGCCCAATTACCCGGCAACAGCTAAAAAAGAAAATTACCGGCATTTATTTTTTTCCATTTAAAGCACTGAATGTTGGTTTTTAGAAATCCAACGCAAGTAAAGAGAGAGAACATGACCACTAGGTACTTATGAAAATAAATTACAGATATTCATCCTTTGCTGAGACTCGAACCCCAAACCTTAGTGTCAACCACGACACTTCAGTGTTTTGCATCCTCCTCTGAGCCTGGTCACCCTTTTTAAATGAGAAAATCTCACCGAGAAATAAAAAATGTTATAAAACATCACAAGGGAAATAATGTTGATCTTGGCTCAATTTACTGGCAAATTGACTTATTCGGTATTTGTGACACGAGTTATTATTTGATCCAAGAAAATCTCCAATGCTTTTCCTTCGCATCACATTTTGTCACGTGACTTTTTGAATCCGAAGCTATCCGCAAAGGGTTCTTGCTTTGTAGAATAACATTAGTGAAAATGCGTGCCTGTCGCAGTGTTCGCACAATGACCTTCCCGATACGCGTGACGGAAGACTGGGAATAGCTTGGCTGAAAAATCCTCAGCAAAGGGCCTCGACGTGGGTGATGCAAAATTTAAAAAGGTGGAACAAAAGCAGTTATGTATGCAACCTAGAATGAGGCTCATTAAAATTCCGGCAACATTTTCAAGCAAACCGGAATCTGAAAGGAAGAACAGCAGTCTGGATTCAACGTTACGCTACTGACAGCTCATCAAAAATGTCTTTTAGTAGTCCTTATTCTGTGCCATCATGATGCTTGAACATTCTCCCACCTGCTTTTAGGACCTCCGTTATTCCTTTTGGGGTCAAAACTTCTTGTCTGCTCTCCAGTCCACTTGATGGACGGCTGTATGTCTCTCTGGTCTCATTTCTCCTGCTGTGGCTGTCATGAGCAGGCTCTTGAGTAAAAAAATAAAGCGCAATTTCAGAGCACAAGTGGTTTGGTCCTTTTATATATGCATTCGAGCCTTTGCGGTGTACCCAGCAGTGTTTGGAGCCTCTCTACTGCTGCACTTTGGACTCGTGACTTTCTCCTCTCAAATGGTTGCTTGTTGAGCACTTTGCCTCTCGGAGGAGGTAGCTGCAAGCTGGAGGGTGCTCCTATGTACAATAAATAGCAGTAGACCGTGAAATCAACCATTCACAAAGAAATAACAGCATAGCAACAACACCGAGTCTTATATTAATTCGCAGCAATAGCTAGTTTTACTGATTCGATTGTAATTTTTTTTTTTTTTTACTTGTTTGCTTTCTGCTAAAATGACAATAAAGGGCAATCTAATGGGATTTTAATGGGAGTGGTAACAATGAACCATAATTGCTGACCTTGACAAGGTTTGTTTTGAAAATGGATTCTGTAAGCATTTTTTCGATAAGGTCCGAAATAATATTCTTCAGTAATATATTATGCGAAGTTTATCCACCCATATAGTTTCTATGGTGTCCCTTTATTAGGTTCACGGGTGAGCTGGAGGCGATTCAAGCTGATATTTGGCAGAGGACTGCTCAGTCTATCATACAGCACAGAGACAAATAACAGTTCTCATCTATGGACAATTTGGAATCTTCAACTAACCTAACATAAGGTTTTTGTTTGTTTTTACGTGGGAGGACGTTGGAGCATCCGAAGAAAACACACACACGCCAAAATTCACTCTGGGAACCTTTTTTACGCTGCATTACAATTCGACACCACAACAAGTTAGAACCAGAATAACAAACATTTATTTTGAAAGTGGACATGGAAAACTGATTTTTTTATTTTTTTTTGTATACAAATAGTTGGGTCTCTGGAGTGCCTCGCAACCTATCAAGTGTGAAATTAATGAACACTCGCCGCTGAGCAAGGTGGAAGGATGACGGCCAAAAGGCCGCAGGAACATGCCCGCAGCGAGTTTCAGCCCACGAGTTGTTATTCAAACCAAAACTCAGCTTGCTATTGGCTCAGCATGAGACAAACCTGCCCCTTAAACGAGCTTCACCAGAGTAAGAAATATATCGGAAAAATACGTCGATAATTATCGATCCTTGTGATACCGGTATTTTGCCGCAACCGTGTTATCAAGAAATCAGGGAATTTTTTTTGTAATGTGTATAGGTTGACTTCACTGATAGAGAAATATTTGATTACACATGTATTGGTTGCCTAACTGTATATTGTCAAGGTGACATAACAGCAAGATATCAAAACTAACCATTCCCCGCTTGATGAAGGTGCGATGATGCTGCTGCATCTCCAACTTGTGCATTAAATTCTGGGTGTGTCGGATTGAAGCGTGCCTGTGGGATGTATTGCAAAAACAAAAACAATTACAATCACGACATGGCTGTCTGAATCATATGATAGAATTTGTGTATTACCGTTTTGTCATTATAGGGTTCGCCTTTTTCCATCCCATTAACGGCCGGGCCGCCTTTTCTTCCGGCATGTGTTGCCGGCGCTGCGGCTTTGGAGCCCGAGGCCGTGTGTGGAGCTGCCTGGGGCTTGCTTCTGTGAGAAGCGGCTGATCTGGCAGCAGGATGCTGGTCAGGTCCTTCACAGACATGTCACATTACTTATTGACGCCTATCGATCTTCAACAGCTATCATTTAGCAAGTGTGCTCAGGCTTAAAGTGGGGCAGCAAATAATAAGCACTTAATCTCATGCCGAACATGATGATGATCAAAGACGATAACACTAGGAGTTGTACGATTGATCTGGTGAAGCAGTGAAAGTCAAGTTGAAAAAATGGGGAAAAAAAAGCTGCCAGTGGCAATTTTCCAGCCTTATATCATGCGGGATTCAGACCGGCCTATTTGATTTTCGGAATAAAGAACAGTTCAAGTGGACAAAATATTGACAGCGCAAAAGCATCGACATCTACAGGGGGATTCATTTACTTTGGCAGCATGTTTTGGTCTTCTAAGCAAAGCTTCAAACTTGTCTGAGGTTTGTGTAGCGATCTTGAAAAAAAGTGCATGGATACAAACAAACGAAGACTGCAGCCGGCGAGAACTTATGAAAGAAAGTGGGCAACATAAACCTACAGTGACAGACGCCTAAATGCTGGAGGTGTAAATAAAAACATTTGTCGACCTTGAATCAAATCTATTTTGCGTAGGATTGAGATGTTTGGGTTATTTAGTGCGACTTCATACCTAACAATTCCTGACAAGGCGATGAGGCAAAGAGGTCGTCATTTAACTGGATGTCTTCTTTAATTTTAATTGCGATGAGGGAACGGTATGCTAATGATGCTAATCACGATAAGCTCGTTCTTGTAGGTGGTCGCTGATGTCTTTTGCGGGCCCCGCCGCTTGCGTCAACACGACCGAAACGGCTGTCAGAACAAATAAATATGTACCGATGAAAAGGGCCACGGAGGCTGCAGGACTGGATTACTGGTGCGTGTCTTTGTATATGAGGAGGAAATAAAGTACAAGTGACTCAGTGCAAATGGAAGTACAAATGATGCGGCCATTTAACTGGAGCAAAACAAAGTGCACTCTATCTGAAGACACTTCTCCATATGCATCCCACATACAAGTACTGTAATTACGCATTTCAAACAAAAACATCTCGGCAAAACTCCTGAGGGGTGCAATATCAAAGTTATTTTTTATCATTATGAAAATTACAAAAAGATATTCAAGTAAGAGCTGCACTGTAAGAGAATTAGGAGTTGAGTCATTGCCAAGGCAGCTCCAATTTTCTACTTTGGTGGTCTTCCGCATTGGTGAACCAGCCAATTGTTTTATTTATGGAATTATAAACCTTTCTGCATATAAAAAACAAACAAAAAATCTCATATTCGAGCTATAACGCTGCACCTACTTTCTGTTCTGTTTGACAATGAGGAGAAAAATAAACATCTAGGAAGAGAGAATATAAATAACATTTTTCTTTAACTTTTCTTGACATGCACATCAGCACATCGGCAATAATACTGCAAACCACTTTGTAGAAAGAACTCTGGACTATTAACTAAAATCGTCTTGAGGTGCATCATCCTCCTATGGTTGCCGTAACAACCGATCTGGCCCAGTTTGAAGTGCTTCCATTTAATTGATGCTTGTTCATGGAGAAGTACCACTTCTTCCTTTCCCCTTTGCCACATTGTGTTAGCACAAGTTTCCATGCCAACATGCTCGACTGATTATTATACATTTTACCCATTAATAATATCTACAATCTAATTTGAGGTTTCAATGTTTTCCTTTACTTTTTTTTTTTTTTTTGCATTATTTGAAGTTGTATCCCGCAATTCTCGTGAGGATGAGAGGTTCGGAAGATAGACGAATGGATTTGCATGATTCTTATGAATTCCATTGAACGGATCTATCGACTTGAATTTGATTCAGAATTACAAATCATGTCTTGGCAACTCGTTTTCCAATCTGTCAATTTACCAAACACATTTTCTTGACCGGTCCATTTAGAATCTGATCGTTAGAGAGCTTACCGCCGTCGGTGTTCGCATGAGTCGTCTTCAAATTGGCCTTCCGCAAGACTGCCATGTTCAGAAGCTGACACTCATGGCAAACGTTTGGTGGAAATTGGCAGCTTCGCGGGATCTGATCCACAACACTGACCCTACTGAAAAACATATCTAGATTCAAACAAGAATATGAGGTAAGGGGTATGACACAAAATCTCACAAAACTCTCTAAAAGGTTTTCACCAACATTTTCTGAAACAATATTGCTAAGAAAATTTGAAGTCCCAACATGTTCAATTTCAGCTGCAATTGTTAATATTTACCGTAGTTTGTTAATCCAGTCGGCTCCGTTTTCATGGTAAATATTCTTCGCACTTTACAACTGGCAAACAGGGTGATGCCATCCAGCGACAAAAACTCTGCAGCCTTGAACAACTCTCCCGTGAAGGACACAAGGTCAACAAACAACGTGGTCCACTGAGACAAGAAGGGAAAGGACTTCACTTGTTGAGGGGCGCACCTAAGAATAATGACAATGTGTCCAAGAGTGCTCACCATATTACGTTGCACTCCTGCCAGGGGTAGTTTTGCATGCCAGAGTGTGGCGGACAACTCTTTATGCACAGTCGATAAGTAGAGCCGTCGTTTCAGGTGGCCCACATCAGTTATTCTGTAACAGAGGCACGTTGTGATTCAGACAGTGCTGCAAAATATGATGCTAGTCAGTTCTGTGAAATCAGTGGCGAACACATGCAAACACGCACGTGGGTGAGGAGGCATGCGAGCACACACGCATAGAGCAAAACCAAGGAGAACATTTCACCTGAGTCTAAAAATACTATGCATGAGAAATATCAAAAGGGTGTATTCATGATTGTATTTCAAGCATGGCTATTTTGCATTTCCAGAGCAAACAAATAACAACAAACCCAATAGGCTATTATTGGTTATAAAGTCAAATGTTTACTTGCAGTCAAGTTTTGTGGAAAAAAAATGTGACTGGGAGTTTTGTGTTATAACAAAAAAAACTTTTTGCCATGATAAGATTATCAATTGGTTTTTTTTAGGGAATTTTAAGTCTACAATTAATTGTCAAGAATGTCATGTAAATCATTACCAAAAAAAAAAACCATGACCAACTTACACAAGCTCCACAGAAAAGTCTTTGCCTTGCGGAATAGTCACTTGAATGGCCAAGAACCTTTGGAGGAGTCCCACTAAAGAAATAAAATAAGAAAGATATTTGCATGCAAAATACTGTCGACAGACTACCAGAGCTAAGATTAGAAGTGTGAACCTCATAATTGTGAGGTAGACATGCTAACCAGTCCACTATGCTGCTTTGACAACTATAAATAAAATAAAATCCCAATTCTCAGTGGTGTTTTATTGGTATTAGTGGAAATATTGTGTTGTATGTAAGATTGAATGTGTATGAAGTTGATATTTAATCAGCTGTAGTACTCATAGTATATTGAGCAGCTTGCTATATTGGCAAACCAAGGTTTATATTATTGTATGTCTCTTATCCTCTTTGCTGGTTCCCTTCTACGGTGGCATAAAAAAAGAGATCAAGATAAAGAAAAGCGAGGAAACTCTTCAATAAGTATATTTTGGACTATACGCGGTGTATCGCTTGATGCTTGTTGGCACCACATTTTGCCTGATCTTTTGAGTCAACAGAAAATATCGATGTAACTATGCAGTACTTTTCAGAAACCTGCTGTTATTGTCAACTTACACGACATTCTCCCATTTGCTGGCATTTGCATTTTCACAGTCTTACTGCTACCCTCCAGACAGTAAACAAATCCTTTGACTTCTTTGTCGTACTCCTGGAAAAAGAGATGTGATATGAGTTCATGTCAACTTGGAAAGACGTTTTTAGAGTTACTGACATCTTTAAGTGCCACTCAGCGCTGTTCATTTTCTGCATCCTCCGCAGTCTATGATTTGAGTGTTACTTTGCATGCGGCTCCAATAAGGAATTCAAGGATATCATGTTTGTTTAATTATACTTGTCTAAACCGGTTGCACCTGTTTGGAAAATATTATTTTCTTCTCACTTTTCGTATGGCAGAAGGGCCTCCACAAAGTTTCCACTTGGCCACGGGATCTTTCCCTTGTCCACTGAACACCTCCACCCCAGCTCCACCCTGCAAAACAAACAATTGCTGCCACCATTTAGACAGAATGCCAATACGAAAACTACTTTTAAAAACGTTTACCTGATAATTGTGCTTAAACATTTCCTCTTCTTGGCACCTGAGTGGAAAGAAAAATAGCTGGTTAATTAATCTGATAATTAGCAACAAGACATTTCGTGACTTCAGGGCGTGTAGACGCAAAGAACACGTAAATAAACATCCGTTGACAGCGACGCCGTATTCGTCGCCATGGTTACCTCAAACTAACCAATGAACAGTGAGGTTGTTAAAGGTGACCTTGCGCCAATCGGTGACCGTTTACAATGACTGCAAAGGCGACAAAAGAAATGATAAATAATTCATGCGAATGTGAACATTTCCTATATGCATATAATCCTGTTTTCTTTGTCATCTGGGAAAAGGTAAAGAGTGAAGAACGTGTAAGCGTGTCATCTGTTTGTGTGGTCACATCACGTGACGTCAGCGTTCGTGTCTTTTGAGTACGTCATTTTTTGTTTGAACAGGTCCAGCTTGACCATGTGCACTTTGATCATATGATCAAATTTGCAAAACTCTCTCACTTTGCGGATTTAAATAGTCACTTTTCTTCGCAGCATGATGCACGTCTGCATCACAGTGCAGCGTGTCGAGTTCGAATCCCCTCCATATTGTATATTCTTGCAGTCTGACCGAAATATGACCCAGTCTTAGAATAACTATTTAGTATTGAGTCCCATCTGTGCAATACTTCTTTATTGAATAAAGCACAGAGCAAACCATTCATTCAAAGGTGATCTTCATCCAGGCTGAACAACTTTTGCATGGAAAACTCTTGGTAATGTAATGAGATCCTGACTTTTCAAAGCCCATACATAATTTTTTTTTTTGTGTGTGTTTTTTTTTTGGTTTTTTTTGTTGAGTCAGTCTGGAAGGTAATATCAATACTTTATGTTCATTATTGAACGGGGGTATGCTGGTGTTGTATGCCGCAGTGCATTATATTGAAAGGTGCTTTGGATTTATGACTGGATGTTTTAAAGGAATAATCTAATAAAGAGCTTTAAGCTTGGAATCCATAAAAGTGAAGAGCAACGTGCAGGGAGAGAAAGCACAAAGAAAATGTTTGAGTTTTAATGCATACTGCAGGATAACCTGGAGTAAATTTGAATCCTTAGGTTAATGCTTTATAAAAAGAAATATAATTGTTTGTAAATTTGACAATTCACAGTTTATGTAGTGGTCAATATAAGACATTTGCATATTAATAAGGACGTGGAAAATTGAAGTCATCCTTAATCCTGGAAGCAAATGAGTATGTTAATTTGTGTTAAAAGTCACCATAGTAATAAATTGTGATGAATGTTTTTAATCCTACCATGAAGTATTTAACTAGCTATCTTGATCTTAACAGAAGTTTAATTTTAAATAGAAACACATAGGTGTGTCTCTCGCTCCTTTAAAAAAAATAATTAAAAAAATCACAATATGTCATTGTGGATGTTTTGTTTGCTTAAACAGGCGAGCTATTATGGGATCAAGAAGGTGTCTTGCGTTGGGTTTAATTAGCTAGGGGACGACTGCGTGCCATAATCATTCGCATGTTTGCAGCCATCGGACTTCAAACAAGGCACGGTCTTAATTATTTATTGCAATCAAAACAGAAGAAACCACAAACACTGTCCTGTTATGCTCGTAAATAAAGTGACTTTTGTTGTTCTTTGCGTTGCACATGTTTGAAGTCACTCGTTGGAGCTAACATCAAAAAAGCTTTTCATATGCAGAAACATGCGGGTGGTTAAAATTAAACATTACTTGTACACCTTTTTAGAACCGCAAGTATAAAAATAACTAGAGTGACACTAAAGAGAATACGTCATCTTAGGCAGATCCTTTAATAAAAAAAAAATTGCAGTTTGTCCTGTCAAACATTAGCTTGCCACTTCCATGTTTCTAGAGAATGAAGACCAAAACAACATACACTTACTGAGAACAGACCAATGCCACTATTCGAATTTCCTGGAGAAACAAATTCCTCAATCTTCACTGTTATTCATGTCCTCGCCAAAATTGAACCTATAACCCTAACCCTAACCCCTAACCCTACCCAATAAAGGTTGTCAGATAAATAAAGAACGCCCCATACAAAAATCTTGTCCTCAAACTTCTGCAAAAGCTGTATCAAACGATGGGGACACTGAGTTTGCGTATCAGTCTGTAAAGGTGTGCAGCAAAATGAGTGCTCCATTTTTTTTTTGAGAGTGTCGCCTGCACATTTTTACTTTATTGATTTTCAGCATCTCACATGAAGACTGACAGGCTTTTACTGCTTCCTGACATTGACATGTCTGCCATTCTCACACTAGAAAAGGCGCTCAGTAAATGGATGGACTAAATGTACTGTCTGTACGGCATCTATGTAGGTCACTGCCAGTCACTTGTATTTTTCATTTTGCTCAAATGAGCCTGAACTTCTTTTCACATCTATCAACCTTATCACCGTCTCCTTTTATTGCTTTTTACCTCTGCCAATTGTGAAAGTGTGAAGGCTAGTGGTATTGTTTTGATAGCTGTTTGTTACATTAAAACCACACAATCGATTCCCTTGAAATGCAGAACGCGAGATGGAACATTGGCAAATCTGAAATTTATTTTCTCTTCATTGTTGGAGTTATATTGGGAACAAAACACAGTTTGCTAACTCACAAACTAACAGTCGTTTAAGCATTTATCTGTTTTATTATGTGCAGTTGTGCCTTGAGATACAACTTTAACTTGTTTCATGACCATGTTCATAAATTAAAACACTATCAAATCATCTTTACCCATTGAAATGAACTGAAATGCCATCAATCTGTTCCAGCCTACCCTTAATAACAAAAACAGAAGGTCTTCTTGAGGTTTTTTTAAAATAAGGAACTTATCACTCTATGTATTTCATAAAAGGATGAAGTTCATGGACTTTAAAGAATGAAACCGTTTGTCCATACATCATGATTCCTTTATTGGCAGGGCCTTCTGGTGTGTGCAACTTGGCCATCGGGGGAAGTATAATCCAGTCACGAAGACACAAATGAAGATGAATTTTACTCAACTACTGTAAGTGTCCCCAGCATTATTAGTAATTTTTATCTGACGTTTGTGAGTGTCGTGATATCCATCTAGAAAGACGTGTGTGAAAATTGCTTGTATGTTTCGTAACTCATATCGACATGCGTATTAAATTGACATTTTTTTATAATCAAGGGTTGCGCAACCCTAATAAATCAATTCATTAATATCCAATTTTCAGCCATAGATGAACCCTTTAAATAAACTGTATTTGATCAACAGAAATGTTTGCGGCTGGCCAGGGTCATCGTACCTTGTCTTGCATTGTTCATTGCTCCCGATGCAAGGTCGAGTTTGTAGCTCGTCTAATTAGATGGTTCACTAATGTCACGTTGTGGTTTGACTTATTTCAAACGTCTGTAGATAACCGCGCAAAGGGAGCCCAGTGAGTCCGCATGCAGTGAAAACTTTATGCTTGTTAACTGTAATTACATGGAGGGGGGGAACTCAATTCTCAGCAGGCAAACTGTTGTGGCTATCGTTAACTGAGCTGGAAATGCTGGACTTCACACACAACTTTTGAGATTACAATTTGAACTAGATTCCAGTCCTCCTTGCATCGCCCCTGATAATGAAGATTGCCCACTGTATCACTGATTTATTATGGCACTGGAATGCAGATTTTGTAAGACAGACCACGGCACAATGAAAGGTTCATTAGTGACTTTTTTTCCTCTACAGGAAAGCTTTGACACTGATTGGGACAGACAGCATCATTAAAATACAGCTTGGCATGCAATAAGCACTGACAAATGTGGTATGGAGAAATCAGTTAATAAATCACGCTTGTTAGTGTACTTGATTGTGATTAATAATTCATTATTTTCAAAATAATCTGTTCATTTGCATCTATCAAAACACATCAATTAGCAAAGGCAATTTGGGTTTCTCGTGCAATGTAAATTGACAAAAAGCCAGATTTTACTTTTCATTAATGAAACTTTGCATGTCGTGATGACATTTGCATAATTGGACCTGCTATAATCAGCCAATTTAAATATGTTCAAGTACTTTGCTTTTTTTGTTTGAATAGGATTGTTGTCATTATCGTGAGAGTATTGCAGAGGAACGTTTATTTTTATGCATCTCACATGATGTCCTCCATCTATTATCAACCTTTTCCTATTTGTTTAGTCTTTACTCTCCTCTCGGGTGTCAGAGATCACTGCACGCCTTCTTCAGAGTGAAAAAACAAATCACACACCGCAAAGCTGCACTTTAAACCATTTCCCCAAAGGCCAAACATGAGGCAAGCCACTTGCATGAAACGGTAAAGGCTTTCATTTATTTATTTCCAATCGATTTCAAACCATCTTGAAGAGTGAATACTCTGTGAAAGACAAATGTGTTTGCATCTTGCCAATTGACTTCCACGTTGCTCTTATTTCCAAATTAAATTTCCCATCAAAGATAATGTTAAGTTAGTCCATTTAATTAGTTCCGGGTTCATAAAAGCTTACTTCTCTTCTTTACCATACACGCAGAATTAGATTTTAATACTTCACCTGCCGTGCAAGTGTAAGGAGTGGAAGAAGCACATTATAATAAAATTAAATTGCCATAAAACAGCTCACCCACAATGTCACCTGATAATGAAGCGAAGAAATATTGTCCCCCGAGTGATGTTTTTATTGCTGGAATATATAAATGCATGCCATTCAGAAAATAGGTGAAGTGTGCCAATTGTTGTCCCCCAAAAATCATGGCAATGTGATATCTAGCGTTTAGCTGTTTACTTAGCTTCTGCTAGCGAAATTATGTTCTACTCGCAATTGATATGAATTCGTTGGAGTCAACGGCCATTACTGTTTGTCGCCATATGTTGCCTATTTTGTTTTAATCAGAAAAACATGATGAAAATTCTGCATCTCTCCATTTACACAGTGCTTGTTGCCCAAATTGGTACTCGGTAAAGCTTGACTCACAAACCCATTAACAAAATCAATTGAATCGTTCATGCTCTTTTCACATTTGCATGCGTGACTTAGCCGAGTGCACTTAACCTGAAACATTTGCCATTTGAAGTCACCTCAACCCTGTATGGAATTATGGAAAGCCCAACCTTGAATGTGCGTCATCTATTTCTGGAGCGTCGACACGAGGAGAGTGTAAAGTTCACAAAGACACTTGGTTGTAATCGGGGTCATTAACGCGTATCTTTCTCTCGAGCAGCGGCCTGTGGGACAAACTTTTAACTACCCTGACCTCCTTTTGAATTCCACCAAGTCTTTCTTCTTACTTTAAATGAAGCTTTGTACAAAAGGTCCTCATTCATTACATTCATTAATTTGCCCCCACAAGTCCTTATTTATTGGATAGGGTCTTCGACCAAAGCACACTATTTATGTCTCACGATTATCACCAAGGTAGCTCTACCAAAGTAACTAAACCCCAAGAGATCCCAAGACAGACTGAACTTGTGTGTGTGTACCGTATTTTCCAGACTATAAGGCGCACCTAAAAACCTAAAATTTTCTCAAAAGCCGACAGTGCACCTTATAGTCCGGCGCGCCTTATATATGGACCAAATTCCTAAATTTAAACTGGCCCGAAGCATTGTGTCATGAAATCAATCATAATTGGCCCACTGAAGACTATGAATCATGAATCAAAAAGACTATGGATCATTATTTTGATTTATAAAGTAATTGGTTGCGTCTGAAGTTGAAATAAAAAAGATAACATGGAGAATGATTTGATTTGGATTAAAAATCTGACATGATGCATTAATGGTGCGCCTTATAGTCCGGTGCGCCTTATATAAGGACAACGTTTTAAAATCGGCCATTCATTGAAAGTGCGCCTTATAGTCCGGAAAATACGGTATACCTTATCTATCTATCTATCTATCCATCCATCCATCCATCCATCCATCCATCCATCCATCCATCCATCCATCCATCCATCCATCCAATTTTTTTTTTTCTCTGTAGTGTAAGGTAAACGTATTAGATTCCAGCATTGTATTCCTAGCTTTGTTCTTACTGGGCCACTTCGGCAAGCTCTTTCTTGCCCTACCCGTCAGTTTGAAACTGATCTGTTCTGACATGGACCCTGTTGCCCCGCGAGCCGCCTGTCAGCTGTCGACTGTCAGAACGCCATCCTGGGATTGTGGTACTGGGTCTGCCAGGCCCTCTCCTGATAGAATTGCATCTCATTTTTAAGAGCGTCCCGATCGGCTTTTGTTGAATGATTCTAATGATCTTTCTTCCTTCAGTCGGTTAGTGAGTTGTTTCAAAGTAAAAACAAAAACCTGTCGTAAGCGTTTCTGTGTCAACCTGATGGTGGACATGAAATATAAGGCTTTGGACAATGTATGGCAATATAGAATTATCATTATGATCCAATTGGATTTTTTAATTTTTTCTTATTTTTACTACTAATAACTCATATGAGTTGTTTGATGCTTTAGTTTATCCAAAACTAAAGAAAAAAAAGTTGGCCTTCACGTTCATTTTAGTACATCACACTGCCAACCCTAAAATGTTAGATTTCTGAAATGTGACCTGAAATAATTTCAGTGCATGCATGGTTGGAGGCACAGAGGCTCCTCTGGTAAATGGGTTATCTGCGGAATGGCACAGTCCTCTGCCGGCACGAGCAAAAAGCTGGATATTGCCTGTCTGATATGTGTAAAGATAGCTTGAGAGCTGCGTAACAGGTTGCAATGGCGGAGCTCCAAAAAGGAAATGATAGGGAGAAAAATGGACTAAGCCACCATCATGTCACCAATGCGCAACAACTTAGAAAACTAATCTGATATCATTTTCTACCTGGCGGGAATTGAAAATAGCAAGTCACACATGTTACACTGTGTGCACATAGTACGCTTTCAGCTCTGACATGGCCTGTCGAGGGGACATTTAATCATTTTGCCGTCTGATTTGAAATTCAAAACCTTTTCCAATATATTATAGTGGCTGATGAAAGATTGATCTGATTAAACTTTTCCCTCTGCATTTCCGGCTGAGGTGCTTTTGAGCAAGGCAGCACACCCCCGAGCATTTTAATTCCAGGACATCGAAGAGAACATAGTATTACGGAAAAGGGATTTAATAATTTCTGGTATACAAATAGTTTAATCTCTTGTGTGCCTGCCCACTCCATCAAGTGTGAAATTAAACAAGAGAGTAATCAGATTCAGTTCTGTACAGATTTTGTCCTGCCAGTTCAGCTAATTGACATGATACCGCCAACAGAACTTTTATGTAACATTTCTTCTAAGTAATTATTCACGTAACATTCGTGACGTTTTTCTTGTATATTTGCATAATTTTATGATCACATTTAGATTTTATTCTCATAATACAACTTTTCTACTATTCCTGTAATTTTTAAAATGGTGTTAACTTTTGTTAATTCGTAACGTTTTCTTTTAGTAGGATTTTATTCTCTTGACATAAGGATTTTATTTTTTTTACATATATCACATTTTCTCATGATGCGACTTAACAGTATTGTGTAATTCTTGCCTATTTATAACATTTATATCTTCAATGGTAGTTATATAATTATGCAATATTCCGCTATTTTCTATATATACATCTACATATGGAAATTGCACATACGAATAAACAAAGCTACAACTTTAATCCTGCAATACACAAAAAAGGTACACATATTTGGTTACAGTGCATTTGAGGTTCCTTCTGATCCCTACGGGGGAATGATTTAAATAGAATTATATTGCACTTATTATGCCTTTGAAAAAAAAGCTTTTATGTTTGTACACAGGAAGGAATGTGGCATTTATACCTTTTTATTGAAACAGCTTTTTACACCAAACATTGTGGTAGGAAAACATCTCACGCAAGCTGTGAAAGAGAGAAAATCTGCTACCTTGGACTGAAAGTGATGTAGCCCACCTCGTAATGTTTAGGTTTACAAAAAAGAAAAAAAAGATCTAATCATATTCATGGCTCTCTCTCTCCCCAACTCACTCAACATGACAAGTGGCAGAAACCGCCAAAGGACTGCATTAGCAAAGCTAATGTCAAGACCTTGTGTTTTGGTAAACAGACAGATAAAGGGTGGAATTATGCGTAAGTGTTTTTGCATGTTGTCATTGTTGGCAGTCTCATGCTCGGGTCTTCGCGAAGAATCAAATTCATGCTCGCACGTTTAATTGTCTCTTTGTTTATTTGTCACTCGATTGTTGCTCAGGTGCGCTTCCAGTCGGCTTGCATTTGACTCGAACTCTGGTAATGCAGTATTAGGTGCACCTTCAAAGTTTGATGAGATTCAAATCAAGGCTGCTGTCATCAAGACAATACAGTTTTTACTAACAAGCTCCCCACGTATAGTTTTTGCTCAGGAAAATGAAAGGGGCATTCATTTTCCATGATATCGATCAGTTTTGTAGCAGTCTGTAAATAAATAATTGATACTCTTTCAGTGCCAAAAATCGATCGATCTTGCGATACATGTCAGGGACAAAACTGGACACCAAATTCACTGCGCGGATTATCCTTTTGAAGGCTTTACAAAATCAAACACTGTGTTGCGTTCTCTTCCCAGGATCTTTTTCAAAGCAAATTTGTTTTGCTCTTTATTCGCTACAGTGACCGATTTTCAACAAAATAGGCCTACTCAAATGTACAAAGGAACTAGGCAGAGCATCTCGTTTCTCACACATTTTGAGCATTAAAGAACATTTATTGATTTGTTCCCAAGCTATTTGTGCTACTTAAAAACAAAAAACAGATGGCCTCATGTACAACCATGGGGAAATGGTTGCGTCTCGGACACCAGTCTGACCTCTATATTATCGGACAATTTAATCCACAGGCCATTTATTTTTTCGGATTTATTCCATAGTTCAGTGCCGGTTGATACGTTTTAAGGTCAAAATGGCATCAAAAGTTTTCGAGGATAAGAATATGACCCCGCCAGCCAACACTTTAGCGTCAACTCACTTTTGAGTCTTAACACTTACCATCTCAATGCGTTTACATGCCGACCCAAAGTTAGCAAGTCACATGACACCCAACTGGAAAGTTCGTAGAGTTCATTGAACAGCAGCCTGCAAATGGCGTACTGCTGTGAAAAACAATATAGCAACAGTGACCATCACACCAGGCCATGTTTGACCTGCAGTCGTAGGAGGATATGAGGAGGAAGAAGAATAGGAGCAAGAGGAGGCGCCGTTGCCTGAAGCAGTGGGTCATCCGTCAAACCAGGAAGAGAGACTGGCCTCGACAGAGAGAAGCTGCGACCGGCTCTCTCTGTAGCTGCACGACAGGACCTGAAGCGAGCCGGTCACTCCCTGCAGGGCCAGCACCGACATGTTGCACCAAGGTCCAGACTGTCCTGCTGGGCCTGCCGGGCCGGATGGGCCACAGGTCGGAGGGGGGCGAGCTGACGGCAGACAGTGATCTCCCCTAAAGGGAGTCGGGACCACAAACAATTGTCGAAAGTCATTAGGGAGAAGTTTGGACATGTGTGCTGATTCAAAAACACACTTTGTGTTATTTTCACAAAGGATCTTGTCTTATATGGAGTCTTCTGCATGCTCTCTATTTGGTCGGAAGTAACTAAGTACATTACAGATACTTTGTTACTAGTATTTTCATTCCGTTTGGTCTTTTGGTTTCATTTTAATCATAAACTGGGATAATTAATGACTGATCCAACAGATGCTGATACTTTCTTCTCCAGACTTTAGTTCTGGTTTCTATGGTGTCCTCGGTCTCCCCTTGAATAGAATGGGTCTCCCGAACTTGGCTGACAGCTTCATGCTGAGAAGTAAATACAGGAGAGCCTCATTAGCGCCTTTTTCTGACTGATGTGTTCAATGATGCATGGCTTTTGCACTTTCTCGCTGTATTGTTCTGATGTGAATATACGATCGTCTAGAAACGGGACAAGTAGAGCTGTCTTGATCCACTGATTGACGTTTTTATACCATATATATCATAAATCATTTTGCTCCTCCTTTCTGGAGTATGCCTTTTCCATTATATGTTAGCATTAAGGTAGTGCCTATTCCGCAAAGTTATGCAATTTATAATTCAGTTTGTTTTGTTTTGTTTGACCATAAACTTCATATGGGAATCGCAATTAACAGCTCGTATCTGAAAATTTTGCGAGCAACTCGACCAGAAAATCAGCTGAGTGACCGCTCGTATTTCAAAACTGTTAAGCCAGTCGGAGATCGTTGTTCGTAATCATGTGGATAACATCTTGTGTTGGTTAAGTGATATTGAAATTTGTTTCTAGTTTTATTCTGACATGTTTCTATTTCTTTTTGTTAAATTCCCTTTAGTTTTACATGGTAGTGAGGCTGCAATTGATTAGCTGTCATATTCTTTTAATTTGTAAGCAGTGTCTTATGTGTGCTATGTTAGTGATTATTATTTTTTTTTTTTTTGTGACAGTTAATTGAGGCAACCCTAACCCCAAAACAGCTCAATCTGAAATATGCTCATATATTACTAAGCAACAATGTATCACATAATGTTGTCGTATGAGTGGAAAAAAATAACTCAGCTCGTTCCATTGATCAATGTTCATGTAATTTGTTAGCGTGTGAGCCCATGCTGAAGCAAGCAATTTCCTGACCACATGCACGCACACAACACAACACACACACATACACACAGCGTAATTGTCCTGTCCACAAAGGGATTTCTTCACCTAATAGGCTTGCACTGTCCCAAATGTTTTTTGTAATACCATTAATCCCGAATCGGATAATGTTCCATAACGGTACTTGACATGATTCCGGAGCGACCTGACCTTAAAAAGAAAAGTATCATGCTAATTATTGCACTTTTTTTCCTGCTATCAGTAAATCGACGAAATAAAAGCTTGAAATGATCACTGGCAGCTTTCGTCCCAAAAAATGCACGCGTATCTTCAACATTTGATTGCTCAAATGTACAAGTTTTGCAAGCTTGACTAATCCCTTTGATTCAATCTCTGGTTGCACAGTACATACTCGTTTTTGAAAAACTAGTATCGGATTTCTAAACTCACCCACTCACACAACAGTAGGAGGCTGCTGCCATGCAAGATGCTGCCAGGTCCACTGGGATCAAATTGGGGTTCCAATGTCTTGCTCAAGGACTCTTTGACATGTTCACCAGGGTTGAAGATCGAACTCACCCACAACCTTCAATTCGGGAGACAACCACTCTTCCACTCATCCACACCGCCCCTAATTTCATTGTGAGTCGAAAAAAGTAATACAATACTTTTATAGATGGTACTGAGAGCATTATGTTTGATTACAGCTTAACAACATGGAGAAGGTCATCTAATATTAGGTTTAAAGCTCTGAAACACAAGAGGGCAAGCATAGGAGCAAGAGGTGAACGGTGGAAGAAAAACAGCATCAGGACTGGTAATGAAAAGACAAATTATGGCCCAGCTAGCAGAGCGGGCCTTCAGGTCCATTAGCCTTTTTTTAATTGGGCGAGAAGACCTGAGAAACCAAGGTCCAGAAAGCAGAGAGATGGTTTCGGGTGTCGAGTTATTCCTGTAAAACATTAGTGAGCGATCCCCTCTCTGCCGGTATGAGACTTTAGACCACAGACGGCGGCCCTCCTTTCATCATTAACCTTTGACTCTCTCTGAAATGACTGCATAATCGAGGAAGGTAATCTTTCGCTCTGCTTAGAAGACCTTCTGCACTGCATTTAGTTCATCAGTTTCTCCTCTCCATGATAAAAAAAAAAGTAATTTCTTCCACGCAGAAAGATAAGACCCGGCAGTAACCCTTTCATTTTCTGCTTGGAGACATTTAGCACCTCAAATATTTATTGTTATTATCACTGAGTCAGCGATGAATGAGTATTAGAGTTACAGCAAAAAAGGAAGAATATTGTATTAAATGATTGCAGACCTCACTTTAAATAAATACAAAATAAGGTAATAAATAATAGCAAATAAAATACACCCTTAATTTTTTTCTAACTTGCTAAATACCAATGCTAAAATATGACTTTCCCCCCCCCCCCCTTGAGGAATATGACTTTTTTTCATAAAAAAAAAAATTAAAATGTTCTTCATTCCTTAGTGTTTCCCTTTTATATTTTTGGTCAGTGTATTATGACTTTGTATAACTAAACTTTTCACTTTGCTAAACTCCTAAATTATGACTTGAGTCTCCCAAGATAAGACTATTTTATCTCATATGATTTTATGACTGGTTCCTCCTCGTATCAGCCTCGTCTTTGCGAGCATTTATCAATCGTGCTTTCTTTTAGCTATTCAAGCATACCTCCACATGCTGCTCGCTGTTAAATGTGCCAGTAATGATTCACTAACTTGGGACCTGAATAAATCAGCGCTACAATAAAAGTGATGTATGCACTGTCATTTAATTCGAAAGAGGGGAAGACTCCTTCCCGCAGCTCTTAAGGTTAAAGACCGCACGACTGACAATTTGCCGGCGCCTTCAGCCATGACAGTATTTTCACGTATACCTCAAAGTGACTCGTCAGGCCGCCAGCCCGGCAGACGCTTCTCATACCAACGCTTCCTCTAGGAATAGGAGTGTAACCACTGGAAAATGACCAAAGAGCCCGAAAAAAGGGGACCCCCAAAGCGAGAATACGCTTAAAATAACCCGTGTCTACACTTGACCGAGGCAATATTTGATTGACTGACTCTTGCCGAATTGAGTAGACAGGGGGAAAAAAAACTGTGTGTACACAACAACAAAGTGTGTGTGGAACATGACGACCTGCAGGCACAAGGATTAATTGGCAGAAAAAAAAAACGATTCACGTGTGGAAAGGTAAAGTAGAAGAGACACAAGGTGAGTGAGGCATGAGGACCAGAACTGGCTAAGAGCTCTGGCTTTGAAATGAGAAGCGAGGCTTGGACTACAAAATAAACTAAAAATGTGACCTCATTAAAATTCTTCACATAGAAAAGCTCCAAAGCTCTAGAGTCTTCTCGTACATTAAATATTCTTTCTTTAAGTGAACATTTGCTGCAAAAGCATTTCCCCATGGGCCACGCAATAGTGTGTTCAATCCATACAATGCTGCCTGAAGGTCTGACCAGGAACCTACTTGTTTTATTTAGTTCAACTGTGCTTTGAACTAAGTTGGACCGTTGCTGACTGCAGGGTGTTGTCCCAGTCAAGAAAAGTCCATCAGTTAGACAAAATCAGTACGAAAACTTCAACAACTCAAACCTAGGCGTAATTGTTCTGGGGTTTTTTAAGCACAGTAGAGCAGCTTTCAAAATTCATTGATTAATCAACAACTAATCGATTAACACATTCAACAACTGTTTTCGTAACGGAGTAATCATTTAAAATCATTTTTTAACTTAACAAAAAAATGTCCAAATACACCAATGTCACCTTCTCAGCATGTTCATTCATTTTTGTAGTCATTCCTAAAATTCTTTTTTGCTGTTTAGTCTGAACAAGATCAAACATCTGCTTTTACTCCAGAAAGCAATCACTGCACCAGTAACTGAATCGGTATCAAAAAGTTCCGTGAGTATTCTACAACATTAACCCCCAACTAAGTTTGTGTCAAATGTTACTGATACTAACGTCACTGTTGTAAACCGACACAGATGACGCTGTTGAGATTCCAGAAAACAGTGATTCACGATTAATCAAAGTCAAGTGCGCGATCGTAAAGTCAACTAATCGACTAATCAGTTCAACTTTGAGGATATGCTTGATATTGTTTTGCGTGGGGCTACTCTAATTGCTAGCCCTGTAATTATCTTTCTGGACTCTCATCTGATTTTTACTCAAATGATTGAAATGGTTGATAGTTACTGCATAGTCACTCTCGCATGGTAACGCTGGCTGGCTCACTAACGCCTATCCTGTCTTGTCCTATCTTGTCCTGCCCTGTCTCATCCTGTCCTAGTTGTTATTCGTCAAGTCCTTTCCCTACAGGGTGTAGCACTGCCTTCTCAAGTCATCTATATCACCTTATGCATTGCCTATTCAATCCGGTATTTTCTGCCTTTTTCACGGCTTACAAATTTCATGTCGCAGTTGGACTATTTGTTTAACGTCCCACTGTTGTGTCGAACTATTTGTTTTTGTTTAGTTGGTTCTGTGCAAACTATTGTACCTTTGTTGCTATTAGAATTTACATTGGGATTAAATTATTTGGAGGAGAAAGGTGTGTCATTCTTTTTTGTGTTTGCGTGAAACACTATCATGGAAACACGTATGTGCTAATGTGGTAGCTCTCGTAACTGTGTTCTTGGCTCTAATTGGTAATAGCCCATTCTTGTCCCAGTTTACTAACTATAGCTGAGCCATTTAGGCCTTGAGAGTATTTCATGTCCACTTCGGTGCAGTTACCTCAAAATTGCCTCTGTGGCCTTTCTCTATCTGTTCTCATCACATTTAGCAAATGTAATAAGCGAGACTTCTTTTCTGCTCTTATACGTTCATGCTTCCTTTAATCACAATGAACTCTTGCCCGATCAGTCGAGTTCCCAACTGTGATTTCACACTTAATCCCCCAATCCCCGGCCCCTCCCCTCCCTACTCCCCCCCACCAGCCGTCATTGAATGGCGGTGACTGAGTGCACCATTATGGCTTAAAATCCTCCGTTCTCATTGCCCAAATGAATGGCTCCCTTATCGTTTCTACTTTTGGTCTTTCCGAATACTGTACGTTTCCCCTCAGTCACTCCCCCCTTTGCAGAATTTTCTGACATTTTCATATCTAGTCCCCTACAGGAAAGTTAATCACTGCTGACATTTCGGCGTCAAATACAATAAATGCAAGCTCGCTTTGTCTACCTCAACAGTGTTCGCGCACGATCGCTTTTGTACAGCACATTTTGGAGGCATAGTCCCATTATATTTGTGACATGTCTGTCACACCACGCAGAGTGTTTCGCATCTCCTCCCATATGGTCGCAGTTTTTATACCATTACTCTTCTTTTCATGTACTTCCCTCCTTTCTGATTCTGTTCTTTCACCATCAAGAGACATTGGTGCCATCTGCTCCTCTATTCTTTGAAACTGTGAGTCGAATTTCAACACGCAGACCACTTTCAATTCGGGTCCTTCCTGCAGTCATTCGTCACTCCATCAATTCTCGTGTAGCCTTGCTCGGAATTGGCCCTACCTTTGGCCTGTGTGCAGCTCTGGTGGAATTGCCATGGAAGGCTGCACAGCGAGTTCAAACTCTTTCAAATTTTGGCTTTGGTTGCTTCTGACCTTTCAAGACGCGGCTCACCAAATAACAGCTGTACACAGATGGAGCCAAGAGGCTTTTACACAGCGCTAGCCTCTGTTCATGTCAATTTTTCATCACATGAAGGAGACTTGTACCATGTGCATCATTAGAACCAGTCCGGTGAGGGTTAGGTAGCGCTTGGACTTTCGCTTGTATTTGCTTTTGAGATGGTCATACCTTTAGGTGCCAAGATCCTTGGCAATAGGCAAACTCTAGCACCAGGAGACGCCTTCATGAATATAAATACAGAGGGCTTTTAGCTACAAGCAGCAAAAAAAAAAAAAACTCACAATCCAAAGCGTCATGTGTCACATGCATTATATGGCGGCTAATGGAATGGGCACACTGGACTTTATTGATGATGTGTCCGCTGACAGATGTTAACAAGCTTGTGAGACATATCGGGGTTGTACCGTACATTCTGACAAATTCTACAAAGCTGGATGGATAATGAATGTAAACATACAGCAAAAGCTAACTCAAAGATTTTTTGAAGGCTAAGAAATCAATTCATCATGGAAAGCCAGAGAACTGATAAGAGACAAGACGTGAATAAAGCCGTAAGATAAGGCCCAGTAATCTTTAGAGAAAACAAATGAAGATTAAATATATGTTTGTCAAATGACAAAACACTGGAAAGTGTTTAGCATGTCAGTGCTGCTACTCAGGTTCCTGCTGAACAAAATCCCATGTGGTCCTACTTTTTGTTTTTGCACTGGCTTTCTGTATGTCAAATAATCGATATGAAAATTTTGACTTTGGATTTATTCAAGACTTTTTGGTTGCCTCCGAGACCTGCTGACCCCTCAGTTTGTCGGGTGCATGCTTATTGAGTGCTTCCATTAGCGCAACCGTGCAAAGTAAGACAGCAGTCCCTGTCTGTGCTGACCACTTGAGATCTACCCTAACCAGTCCACTTAAATCTGCCTTGAAAACTTCATAAATTGTTCACTTCTGCTATGTATGTATGTAGCTTTTCTATCAATGGTGCTATACTAATAATCGTGCCTTGCCTCAATGGCAAATGCCACAGTTTTGTGAATCTTTTTGAATGAGAGCTGCTATTCTACTTTTCAGTCACATTTTGTTAGTTCAGAGAAAGTTTGAGAATTTCTAAGTAAGAATTCAAACGTTACCGCATTTTCCGCACTATAAGGCGCACCGGATTATAAGGCGCACCTTCAATGAATGGCCCATTTTAAAACTTTGTCCGTATATAAGGCGCACCGGATTATAAGGCGCACCTTCAATGAATGGCCCATTTTAAAACTTTGTCCATATATAAGGCGCACCGGATTGTAAGGCGCACCTTCAATGAATGGCCCATTTTAAAACTTTGTCCATATATAAATCCATATATTTGGACACGCCTACTATAGTGGCTCAATATTGGTCCATATATAAGGCGCACCGGATTATAAAGCGCACTGTCGGCTTTTGAGAAAATTTGAGGTTTTTAGGTGCGCCTTATAGTGCGGAAAATACGGTACATATCTTTGCCAGAAATGACTCTTGTATATTTATCAAGCACGTTTGTGGATGGGTAGACCTAGAAGAGGGTATCGCAATATGTGGAACTCTGCTTTCAAAACGAGCGGCAATGGCAAGGGGTTAAATACATTTGACTTTTTAATTGTTGCAATTGGCTAGCGACCAATGTAGGGGAAATCCCATTTCTCGTCCAAAGTCAGCTGGGATAGACTCCAGCTCAGCCGTGCCTCTAATGAGAGAAACGGCTATAGAAAATGAATGTGGTGGATGGTTGAACTATTTAATTGCTGGTACGTACAGTTGTGTCTCGAGGGTGCCTGCCCACTCATCAAGTGTGGACTTTATCTATCAACCGGCAGATGCAATAAATCTTTAAAGTTCTGCCTATTTTTAAATTCGTGTCTGCGAGCGAGTCATTTTGTTAGGTAACAGTTGAGTTAATTTGCATAATACGCTCACCGAGTTTCTCTACTCATGACTTGGCAGCACTTTTGCCCAAAGAGCCTTCAAACAGTGGGGGTGGACATCTCCTCTGGAGGGTACTTTGGTGTCTTCGGAATTTTCCGATAACACTACAAAGAAATGGCTGGATTTATTTCTAATTTCAATTTATATCAAATTTTTGAAAAATTGGTCATTTGGGGTCAGTTCACTGTAACATTGTAGCAACATGCTTAACCATTAGAAGTTAAATCCCATTTTTTCTTGCAGTGACTAATAAACATGGCCTACCAGCTATACCTGAAGGGCAAATATAATAAGTCAGAAACGACCTTTTCACAAACAAGTTAATGGGACGCTATATTGTGAAATTTGCTGAGCTGAATTCTAGCTTCAAATGATATCTCTTGTAATGAGAAGACCACTTAAGAGACCATCATAGCGCTCTCCATATGTTCATCTACCTTGCGCGCCACACAGTGTGTGGGTGATGAAGAAGCCCATCAGCGACGGATGCTGTCGATGCCTCATTGCTACAGCGACACAGGCGGCAACACATACGTTCCATTTTCTTTAAATAATGTGCGGTACAAGATGAACTGCAATATTTGACCCGTGGTATTTTTTTTTTCCACCCCATTCTTACTTTCTCCCTCCCTCTCTCCCCTTTTCTCTCAAGACGAAAAATAGAATCCACACCAGTCCATGGAGACATTTTAGACCATCTGGCTTGCACAGAAGTTGAAGACCGCTAACCTAAATGAGCTCGGCCTTCAAAATATTACTATAGGACGACTGTAGGCTATTTTTTTTTTATTGGAATTCCAGCCCGACATGAATCACAGGGACATTTATGTTTATTTATTAGTTGGAGTTATGGCATGATATTGAACCTCTACAACGAATGGTCTGGAAGATAGCCTGTGGCTAAGACAGCTCGCAAGCGCTTCGTGTATAAAATGCCCCCTAAACATTTACCATGCTCTTATTACTGCCCTAAGAGAAACATTTGTTCAACCACTAGCGTCATATTGTTTTCAGAAATTTAGTTTGGCCCGAAGAGGACCATGAGCCCCATGTTGCATGTATGTCACTAAATTGATATTCTCTCTGCAGTTTCATTATTACAAGAACATTCATTTGACTTTAATTGCACATTTCCATACATACAAAATTAGTTCGGTGAAAATTTCATACATATGCAATTACTTTGTGATAATATATTTATAGAAGCATGTTATTCAATGGGAATTATACATCACTGCTTTGACTTAAAGCAAGTTGTGCTCACCAGCGATTAATATTCATTTTAATTGCAATTACCCGCACTCGCATGTAATGGCAGGTAGACAGGTGTCTTCCAAGGGATACAAATCCAAACACATATGGAGCCGATGCTAAAATTAAGACCAATATGCCTCCAGACATTTTCCACCAGCATTTCTCCACTATCTGATCACTTCCTCACTTTTGTTCTGCCGCATGATTTCTAGCTGCATAATTATTAATTTCCAGTTTGTCAGTAATGATTTTTCCTTTCTGCCTCATTTTTCCTATAGTGTGTGTGAAAAATATATTTCAAACCCAAAACTACAACGGTGATAAGAAAGAGAGAAATGATTACTGCTTCACAATAACAAAGAGCCTGCTCACAATGCCCTGAGCATTGGGCAGTTCCTGGCCGGGAAGAACGTTGCTATCAGTGTGCTGGAACAATCTCCCTACCTATCTGACCTGTGACCTTTGAGGCTCTGCATAATAACTTTTCCAAGCTCAAAGGGTTTTTCAAGGGGACCGGTTTTGAAGATGTGGCTAACATATACTGACAGCATATGGCTGTGACAATGCAACTGCGGATTATTCTGTAAAAACCCTTCAAGGAGCGCATGAAGGCATGGAAGGGAATGCTGGGGAAGTGGGTTAGGCTCCAGGGGGACTTCTTAGAAGGAGAAAACTTATACTGTAGAGTTGGATTTGAAATATAATATTTATGACATCAGTCCCGTAACTTTTCTGACACACCCCTTACAGTTTTAGCACTGTATATTATGTATTGTATATTACGTACATACATATTTACACTTTATTATGTGCCAACACTGGATATTATTGTGTTGCACACCACACGGAGAACCGCAGCAGGCATGCAAGGAGAGATGCTGGAGTGAATGGGTGTTGTTTGGGAATGAACTAAAAATACCTAACCAGTCATAAGAACATAATATTGGAGTAATAGTAATTGTAATTTTGTTGTGATTATCATTAGTTCATTGAATGTGTCATTGTGTTCTTTATTAACATTGAAATTTTATTTTTCTGTGTAGTTTATTTTGATATTTTATCTCTTGAAATGCAGTAGTTGCTATGCTTTATTCTCAACACAGTTCCATTGGTTTTTCCTGTTGTTTATAGAATTAGGTATAAAATTAATCATCATGGCCATATTTTTGAAATCATGTCATATTATGCAACAGCACTGACTGAATTTCAGGTGTTTGTACTATCGCTTTGGTTTAATGACAAGTCTAGCCCTTCCAGTAGCTTCATTAATTCCAATAGCTGCTAATGGATTTGTTAACGCAACGGGAGATGCTTCCAGAGGACTGCTCTTGTTTTGACATTTGCCCTATTAGTGTAGTCATACATTTACTCAATTTTTTTCAGAGATCAGAAAAGAAAGGCGAGTGCCTTTTTTTTTAATATTATTAACGGTTTGGGTAATTTGAGTATGATTGCTAATCAGGCGATAATTTGTTGAGTGCTATTGGAGTAGTTGTACTGTGAAGAAATGTATTTTCATTGCACCATATTCCATAACCCTTCATCCATTTTCTGCATCGCTTGTCCTCATTAGGGTGAGCTTTTCCCAGCTGACTTTGGGTGATAGGCGAGGTACATCTTCCAGTGGGTGCTCACCTCTCGCAGTCAATTCCAAATGTTTTCTTGTGACTTAAATGCCTAATGAATTTGATTTGTTTTCATGTTTACCCTTTTCCACAAGCACATCGTTTGAAGAGGTGCAGTGGGGAAAATATGAGTATATGCAGAGCAATGTAAGGTCAAATTTGAGTGTACTATAAACTACATTAAAGCTTTGGTTACATAAGCAATGTAGTACAGGGTGCCAAATAAAATCCTAAAAAAAAAAAAATACACAGACTATGAGTTCATTTGTATTTTTAGCATTAACAAAAGAGTCATTGCAGTTTTATTCGCTAGACTTCGAGTGCCTTAAAAAATAGCCGTCTCCTCTATTCTCAACAACCTTCAGCCACCTTCCTACGCAGGCCTCTCCTATTTTTTGTAGTCTCTCTTCACCTGACCTCACTGCATTCCATACAAATTCTTTTCTCTGACTGTGACAGGTCATGGGGTTTAGTGGCATACTGTCACAAAAAAGTCATAAGGTTTGAGGTCAGAAGAGTAGCGAGCCCATTCAAAGGGGACCTCCCTGACCAAGCCATCAGTCAGGAAATCCCTCACTAACATGGCAAAATACAGAGGGGCTTCCATTTTGTTGGACAAAAATGTACAAAAGTTTTTGATTGCAGTCAGGGTTGTAAAAACTTCTTGCCAAGCGGGACTTATGCAGTGATGCTCCAATGTCAATTGTTGAGTCATTACTCCTCACAAGAAAAGTGTCAAAAGCAGCACCCCAGTGAATTGTGTACCCTGCCTTTCGTTGCCATGAGGGATAAGTGGTGTAGAAAATGGATGGATAAATGGAAGTTAGACATAAATGTGTCTTTTTACTGTATTATTTCCAGGCTCTTTAGGCGTGTACTCTGCTTAAGCATTTTTGTGGCAATTATTTGTCATTGTTATTTTGCTTCCTCTTTTATGTGTCAACCAAAAGAGGAACACAGCGATAGTCAGGGCTGCAAGTGAGTAAAAATCACTGAAAAGCAGGGTAATCCAGTGAATTGACTCACTAATGACTCTCCGGTCACAAATGATGTCTTAAATATCACCCCGCTGCCATATAACCTCCTCAAATTAGCTTGCGGGGAGTCATCCAATGGAGGAAATAGTCCACTGGCATAGTTTGCGCGCCATGCCCACACACTTCCTTAATGACAGAAACCAACAGATGCTTGTTGATAGGACCAACAGTGCCCAATGGATGTAAATGTAGGCGTGGGTGATGAGCGTAAACAAAACAGAGCACAGCCGGGATTACAGGCTAAGTGGTTGAGGAGACCACAAAGCAGGTGTGGAGTGGTCACAGTGTTAATTTAGTGGAATGCCAGGCCAAAAAAGTCTCGAGAGTAAAGCAATCATAGGACAAAAGAGTGGTGAGGCTTGATGTACTGACGGATGGCATGTGTGCAAGGTGGGAGTGCGAGAGCAGTGCCATTGCCCCCACTCACACACACACATTCAAACACATGGTATACAAAAAGGTAGAGTAGACACAAGGGAATGGTAAACAAACAAGGAAAAATGTGTCACAGGTGCTCCTCCAGAAATAAAGACATTCTAGTAAATCAAATAAATGAGGTGCGAAAGTGAATTCTCACACTTGGAAGCAAAATATTTGGAGGAATATCTCGTTCCAGTTCCTGCCTCCTCGATGCTTGCGAGCCTTATTATTAGCTACTTTTAGGTATGTGATAGATAGGCACACAGTCGAGTATCTGCTGAGGTTCAAACTGAGTACAGTCCCTGGAAGTTGTACAATTTGGAGTTGAAACACAATGTTGGAAAAATATGCCTGAGAAGTACAACATGTTGTGATTTTGTTGTATCATGTCATGAGTTATTCCCACCGTACTATTTTGACTTAAATGGTCAACGTCTCCATTCTCGCCTTGGAGTCCCACAAGGCTCAATACTAATACCTCTGCATTTCTTTATTTTATCACTTAGTCAAATCACTTTCTTTACTATATAAAGCACAGGCTGAGTACTAGTACAGTTCATTAAAAAAATAAAAGGGTTCCCTCCTTATAGATAATAAAAACATTAGCTTTGTTTAACCCTTGCTGTTTGCTAGTTTGATTTATTAATAGTCTAGCCAAGAAATGTTACTTTTGATCAGAGATGTTGTTTTTACACCACTCAAAATATGCTCTCCTCTCTTTGTGATGCAAAACCTTTTGTTTCAAGGATCGATTCATAGAATGCTTTGTCTTTAGACCAACTTTTATTCCTGCCTCCCTGCATTGTGTTATTATTTAGAATTGTCAATGTACTAAATAAACATCCCCCTCCATTCTTAACATTTATATCTTACAGCATATTCCGTCCTGTGATTTCAGAACATGGAGGTCACGTCGATGCATGGAGTTGCAAAGGTCAAAACCCCGCAGGGTCTTTTTCTTATTGGATCTTCCTGCTGACATCAGGCAGTTTGAATCAGTTTAAGGTATTTAAAATGGAACTTTAATTTGTTGCCCACCTCTCGAGGCGCACTACCCTTTATACTCCCGATGAAGTGTCCTCAATGAATTTATTAAGCCACAGTAATTAAAGGTATGTCTTTAAGAGAAAGTAGTGCCATTTTCCTCATTATAACTGAATTAAGACAACCTTTGATTCATCAATTTATGCACGAACACTATTGAATTTTCACATTGGCAAAATACTTCCCTTCATCTCAGTTCCTGAATCTGCTCAATTTTATAGTAACACCATCACACCCAAAGGAGCCAGGCAAATATGGACACATTTTACGGGATCAGTATCAGCTCAAATTAAGCAGCTCAAAATCAAATCCTGACTGTACTCTACGGAATTTTATCCTCCTCAGCCAGCTAGTGTTGCAGCAGTGCAGTTAAAAATGTCACAGTAATGACGGAGTGTAGATTTTTAAATTTATTTTTGGTTAAATATGTTTTATTTTGGACGCCTGTGTCTCATGACCCACTTTACTCATAATCTAAAATCTGCTACATTCTTAGTGTTTCTGTAATTATTTCATGTATAGCAAACATGAGAGAATAAAAAACTAGGGATGGGCCTTTGTCTAAATTTGACTTTATAGGTTAGAATGGCTATGAATATCATCTGTAGAAGAGCAGGATGTACAAAGTAATCCCGTGACCCTCACAATCGCAGAACTGCTTGTAAATGTTACTTCTCAACCTGGTTAGAGATGCGTCTGTTCATCTGTCGATCACCATCCCAGTGAACATGCAGGCAAAAGCGATAACACCTGAGCCACGTTGTGTAGTTTCCTTATACAGTGATGCAAGCTGCTGAAATATTCCTCAATTAATTAAAAGGCCAAAATGAAACACGATCTATTTGATGCCCGTCTTTAAACGTGTTCAAACAATCTAGAAACCCTCAGAAGTTCTTATAGTTGGAGGCGATGGCAGCATTATAAAGAAAGCAATGTGCGCTTACATTTTACACTTCATTAGGGTACACACTTTTTTTATTGTAACTGTAGTCATGCACTGCATCACTGGGGGCTGTTTTGAGTATTTTGCCGATCTTATTTAACTTAACAAATTTTTAGATTGAACGCGACGGTCTCCAGGATTTGATTCTATTCGTCAAAGCACCATTTTTGTATCATTTTCAATAATAATAGCTGATTAGGAATTTGTTTGCATGGAATTGGATTGTTGATTAAAATGAGGTATGCAGTACATTTATAGAGATAATCCCATTTTTTTGATAATACCACAATGGATGGACATCAACTCCATGCTTCATCCTGTTTGTCAGTAATATATCGACATTGAGCGGAGTGAATATCTACTTCAAATGTTGACTTATTATGCGCCCTTGGAAGGGTTAGTCAATTTGAATAAGTACATTTTTTAAGTGCACAATTTTTTTTTAATCAACCAGGCTTGACTGAAAGGAGATCTTGGACTTATTCAGTTGCAAGGACCCTCAGTAGCTCCCCTGCAGACGGTGTTGGCCTGAATGTTGACCCTCTCCCTTGATTAAATGTGTCAGGTGTTAGTGGAGCCGCAAGGCTTCCGTGTTGGCTTTAGATTGGTGACAGCTGCCTGATCCACTTTTTCATGGCCATGAGCTCAACATTTGCATTATTGTACTGTAGAAGCAAGATGCTGAAAGGAAAGCTGCTCTCGCTTTCAAACTTGTCACATTTCACCGGTTTGTCGTGGGGGGGCTTTGCCTATCAAATTAGTACTTTACATGACCCCCCCCCCCCCCCCCTTAAGCATAAGCAGCGGTTTGTGCTCAAATTTTAATGCTTTGTCACTGTCTTTTCTCCACTTTGACGTGTGTGTTACAACACAGCTATGTTTTTTTTTTTTTTTAAACTTAAGATTATTTGATTATTTTTTTACGTGATCACCGTAGGAAAGATATAAACTGCAATCACAAGCTAAAAGAATTCCATTGTTCGCAAGTATTGGATTTCTGGGCTCCCAGCACTGGAAGGGAACTGTAATTTACTTCTAAACTAGTGTGCTAAATATATTTGACAGTCCTAAAAATGCATCTGTAAATCAAATGGAAAAACAACGATTGGAATATAAAGCCTGGAAATTGAGGACTCAATTGTATAATTTTAGCAAGTAACAGACAAAAACAGCAGTGCACTCAACTACTAACTAAAAGTGCTTTAACATATTTTGTTTACTTTTTATTATTTTTGGGGGAGGTTGTCATTCGATGGGTTTGTAAAGATGGTTCCTTTTCCCTTGGTTCAGTTTCTTTTCAAATAGTAAAAAAAATAATAATCTAGGTGTACCAAAAATGCATTCGGACAAACCACACGGGACCGCTGTCCTCTATTATTGATCGCAAGAATGTAACCAGGAAGAAACTTGGTTGTATGTTGGTTCTTGGTTCTCCAGGTTGCAATGCAATAAATAATAAGTAAATAGTTAAGCAACAATTCAATGACCGTTTTCGCATGCTTCCATTTCTACGAGCTGTGCACTCAACATAAATCATTTTACAGTAAAATATATTTACTACATATTTACATTGAAAATATATCTTAGTGAACACCTCTTGTCTGAACACACCGCTCACCGTGGCATAGCCATAGCTTTTCGATTTTCCTGTTGACATGTTGCGTTTATGATCGGTTACACCCCCGAACAGCCGCCTAGTAAATCTTAGACAGGCTAAGATTCCAGCGCTTGGTAAAATTGATGTACATATCGAAAAGCCAGCCTCTACATTCTGCATGATGTAAAAGGGGTACGAACGTAAGTGAGATTATTTCTAATGTCTGACAAGCAAAGACGGTACAAAAAGTGAGGATTGAATGCTTTTGAAATGTGAAAAAAATTGTAGCTTTTACCGAGCAAGCATCCATGAATCCCTTGAGTGAGGTGAATGTAGGCCAGAATGTTTTCTTGGATTAATAGATAGCTTCAACATACAGAATTTCAAATCATATTTTTCACAAGTTTGACTAATGTGGCTTATGGTGTTGAGCTCGGTTCTAATTGACTGAACTTTACTTTTACCGCCAAGTAAAAAGCATTTATTATACCTTATCTGATCTTTAGACAGTGATAAATGTGATTTTGCTGCCTCGGGTCGTAATTAACTTGAATGTGTATGAAAGCTTTGATGTTGGAGATGATTTCTCAAATAATTCTACTTTCACAAGCGGCCCATTCTCATAAATTCATGCAGCTCACGTCTGACAGCACAGATGTTGTTGCCTGTGTTCAAAACATTCGTCAACTCTGTATTAACTCTCCCAAGGACTGAACGCCTTATTCATTGAACCACAGGAGTATTGTTCACATTTATTAAACGCAATCTATTCTTCAGAAGATACAAAGTCTGATTAGTGTATATTCACATCGGCGGTCACTGTTCCCAGGTGGAATCTCTCGATGGCGACTGTCACCGGGTGATTTAATTTCGCGAGGCTCTTTCAAAGGGATTCTGGGAAAAGAAGGGACGCGGGCATCTCCTGCTCTCTCACGCTCCCTCTCTCTCTCTTAATTATGCTCCCAATACAACATCCCTTCATCTCCTCAAACAATCCATCTGCCGTTCGAAGGCCTGTTTTGTCAAGAGTTGTTAGCCGCCAGGCCCCGGGGACAGGGAGTGCAGGCTATTATTAATCTTGTTTGTCCCGTGTTTCTGTGTCTCTGCAAAAATGATGGGATTAAATGCCCTCCTGGACTTTTTTCTCTAGCAGACATAATCAATGACATAAGTAAATTCAGATTATCATTGAGACGTGTGAAGGGGGGGGGCTGCCTTCGGGTTGCACTGCTGTCACCTTCTCTGTGATTAGAAATGTGTACAGGAACTACTTTTCCCTGCGTAGCTGTCATCACCGGGTTAATTAATTTTCATCAGATTTGCATCCTGACATTTACTGTAGGTACCAATTGGAATTGCACGCTGTAGGGTGTTTCTGCAATGATTTACTAAATTCCTCAAATCAACAGTAATACAAGAATACAATACAATCTTGAGGTTCAGTAAAGCAAAGTGGGGACAATAGGATTTCTTTTTTTATACCGTCGAGGGTATTTGTCAAAAGAAAACAATGGACCAAGTGGTGCCAAAAAATATGAAAAATGGATAGTGTTAAGAGCCCCTGGAGGGGAATAGAAAATTTCACCTGATAGTTTAAAGGCAAACTCATCAAAAAGTGCTCCATGATGCCGTGCCATTAAAGGTAACAATTATGACATCGCCTCTTGTTTACAGTGTGCTACCTGCATTCAAAGTAACCACTTTGCTCGATGGTGGCTCAAACTGCAGCCGAGAACACAACTGTGGTGACAGCCTTGTGGCCGAGGGCACTTGCTCAGGGGCTTACCGTGGGCAGGTTTTGTCTTTTTAGGTCCAAATCAGAGAAATAAAAAGCAAGCTTTTTCACGGTCACCAATGGGCCCTGAGGTGGCCTCGGCTGATGGTTGTTGTTGTTGCCCTGGCCTTAATCTTCTTTCATGTCTTATTTTATCAATTCACAAACTTTAAGAATTTCTCATTAAATGGAAAATCTTGCCAATAAGAAAAAATAATGAATAGAATCGTGAATACAGAAAAACGTTCATGCTGGCCGATGTTATTACGTATTGTGAATCAGTGAAAGACACGCTAATTAACATCCACATAAAAAGGTAGTGGATTGCCAGTTGATACCGCAAATGGCAGTTATGGACCGACTGAACAAAGTTCCTCCCCTCAGGCACCTACATGGCACCAGATAACACCCCAAAAATATTTGCCTAACATTTGGCAGGTCATCCCTCTTATGAATATCAGTCAAGAGGCGAGCAGCAATATTTTGGACCAACTAGAGATGCTTGATGCAGAGCTGGCCGACACCAAAAAAAAGTGCATTATAGTAATCCAGACGGGAATTAAATGAAGTGGTTCGTTTCAATGTAAGTGCACTTATTGTTCTTTTTCTAGCTGGAATAACGTGAAAGCAGCAGTTACGGAGCAACCTGGGCGAATGTGCATTTCATAATAATGAAAACGTGGAACGTGTATTTAATGGTGGGAACAGCTGACAGCATGAAATCCTTAATGATGGTGCTTTTGACTGAGAAGGACGAGAGGCCAAAGGAGAAGGACATTGCTAATCCCGCCTCCAGCTTTCATCTCACCACAGGCAGCGTCCATTTCTCAGCACTCATAATCAATCCCTTTACACCCATGTTTCTCATGTAAGTGAGATCTGATCTGGAATCAATTCTACTTTGGTGACGCCAGTGACTTGCTGACCTCATCTTTTTACCATCACATTAGCATTGAGCATGTGAGCCTTGAGTACCCCTTGCCATCTTACAGTCCATCAGACAACAATCAATATACATGTGGGAAATATGAAAATTGTTGATTTTCTTCCTGTTTTGTTTTCACCCCACCCCATCTTCTATTGAGCAATTGTTTGTGTGTTGCACTAAGCCTGTGCGCTAGATAAAATCAAACGAATAGCACCACGTAATCTCACAAATCCATCTCGCCTCCTCTGGAAGTGATTGTGGCTGTCAAAAAACGACCCATCAGCATCTTTCGAGGAGATGGAGGCGGAGCTAATGGCGTGATTTAGTTGTGCCCAAAATGAGACGTGACTGGGCGCTTGTAAGCAATGAAGGGCATTCAAAGACATTAGCGCAGTTGCTGTTTAACATCGCCAACTTACCTCTGGTAAAAATTGGCAAGCTTACAAAAGCGAAAATAATTTATCACAATGACTGCTTGTCAAGTCGGTGCTTTGTAGTATGGATGGGCAAAATAGTCGATGAGTTGATTGATTGTTAAGAATTCTGTCCACAGTGTGAAATTGACTGTTGATTAAGTGCATCGGGAGCAAGCAAAGTGGAGGTTTTGAGTGTCATTCCCTCTGCCGCTAGCTCTCTCTGCTTTCATTACACAGCATCCATCCATCCGTGCTTTTTACTATACCGATCGTCCTGATTAGGGTCGCGTGTGAGCTGGAGCCTACCGGAGAGACTTAGGTCTTTAATGACCCTAACGGATTTCTTTGGAATGGGAAAAGCACACACACAGCAGTAATACTGGGCAACGAAATTCTTCGTTAGCGAGAGTAATCTAGTTAATTTAAAACATTTCTCCCAATTCAGAGTATTTAATCTCAGTATCGTGACTTGTGCCATATGATTCCGATAAAGTTTTCAGAGCAACTTTGAGTGTTGTATGTCTTTGTATGATGCATATTTATTTATGCAGGAACACCCATGGGGGAGCCCCTGCAGGATACCTCATTAAAGTTTTTTCCAGGTCCCCGACTCCCCGGCGCGGTGACTCGCTGAATGTTCTCTTGCTGTATGCAAGATAAAAAACATTAAAGCGCTTTGGCCAAAATAGGAAGGCCTTCGAAAGTGATCGCTTCTGCTGAGCCTTCATGTCAGAAATTGTTGTTTTTTTTTTGTTGTTTTTTTTTTTTTTACATTTTTTTTATTTTATTTTTTTGGAGGTAAAGGTAGTGGCATTACTCTAACATCATTTTTTGTTGTTGTTGTTCATTTAATGGTGGATGTACATCGGTGGGTATTTGTCTGGATGCTTTTATTTTTGAGTAGTTCCCTGAATGGATGGCGACTTCCAAGTTATGATGGCCGTCGTAATGGAATCGGTGAATTTGTTGATGAAGTATCCAATTTCATTTCATTGGCCATGAAATAAAAATAAAAGATTGCAAATATATCCATCTATGGAAGCAGCTAGAGCTCTTAAATCCTCTATCAAACATGCCAGACGCTACAATAAACCTATTGGCATTCATACAGCAAAATAAGTCATGTCTTGAGTTGAGTTATCAGCTTTGAGTTCAATATAAAGACGCCCACAGTCAATTTGTGAGTAAACAGACAAAAGTCATCATTATTTGTGTATTCATACATTTTGTGCCTTTAAATGTTTTGCTGAAAGAACAATTCCAAATCAGCTATTTTCTCTGTTGTCAATAGTAATAAAAAAAAAAAATCTATTTTGCTTTGTAGTTTGACAGAAAATTCCATTATAGCTGGCATAAAAAAGTCCATATTTTCTGTATGTATTCCAGTTAGGGTCAAAAGCTATTATGTCAAATCAATCTGGATGGGGTGCAGCTTGTTTAGATCAGTGTTTCCCAACCAGTGTGCCGCGTCACACTGGTGTGCCGTGAGAGATGTTCAGCTGTGCCGTGGGAAATTGTCCAGCATTAAATACCGAGCGCATTGTAAACAGGATCGCCAAACCACAGGTGAGTTAGTGCAAGGCCTGGTCAGCCACTAGGATCCATAAAACCACATATATTCCAGGCATTGTGAGCGAGGGTTCCATAGTGTATGCCGCACCCACCCTCACCCCCACCTCCTGATTGGCTGTTTGATCTGTGACGTCCCTTGGACACTCCATTAGGTACACTGCCATTTTCGAATGTACCTGATAAAAGGCCACTTTATTAGGGAAATATCATGGTCAAAGGTCACAGGTGTCAAGCTTTAGTCCTCGGGGCCGCGTTCCAACATGTTTTCCAAGAGTCCCTCGTTAAGTGCACCTGCGTGAAAAGTTTTTGGTCATTTTCACGTTCTACAGGAGCCAAAACTTTTCACGCAGGTGCACTTAACGAGGGAATCACACGGACACTCCATTAGGTACACCGCCATTTCCAAGTGTACCTAATAACAGGCCACTTTATTAGGGAAATATCATGGTCAAAGGTCACAGGTGTCAAGCTCTAGTCCTCGGGGCCACATTCCAACGTTTTCCAAGATTACCTCGTTAAGTCCACCTGCGTGAAAAGTTTTTGGTCATTTTCACGTTCTGCAGGAGCTACAACTTTTCACGCAGGTGCACTTAACGAGGGAATCACATGGACTCTCCATTAGGTACACTATTAGGGAAATATCATGGTCAAGGGTCACAGGTGTCAAGCACTAGTCCTCAGGGCCGCATTCCAACATGTTTTCCAAGATTCCTTCGTTAATGCAGGCCCCAAGGACTAGAGCTTGACACCTGTGACCTTTGACCATGATATTTCCCTAATAAAGTGGCCTGTTATTGGTACACTTGAAAATGGCGGTGTACCTAATGGAGTGTCCAAGTGACGTCACAGATCAAACAGTGAATTAGGAGGTGGGTGTGAGGGAGGGTGTGGCACTTTTCACTTTCACTTAGCTTTTTCCCTATGAGAAAATGTTTTAGGTCCCAATGGGATTTGAACGCAGGTCGCTGGGGTGAGACTCCAGAGAACTAACCAGTACACTATGGAACCCTCGCTTACAGTGCATGGAATATATATGGTTTTATGGAACAGCTCACAAGCAAATATTTACAATGGTTATATGGGGCAGCACACAAGCAACTGTGTTGCAATTTTTCTATGAGAAAATATTTCAGGTCTCTCTGGGGTTTGATCCCGGGTCGCTGGGATTACAGTCTAGAGAACTAACCACTACACTGTGTTGCAAATATTTCTTTGATAAAATAATTTAGGTCTCATTGGGATTTGAACCTGAGTCCAGAGCACTAACCACTATACTATGGAAGCCTCACTTAAATTAGGGTTAGGGTTACCTTTTCACCAAGGTAAAATACACAAGTTGAGACCTCGACTGTGATCGCCACTCAGCCGCTGTCAGAACAGCAGAGCTTCTTTAAAACAGTAAACAAAGCCATATTGATTCTTTTGGATTTTGATCACAATCACTTTCAATAGTTTATTCCTTACACTGTCTAAAACCTTTTTTCAAAAACTGTCACTTTCATTAACAAAAGAAATACAATTTAAAGAATATTTAGTATTTATTTTTATTCAATTATTCGACTCTCCATACATATATAGGAATAGAACTTGACATCTTTTGTTGTAATATAACTGATTTTAATATAGAAGCTGGTTTAACACTTAACAGATTTTTGTTGGTGGTGTGCCTTGAGATTTTTACCAATGAAAAGGTGTGCCGTGAATGAAAAAAGGTTGGGAAACACTGGTTTAGATGATCCAATTTAAAATGCTAATGAACTAAAATCTCTGTCAAATCTCATCAGATCAGACTGTAATTGGATATGCTTATGTAGGATCTTGGAGTTGCATCCCAAAGACGATTGTGAATCCGGTTGAAACTTTACCTCTATTTTATTTTTACCCAGATCACAAGTTTATTGATTTCACTAATGTTGCCCTACGACTGTTTGTGCTTGAATTGTTATGGATCTAGCGTGTTGTATGTGCCGCACTATCCATCTCATCTTCCCTTGATATTATCGCGGCTGTTTGTAACGTAAGACGCCTTGCTCGGAGCGAAATGCTTCTGGGATTATGTCGTGCCGTGTCTCACCGGGTGTAAAAGTTTTGGGAAGCAACACCGTACCTGCGTACACAACCCGAGGCGCACTTTTAATGAGCATTTAGAAAACAAAGAAAATGTTGAATGTCAAATGGAAAGATAATGCAGCCTCAAGATATGCTTTTTTTTTTTTTTTTTGGTGGTTACGCATACGAATTAGATGTCCGCCAAAACACAAAAGCAAACACGATACATGATAATAAAAATACATTCTTCGGATGAAATAATAATGAATCAGCCATGGCTGTGAGGACTTTTCTCAGCACAAGATAAAGGAAAAGCAAAGCAAAAGAAACCGAGAAACATGAGAAAATTCCACTTCCATTAAACAGAATAGATCATCAGAAGACAAAAGTTCCCTGCAGTAAAAGAAAACCTCTTGTTTAAAACTCCTTCCTGCTGTCAGACTTTACAACAGAAACCCCAGGGTGCGATAAATCTTATTCATATGTAAAAAAAAAAAAAAAAAAAAAAAATCTGTTCAAATATAACATAAGTGCCAGCACTGCCAGCAATCTAGGAGAATCTTGGAGATGATTCATAGGAGAGTAGAGTAAATTCTATTTTTTCTTTTGTAAAACTCCTGTTTGCTCTTTTTAATTTGAACTGCTGTAAACTTGGATTTACCCGTGTGGGGCAAATAAAGGAATATCTCGTATATTATCTTACCTCATCTTAAAAAACCCACCCCAGTGATTTCGACCAAAGTGTATCCATAAGAATTCGACACATTTGCTTGCGAGATTCGAAAGCCGTGCAAAGTGGGAACCTAAATCAAGCCATCAGAGTCATAACTTCCGAAGAGACAGCCATAATTACGATTTTAATTGAAGTTGATTCAATTAGACTCGCCTTAATCGGACTGCGCGCAATCGGGTAATGCATTTGTGCACGGATAAAGATGGTTGATGGAAAATGGTAACAAAAAGGAGGAAATATCAAATTAGGGTTGGATTTGATATACAGGTGGAAGACAATTTACATCATATTATATTCTCTGTAACAATATAAGAAACTATAAAACTGACTGAGCATCCTCAATGGACTCCAAATGTCATCAAACATTCAACATGGAACCACAATTGTTATTTGTATTTGCTCATCCTTAATTCATTCCAGTATAGTCAACAGCATAACACAATAAAAGCAAGATACATAAAGAAAAAAAAACTGTGAGCACGCTGTCCACCTCCCTCGCTTGTGATTCATTATACATGCAGTGATTCGGCCATTACCGTTTGGAGGATCAGCCTCCAATCCCACCCCCGTGGACAGCTGTGTACTCAGGGTCAATGTTAAAGGATCATTTTGCGGCGCTCATGTTTAAGCAGACCACATTTTGTGTAGGTGGCGCTTGCTCATCTTTCCCATTCAAACACGTTCGAAATTTCCTTAAAATGCTTTGATGGTGTTCAGCTTGCAGTGAGTTCTCTGAAAGTAGCGCCTAATGTGACACCATGTTCTATTTATTATTCATTGTTGTTTGTTATATACGGTAGCTATGTGGACTTCAAAAAGCCATCTGTCAACCCGCCTGCCAACATCTGCGAGCGCTAGACAATTATCATTACTTCCAGAAAATCAAATCAAATAAAAATTCAAGATACGACACGGTGATGACGCAAAAAACAAGCCTGCTTCTTTTCGTTAAATGTGTCACTCGCAGATTTTCCCCATCTTTTATTCTTACATCAAAAGAAAGCTCTCCATTCTTCTCGGACTAAAATGGACGCCGTGATCAACCCCCTCCTTCGTCCTCCAATCATTTCTTGTTTTCCCGGGCAGCGGTTTCAGCATGAGAAACTACTTTTAAGAGCTCCATACTGCTGCACCGCTGTCCCTTCCACTTAGAGATCATTTGTTCCTCTGTGCGGGCATACATCTTGTTTGTGTCTACAGAGAAATAACTCATAGTGGAGAAAAAACTTGCCAGCTGACTCACTCATCATCCATCACAATCTTTTTGTGATAGCGCACGCACTGAGGTGAGTCAGCAGCGGGTGGCACGCCGAGGGTGTGTCCGTCAGAAAGCGGTCAGCCCGCCTTCTTCGTGGACACTGCCAAACTCGGTGTGATGTATCTCATCCATTTTCAATAGCGCTTCTTTTTTTCCGAGGTGCCTTGGCCAAAGCTATTCATCTGAATTAAGGCGGGAGGCGGGGATGACCCGGGCAGCTCACCAGTCAATCACGTGGCTGACATATGAAGATAGGCACGCGTTGGAGTAAAGTAGGAGCTTGCACTCTTGCTCACCAGGATTGGATAAAAAGCAATCACTTTCTTTACATCTGCCAGCACAAAGAGAAGAATGTCAAATTCCACGTCACGACTTGAAATGGTCGTATCTCCCCACACTATAATTCACTTGCATCAACAAATCATGGGTTGACTGCCGCTAACTGCTCCACAATGCCGCTGGGCTCTTAAGCAGTCTCGTCACATCACTCCTGTCTTGGCCTCTATACGTTGACTTCCTCCTAAAGGATCCAATTTAAGAGCCTTATCATCACTTACACTGACGTGCACGTTGAAGCACCTGCTTATATTAGTGATGTGCTGTGCCCTCGTGTCACTAGCGGTTCTCAGAAGGTCCTCCAAGCAGGACTTAGTCCATGTCCCTTGCAATACCCTGAAAAGTAAAAGTGACAACGTCTTTCAAACTGCGGTACCCTCATTATGGAAAGTTTTATCTTCTGATTTAATGCCCTTGCCTTTGATGTGACACTATTGTTCATACTGATTCAGTGACCTTTTAGGGACGTGAACGCTTTGCTGGTCAAAACACTTAAATGGGACATACTGGGTCTTTTTTAATTGCACCATCTGTGAAACGTGAAATTACATCATCAATAAAATGATTTTGTGAGGTGTCTAGTACACACATTGAGTCTCTGAGCAAGCCATTCTAAATGTTTATCCAGTGTGACATGCTATCTGTTTTTGGCAGGGTCTGCTGCATGCGCCATATGCACACATCTGCAAACTAATTGTGTAGTTCTACAACTTGGAGATAAAATTTTGCCTTTGTGTGTGTAGAAGCGTATTTATTATTATTATTATATTTCATGATTTTAATTGCTATTTATTTATTTAAATATGTCTTTATTTAAATATGTATTTATTTATTTGAAGATTAACAAATATCATAGCCGATCAGATATTGGGCAAAATGCAAAATATTGTCCAATTCCATCCAACCTATCAATTAAGGCTACATTCAAACCTTGCAAGCAGTTTTAAAAGAGCCAACTACACAGGTAGATTTGCACAGTATTTGTACAGTATTTGAGAATAGTTGACCTTTGCTACATGTTTTACATTCAGCGTAAGTTACTTACTGTACAGAAAAAATGATCCACACACTTGTTAACATTTTACGTATTTCAAAGAAAACTGTGGGAAGCCAAACAAAATGACCTACTGCAGAAGGTTATGTTCTATTTTCAATTATCAGTTATATTTTACAGACTTTTTTTTTTTAAGTTTGGTCATGCCTACTAATCAACTTCAGGTTGTAAAGCACTTTGTGACTGTTGATGTGTGGAAAGTTCTATGCAGATAAACTAGAGGACTTGACGAGCCTGTGGCCCAGCATGCATGGAATATTAATGAAAGCATTGTCGTCGTCGCCCGTGCTGAAATGTCGTTAGCGGCGAGGCGTCATGCGTAGCGACACGCTAATCGTCACCATCTCGGAGAGGCTGCGTTGACACACCCGTGCGGGGCAAGAGTGACTTGTGCTATCTGATGATTGTTGAATTTATTTCCGTCACCGAGCTACCGCTGCACCTGAATGCACCGTGACAGAAAGCCCAATCTCTCATCCTGCTAAGCGGATTGATAATGCAGCTGAGGTAGAAAAAAACACGCACAAAAAAAAAAAAAAACCCAACAACACTGGTCGCATGTTTTTTCCCATTCAATGGTCACACGGTGGACCAGTCAAAGCAGTTTATGTGATGATTTGCTGAATAACCGATTTGTCACAGAAAATCCTGCTGATCCAGGCTGGCTTATTCACTTAAGGGCTATATAGCTTCGATAAAACCCTCTCCTGTATCGTCCTCTGAATTATGTCTGCAAATGAGCATTTTTATTCCAAACACTTGTGCTCAACCCTCCCAATTCTTTGCACTCTGCTCCAATGCAAATGTATGCAAGCACGGTGAGTAAATATTTACCAAATTAGCAATTCAGAATAAAAAAAAGTGTATTAGATTTGATATTGTGTGCGCCTCATAATGGATTGTCATTGGGGTTCATTTGGCGGCCAACACACATGCAATGAATCTTTTTTTTTTTTTTTTTTTTATTGGATTTAAGCACGTGCTGCTCCAGGCTAAATTTGATGCGATGATTAGAATTGATGTTAATCAAAGATCTAATCGGCTGTATACGACTCACTTCTTTAGTCTCATCTGATGAACACCAAAATGAAAGTCATTTTTGTAAGGTTATTCTTGTTGTAAAAGCCATTCAGCGGCACATTACCCTAAATCTACTGTTAGGCTAATCCAAACAGGAAGACAAGCAGTTAGTTTCTTTGGCAAAGGTTCCCCTCTTGTAGTTTATTTGTCATTTTGATGGTTGCAGAGTACCATTGATCCCCTATAAATGTGTCCACAAAACAAGACGGCAGTAATTCTTGGCATTTTTTATCCGGAGAGGAAGATATTAAATAACATTCACGGGAGTTAATTGGACAATGTTCTGAATGGGGAAGGCTGAGGCCTGTGTGTCAGTAAAGAAGTTAAGGTGAATTGAATTTTTGATTAATGCTGGTCAGCAAACTTGTACGACTTTTAATCAGAGATGAAACATAACTTTTCTAGATTAATTTTTAAGATGATTTCAAATTTCTTTCTAGCACATCAGGTTACAATAATAATAAAAATAATAATAATTATCATAATAATTAATATTTATGAATGTAATATTAGACTCAGCAGTTGGTGGATATTTTTTCGGAAAGGTGATGGACATGGTAAAAACTGTATTGTGCAAGCTTTTACATTCTAAAACCAAGAAAAGAGGCAGTCATTATCGTAGCACATACAGAAGCTACTGCTGGTAATATTTTCAGCTGATGCGAACACTGCATCTCTGCTTAGCTGTTAGCGTTAAAGGATAGTGATTTGGCTTCGGCGTCCAAACGGTTTGCTTACTCTGGATGTTCCGCCGAGCTGTCATTGGCTGAGGAGCTCAGTGTGGGGTCGGTTATTATGTTAATTAGCCCTCTGCCTCATAACGGGAGTGGAAGTGCAGAATAGCTTACTCGGAGAGACATTTTGTCAGAAATAGGCACACGACTAAGGATTTACTTGGTTGCTCATTCACTGCCAGGTCTCACAATTAACATTCATTTGTGACATATATGGCTCTCCATGGCAGTGAATATTTTAATTGCACGCTATAATGATGGGCAGGCACCCAGAAAAAGCCAAAGAAAAAGGACAGCTTTCAGAATTAATCCCTGGATGCTGTTTTTGTGCAACATGCTCTTTCCTGATTGTTTTGAGCTTTTCTCGTTGTTGAATACTGATGGCAGCATGTGGGACTAGTGATTTGTTTGTCTGCCTCACATTTATGGAGTTCAAGCTCAGCTGCATCCTTCCTGTATGCTTGTGTGGGATTTGGTTCCTACATGTGGTAGTGGGAGTGTGAATAGTCTTGTCCATATGCGCCCTGCAACCTGGCTGCCGACTAGCCCGGGCCTCGTCGGCTGGGATCGGCTCCAGCTCGACCGAGATCTTAATGAGGACGGCCGCTCTTGAAAACGGATGGATGGATTTCCGAATTGTACAACCTTAAGGTTCCTCCGACTTTAAGCACGTTGTCGTTCAATGTCGCTGTAACACCAAAGCGTGCGGACCCCAGAGACTTTAGGAAATTGTAATGAGGACGGTGTTTACTGCAGAGTTTAGTGTTGACAAGTAGTTCTTGATGCAGAACCAGTGCAAGCGAAGGTTAAAGTCATTACTGTAGGTAACAATTGCTGCTAAGGTGATGAAGAGGATCCTGGCAGGACCCGTGTCTTATTTTATGCATACCAATGAGATAGAGTCGAACGGGGCGGTGCTATTGAGATGCCCTTTCACTCAGCCAGATCACTTTTAGCGTATTTGTCTTAGGGCTCGTGTTGATGTTCATGTAAATGGACTGTTTGGCTCCTAACTGAGATGCACGGTGCCTTTCCCCCTGATTAGTTTGGGCCTGAAGAGAGTGGCCTGTCCTAATGAATGGCAAACACACAATCAAAGGCGGCACAGTTGCCACCGCGCCGTCGCTCGGCCCCATTCATCTCAGCACAACCCTTCAGCTTGTCGCTGCGATTAATTGGAGCAATCTGAGTAATTACATGTAATTAATAACTTGTGGCGCAATAGAATGTCAACTGCCGGAGGGGGGGAAAAATGAAGTTAAATTTACATTTTTATTACCAGTAATATAAAATGAACTTGGTTGTTGTGTGTTTCCTGCCAGACAGCTACAATTATCAACATCTGCATTTACATTAATGAGCCATTATACTACAATTACCACTACAGCAGCACACCATAACTTAAGGTAATGATCTAAAGCTGAAAAACCTCTCCCAGTGTGACTCATCTTGTCCGTGCTCAGGTTTAAATCACGTCGATAAACACGTTCATACATAATGGGCTTGAGCAAGGTTCCGCCCATCCGCCGCTCTCGCACTTTCGCCTGTATAATGGCGCTTGCTTATGAGCGGGCACACACAGGGAAAGCCACGCTCCATCTGCTGTGGCGGTGAAGGAACACAAGCTGCTTGAAGCTCACACGTCTAACCCGGGCACCTGTTAGCCGCAGATAGACGGCGGCTACCGTTGGCAGCTCTCGCCGCGCCATAAGTTAGCTTCCCACTGCCGCCGCTAAATCCAATCCTCTTCATCAAGTTTACTAAGTAGCGTGGCTTCACTCCGTCATGCTCGCGTGATTCACACTGGCACTGACCTTTAAAGGGAATAACTTGTCATTTAGAACGTGTCGCCGATAAACTTACTGCCATTTTCTCCAGCTGAGTTCCCATGTACCAAGAGCCAGCTTCTGCAGCCGGGGATCGGACCGCCAAGGTCCCCGTATTTGGCCGCCGCCCAGCTCACTTTGCACCGACCCCTTTGGCCCCTCCCACAGGTGGTGAGCCCACGGGAAGGGGGACCCACGTCTCCTTTTTGGGCTGTGCCCTCGCCCCGGACACCGAAATGAGTTTCCTCCACAGGGTGTCCGGGCTCTCCCGTAGAGATAGGGTGAGAAGCTCAGTCATCCGGGAGAGACTCGGAATAGTCGCTACTCCTCCACGTTGAGAGGAGCCAGATGAGGTGGCTCGGGCATCTCATTAGGATGCGTCCTGGGGAGGTGTTCCGGGCATGTCACACCGGTAGGAGACCCCGGGGACGACCCAGGACGCGCTGGAGAGACTATGTCTCTCAGCTGGCCTGGGAACGCCTTGGGATCCCCCTGGATGAGCTGGATGAAGTGGCTGGGGAGAGAAGTCTGGGAGTCCCTCCTAAAGCTGCTGCCCCCCCGACCCGACCCCGGATAAGCGGAAGAAGATGCATGGATGGATGGATGGATGGATGGATGGATGGATGGATAACTGAAAGTGAAATTGAAAAAAATTTCATTGACGAAATAAAATAAAAGCAAAAACGCTTTGAAAAAGAAGAAAGTAACTTAAACTACATTTGACCTTTTTAAAACTAACATACATTGATTAAAATTGACCCGGTTTGGTAACTGGATGGATATAGCAAAAATGTCCTTTTTCCATTTTGTTAAATATGGACATGAGCTTTTATTTCACGTTTTTATTCAGACCCGTGCCAACTTCTCGTATGACATTCATCAACTGTGTGACTAATCACTGCACATAACATCCTCTGTCTGTTGTACTACAATAACTCATTCATTCATCTTCCTTCTAGTAAAAACAAAAAAGTGGGAAGCAAGATAAAGCCAAGCGCGGGTTTGATAGCGGCGGAGTGGAGGGGCGGTTGGCTTGATCCAAAACCTTCAATAGTTGGGCATTGCCTGACGACACTGTGGAGAAAATATTTCTCATCCTTGCAGGCGGCACTGGCAATGTTGAGACATGTAGATGATGCTGACAGAGCTAATTAAGATGTGGGTGTTAAATGAGCTGGCTAAAGGGTCTAACAAGCAGGCTGTTTTGCCACTTCCTTCCCCTCGAGCACATTGTGGTTATTTTGAAGCGCCGACATTTAAACCATATTGTTAAACACGGGAAGGAATTTCCTTTTATATCTTTTAGTCTAATGTAAAAAAAATTAAGAGGATCCCATTCTCAGCCAACTTTGTGCCGTTGCTTAAAAGGCTTCCTTCTGTTGCTTGATCACGCTCAAGAACAGAGTTTTGTGAACTTTCTTTCTTCTGCGTGAGATATTTAATGTATAAGGAGCGTGGCCCTTTGCTAGCTCGATCGAAAAAATGCCTTGAGGTTCTCACACTATATAAATCCATAAAAATGTATTGAATCAGAATTATAGCGCTTCTATTTGCAGCAACATTACGTCATACTGAGCGACTATACGATATTCAAGTGACCTTTTGTCAGTTGCATGAGAAGGTCATACCTTTCTGAGAGTCAGTCAAAAGTAAGCATTATTGTTACGATGCTACTGAATGTGGATGGTTTACAATGAGAAAGTTTTATGCAATAAATCAAATATGTTGAAATTGTCCTTTGCACCTTTTATTGGAATCTGATCAACACCATTTATGGTACAATTTGAATAGATTGTGGTCTTTTATCATCATTCATTGGAAAATTAGTCTTTTACATCACAGTTGCTAAACTCAAGTTCCACTTCAAGCACAGTCACAGTGAAGTGAGATGTTTATGCAGAAATGGGCAGTGAATGTGCGATTAAGAGGTCTCATCTCAATTGTTCCAAATTACTTTCAATAGACATTTGCCACTTCCATCTGTGCTTCTTCTCCATATAAATTATGCCATAAAGCCAACTGCATACCTTAATACACACACAGGACATTATTAGTTAAGCAAGGTGACAGATGCATGACAATTCCAGCAGAGGGAAAATATAATTTTTCCTCTCCGGCCTTGTTGTTAATATCTAATTTCCCCCCCCGCCCCCTCCCTCCCTTTTTTTTCAAGCTAATTGCATTGATCCGCCCAGTTCCGCTCTGTGATTGAAGTGAATGCACACCTCGACGCCTTGCCAAAGTTTCAATTAAAAATGGAATATGTGAAGGTGCGGCATGTCTCTTTGTGCAAGCGTATTCATGTGTGGTGTGATCTGGCAAGCAGATTAGCACGGCGCCTTTTCTTTCCGTGATTAAGAAAAGCAAAATGCCAACAGGGAGCAACGCGTCCCATGTGTCCGTCTTTGCAAAAACATTTGCGACTTATTCCAACTGTCATTCATATTCATCGCGGCGCATAAGGGAGTCTGAAATTCGCTTTGATACAGCACAAATTTTCAATATTCTTTTGTGCTTTAGAGCAGATTGAGAGCGAATGAACGCTATTATGTCTTTAAAAGTCAATAGAATAAGTTTCTTCAGGGAAACCTTTATCATCGGGCCAATGCTATAGCTTTGATGTGAGATAAAGGAAATGAGAATCACATTAATACCAAAACATGCTTAGGAGGATTTATCTCAACCAGCTAATGAGCCTGGGAATGTTTCCAGTCTGCATAATCAAATGCAGTGGAAAAATATGACGCATTATTAGCCTATAGCATAGACGTGCTAAAACAAATCTTCTACAAAGGAACAGGTAGACTCTGACACTGCGGCGAGGACTAAATACGATTTAGTGCGGCACAGAGCTGTCGAGATAAACGTTCCTCATCAATATTCATGAGCTTTCTTTCACTTAAAACCAAAGGAAACTACGGCCGGAATAAATGAAGAAAGCTCATATTAACTATTTGGTGAATATAACAGCGAAACAGTGAAATCTGGATAAACAAACTCAGTCAGGAGCACTTGAAATTAGGTTGAGGCGGCTGGTAAAAATACCAGTAAAACAACAAAAAAAGGTTTAATAAAGACCAAAATTTTGATTTTATCGTTCCTCATTTTTGTAGGTGTACAGTTAATCAAGCATGTTAATTTGAAATGATTGTCTTTTTTTTTCATATTAAGTCAGTTTTTATGACTCAAATGATTTCCGTGTTTTCAGCCATAGTTTGAGTTGAGTTCTAAAGCTGATCAGTGTAGAACTCTCCGGGATATGCAGAGGAAGACCATTCCAGATGTTAGTGGCCCTTACAGAGAGAGTCTTCTGTCCAAAAGTTGGATCTGGCAGATCTGCAAGAGGAAAGGCTGCGCCAGTGTGGGAGTAGTCACAGCCCATTTCAATCATGGCCAATTAAAGTAGCTTCTTGAAATGCGGTATACTAGTCGCCCACTTTGCAGAAGCACATCTCTGTTGTGAAGTGGGCACTTGTAGACACACATACACATGTATGTGCCCAGTGGGATGACGTAAATACTACAATTCAATTATTCAGAAGGCTTTGCTTGGATGCTAGCTCTAATTTATCTCCTGGAAGTTAAATCAATACGGAACAACACTTCATCTTAAAGTAATACATCTTTCTGCGTATTATTCCCTGTTCTGCAATACGGTATTTCTGTAAAAGCAAATACATTTTAAGATAATAGTTCCTACTCCAGCTGATGCCATTGTGACTCCACCCACAGACGTAACGTTGAGGACGAATGGTTGTTGAGTCAGAGTATTGCAATTGATTGGCGGTCTGTCTAGCTTCCTGCGACCCTTGCGCAGGATCAGCAGCACCGGCCATGAATAATGAATGAATATTAATATATCATGTCGATAAATTATGCATTTACGGTCTTGCAAAATATACGGAACCGTTACGGAGTTAAAACCGCTTATAATAGCGTCTTTAAGGAATGAAGCGTGCCAATGACTTCTGACCTGTAAAAAATGCATATTCTGAATTAGCAGGAGATATTTATTGGATTTAAACACGCAAATTGATGAATTGTTGTCTATGAGAGCTAAAGTAGAGTAAAAAAATCCTTTGTCATAACAGTAATTGTGCGATCATGTTGAGTGAAGGATGTAATTTGACTTTTGCTTGTTCCTTGTGCACTCAATTAGTAGCCCATACTTGTCACACCATGTCATGCGGTTACAGCGAGGGCTTTAATATATTCAGTCAGATCACAAGTAACTTCCCACCAGAGTGAGAAAACATATCCGAGTTATTGCTATGATTAGATTAGTAGGAAAGTAAATGACAGAGAAATGTTTCTTTCAATCAAGCATAAAAAAACATGCAGCAAAAAAACACTGAGAATCGCTGATGATACTGCCAGAGATAATTAAGCTGTGGGTGTCAGGCTGCCGTTCTAAATGAGCTGGTTCAGATATTGTCAGCCGTACATGGCGTGTGTAAAGCACAGAATAACAATTTAAAGTGTTTGTACTTCTTAAAGGAAGAAACCGTGTCTGAGTCTACTTTTAGATGTTTGGTCTTGGCATTGAATTAACGAGTTGATGTGCTTCCATATTTCTGCCAGTGTCAGTTCCTAGCTCATTGCAACATCAATTTGGACCAAATGTTTTCATAGTAGCTAAATCATTAAAACTCCCCGATACAAGTAAGTGTCTCAGTAATTCGCCATAATATTAGTAGTTTTTTGACTGACGGAAAAGTAGCCAAACACACACACATACACACACCAGCTAAACACGTCACTCCATACATTTGCATCCATCAGTTAACTTAAATTCACTCCATATTGTTATTAATTAACCACAGAACAGAAATCTCATGTTACGCTTGCCACAGTTTCCAGGTGGCTTGCCCAACTCCAGTCAAGATATATGATCTGTTCATATAAAGGACAAGAAAAACAAGCATTGACATTGAGGAATTAGATTATCTGGATGCAAATGTACACCATAAGCTATATGCGGAGGCTTTTTAATTGAATTCAAGGGCAGAAATTTGACTTGCAAAACTTGTCTCACACAAAAGGGAAATCACATTGAGATGAAGGCTTTGCTGTTCGTGGCAAACAGGGAGATGAAACATGCGCCAAAAAGAACGGACCATCCATCTAAAGGAATTCCATTGAAAATTGTGTTCATTTCAGCTTTATCAGTTCTCATTGGGGGATAGTCAACACATGCACACGCACTCACACATGCTGCATAATAAGTGTCGCTGGATGTGAAATTGTGCAATCGAATTTTCATTGAAGAGAATAACACCGTGAAATAAAACATCGCTGTACATCACAATCCTGTAAATACCAAACCAACCTCATTAGCGATGCTAATAGACGCCCTCAGAGGTCGCAGTCGCCGTGACGACCACATTAGGGCTGCTCAAGAAGACACTTTGAGACCTCTTGTGATCAGTGCATGGCGGCAAGAGACCCATCCGCATTTACATTTGCTTTTATAAAACATCTGTACATAATAATTATTGTTTTTCTTTTTATCACTATTGTACTGAGTTTCGAAAGCCCGCCGTCACAGCACCGCATCGTTTTTTCAGTTCCGAGCTTCAGGGTTCAACTTCAGCTCTGACCTTAATGAATTGAATTTGCATGTTTCCCCCAACTTTTAGCTTGAAACAGAAGATATAATGACAGTGCCTTTTGCTACTTCAGCAGTCAACCTGCAGCCGCTATTTACCATATTCTGTTCGTTGAGCTCCATCCGAGGGTTTTTATGACTATCCTTTATCCACCTAACTTAAAATGAAAAGATAATACAGAGTGGAACCTTAAAGCTTTCCCACAGGAAATAATATAAGGTGGCTTCATTTGTTCTAGGCTTAAGGTGACGCTAGCATAAAATCAGCATTAGCGACAATGTGTAGCAGTTTGGCCTTCTTAAGTGTCATAAAAGTATCGAGAAAAGTAAACGACTGTATAAACTACAATAAAATAAAACTACTTGCCTTTTAAAAATGAAGAAGGTTGGTGAGAGATGAGCTCATGTTTTGTATGCATAACTGAATTGTGTTGTATGTGGCTGTGCTCATACAGCATAAAAACATCCGTGAGCTTTGCGGTTTCTTCATCATTGGTGCATATCGTGGTGTTGGTTGAAAAAAGTGTTGCTTTATTGCAAGTCATTGCACGTCAAGTCAAGTTTATTTATATAGCGCTTGATCACAGAAGCATCTCAAAGGGCTTCACTTGTACACAGTTGACAAATATACTCGACATTGCCTGATTTCAACCCCGGGGAAAGCAAGGAAAAACAAAACAAAAATCCCAACTGGGGAAAAATGAGGAACCTTGAGAAGGAACTGCAGATGGGAGGATCCGCCTTCCAAGACGTTCCAGGCTGCAATGGATGCTAAGTGGTCAACAATTAACACACAATGTAATATGAAAGAGTCTAAACAAAAGTAATGGAGGTGTCCATTTAATCAAATGAAGAGCTGCAAGAAGATGCCCTCGGTCACCATGGCAGCGCCTGCGAGAAAATCGTCCGCCTCAGTACGATAATGTGGAATTCAGACAGCAATAGTCGGAATTGCATTTTAAAAGTCACTTTTGTTAAAACCGTCAGTATGACCTGACAGCACAACACTTTAGTAAAATGATTTGTGACAAAATCTCTGTCGATTTATTATAGACCTGCCATACTTGAGGAAAAACAAAACAACGTAGCAGAAACTGAAGGCGTCACAGAAAAGGCATTGGTAATTTTCTGTTCACTTTTAGGCCCACACATAGTGGCCTCTTTCTGATCTCTTTACTTTGGGCTTCAGAAGCTTTGCTGAAGCTATGGCGGAATAGCCACCAACCATATCAAAATTCCCATCCCTTCCAAAAACTGGACACAGAATGAAGAAGTAAAAAAAAAAGAGTTGGACATAACCTAAGAGAAAACATTGTGAACAACACAAACCCTCAATTGTTTATTATTGTAGTTGCAGTTTTGGGCTGATAAAAAAAACTTCACCGCATCACATCTTCTAGTATTTTGGTTACCTCATACCGATGAGGTCATTGAGACATGCAGGCAAAACCTTTGTACTAACAACGTGCCAAGGAACAATTTGACCTTCTTACTACCTCAGTGCAGTCATGTCACGTTATGCGAGATGAAAATCCAATAACCTTTGCATCATTAGCGCTGTTGGCCGCAGAGAGTGCAAGTGTGGAAATAATGCTCACCTGCACTCGCACATTAACAGCAGCTGCGAGTGTGAAACACCGGCAGGCATCAGACCCTTCGCCGTCAGAATGCGAGAAGCTGCAAAAATCTCCATGAGACGTCAAAGGTGAAGCAGAAGGCTCATCAGTTAGGATTTTGTGGTGTGGATTCTAATTGCTACGCCACTGTTGTTGGACTGTTTGCCATGCTGTGTTGTGTTCTGGCTCTGGTTCAAAATTAATTGGTTGGGTCAGTTTCTGTAGGGATTTCTGGTTGGGTGAAATAATTGCAGTGGGGTAAAAATACATGGGTATTACTAGATGTGATAGATTAGTTTTATGTTATTTATTTTGTACATTTTATTCAGGGAACTGAGCTATCACCAGATCTCAGCTGGACTGGTCGCCGGTCGATCAAAGGGCTGTCACTCACATGAAACATACACACAGTTACGGATTCTAACCAATCACGGCTCACCGGTTTTCTGAAGCTGAGTCCTGACTGGTTGTTGACCTGGTAACTGTGATTGTCAGTGGACAGTAAATGGCAAAATGGCCGCACTCTGAGATACTCAAGTCGTATTCCACAAACACAATATTACCGTATTTTCCGCCCTATAAGGCACACCTAAAAACCCCCAATTTTCTCAAAAGCCGACAGTGCGCCTTATAATCCGGTGCGCCTTATATATGGACCAATATTGAGCCACTACAGCAGGCGTGTCCAAATATATGGATTTATATATGGACAAAGTTTTAAAATGGGCCATTCATTGAAGGTGTGCCTTATAAATCGGTGCGCCTTATATATGAACAAGGTTTTAAAATGGGCCATTCATTGAAGGTGCGCCTTATAATCCGGTGCGCCTTATAGTGCGGAAAATACGGTAATTAGAAAGCCGTTTTTTAGACTAGTGGGGCCACAGACGACACGACATTTTGGGGGTTGACTTTGTCTTTACCTGGGTAATTAATTTTGACCGCTCCGTCATGTATATCTGTATTATTCTGCCCATTGGGGCGAGCAGTTGCTCTTAGGGTTGATCTATTTATTTATTTATTAGCATTTCATGGCAGCAGACACACACAGTCCTCTAGGTTTGCCTCCCCTGACCTTTCACAATCTGGAACTGCGTGCGCCGTATCTAATACTTGAGGTATATTTCTTAGCTCGTATAGCTACACAACTACCTCAGTCGGCTTTTTTAGATTCTTATCATTTATTTTGTGCCTTCAGAATGTGATGATTTGAATTTGAGTTCTCCCCATCCGGGTGGTGAGAGATTCGGCGAGGCTGTGTCACTTACTTCACAATGAATATGATAATGTCTAAATGTACGACTGTGACAATCCTACGAAGGATGATCTCAAATGTGGGTTATAAATAGAAGCGTGATACAACTGTTTACGATATCCCGTGAAAGAAAAGATAGCAGCTATTGTGTCTTAAGGAAAATTGTGTGAGATTGGTTTTGGCAGTGGGTTTCATCAGCGTGAAGCTCTATTACTTCGAGTTACTGTCAGTGTTTGTGTGTGTACGTGCATGCGTGTGTGTCCGGTTTAGAACTTTCAGCCCAAGTTCTATCACCACTGACAGCTTCACTGAGAACATTTTCTCGATGCTGGATGGAGAGAACTTCACCGCTAATGAGTTGGGAAATAGACACTCATGTACACACACTTTGTCATCTCCATCCGCTGCAGTTAGCGTGATGTTGCTTTTCATTGCATTAGCACTCGCCGGGCGTCACGCTTGCATGGCGGATAGGAGCAGACTTCAAGTTTGATTCATTTTTAAAATATGCAGATGCTGTTTTGGTGGATAAATGCTGGCTTTTCATATTATCTTCCCTCGACGGTGGTTGCATCGCAATGCGCGGCATCCAATTTTTGTATTATGCGGGTTGTGCTTATCTTATTTGGGTTGGGCTCATTTAGAAACATATTTTGCAAGTGAAAGGAGATTTATTTTGATGCAAGAGAAATTAAGAGTGTAAACGGGTCTAAGATTAATTTAATGATAGCAGTGGACGTGATGTCAATTCTTAGAAGTCATAGTTGAAAAACTGTTTCTAATTAAACAGACTCTGTGTGATTGAAATGTCATTGCTAAATTTTAAGTTCCAGCTCATTTAGGTCTTTGAAACAGTGCAGGAATACACGAAAATCATTTTGTTGACACTATTCCACGATCGGTGCGACTTATCTTGTTCATGGGCACATCTTGGACATCTTGCTTGTCAGTCACTGGCCAATTGTGCTTGACACATTGAATGGGAATTGAGTTTAGCTTTGTGAACCGCTACAGTGCCAACAATGTCTTGTTTACAGTATGCTGTACACAGCAGAGAAACATCAGTATCCAACTCGAAAATATTTTCATAATTTTCAAAATTTAATAAATAAAAAAAATCAATGGGCCGAAGTGTGTATATATATATATATATATATATATATATATATATATATATATATATATATATATATATATATGAGACTTGAGGATCATAAGTGCACTAACACAAATTGAAGACGGTAGCTCTTAAGAAATAAATTAAAGTTAATATTTGGCCTAAAGGCTAAAGAAAATTAATGATACAGGAAACTCATGCTAAAACACTTGTTTCCTACCATCTATCCATTTTTTATTCCACTTTTTCTCATTTGGGCTGTCATTGTTTTTTGGTGGGTACATTTTATGCATCAAAAGTACTAGTGGTATCGGTACTTGGTATCGGTGACAACTTCCCCTACGAGAGCCAAATGTAAAGCGAGAATTGCAAATGTTGCGTGCTTCAAATGTTATTTGAAATATGCCTGAAAAACGGTCCATCCATACCTCGTTCACTAGTCAATAATGCTTGCCAATTTTTTACTTTCAAGGGCACGTAAATGGCTGGTTGATGCTAGCAGCATCTGAATCTAATTATGCTGATGGTTGAGAGACTGTAAAAGCTGTGGGTCATTAGCTCTCATAAAGGTCTACATGGTGCCCCCCCATCCCTCCCTTCCTCCTTGAGTGACGTACTGCTGAGGACAGGAAGATCCATCTGATGCATTTTTATTATGGACTCTGCAATGACTGCATTGGGGGTTGGGGTATTGGTCGATGAAACTAAAGCTGAGGGAGTGTCTGGAGTGCATTGTTTTTTTTTTCAGCTGTCATCCTACAGTTGAGCCAATTGTACGCCAAGGATTATTTATCTGCATAGTGATGCTCTATTGTCGGCGTAATGACCACCGTTTCTGCTCGGAAAGGAGCGAGCAAATAATAGAAAACAACATGTCTTTGCCTGTTTTATTGTAGTCCCGCAATGCTGCAAGACAGGGGTCAAAGTCAAGTCAGTGCAATTTTCCTCACTGCTCCGCCTTGACACATTTTTCAAGTGAATTTGCCAGGGTCTGTCGCTGCAAAGTGATGCCTTGTCTAAAGAGGGTTGGTGTCATCTTGCTACAGACGAACTGACAAAAAGTAGATTCACTTCATTTTAATCATGAGGGATCTTTATTGCTGGATATGAATGATTCATTCTTTGAGGCGTCTTTGGGTAGGTGTTTTTAAAGGGCATCAATGTGTTGTCATCAGCCAAGACGAACAACAGTGTGTACTCTCACACTGCAACACTACCCCCCCCCCATGCCATTCAATAACACTAAAGTGTAAAACACAAAAGTGTACGCATTGCTGTTGAACTGCCAATCTTTTGTGTTGTACAAAAATGAGAGCAAAACAGAGCTGTTTTTGCAGCAAACATTTCTTAGAATTACAGCAAATGTTCAAACTGGGTTCCATCACACCTCAACTCGCATTCTAACTTAGCTAGCTTAAGTTAGATAACGTGTTTAAACTTTTGATCACAATGCTAAAATAAGGGCCTATCGTTTTTTTTAGAAAACAAAAATTTTATACAAATATATTTGTTAATAATTTAATTTCAGGGGTAGAAATGAATGATCAGAGATGTTTAAGGTAAAATGTATTGTATATGTAGGAGACACTGGAGCAATCATTGCACACAGCACCGAGGATTACTCTTATCGACTCGGAAGTAAGTAGTAAGTAGAAGTAAGGACTTTTAAATGCTTTTTTTTCGCTGCAGATATTTAAAAAAAAAAGTCTTAAAAACAAAAAATCAGATATTCCAAAATGAAGACCTTAAAATGACATTTAATCCTTAAAGCCAGTCTTAAAAGTGCCCCAGAGACATTAAACAAGCTTGCTGTATTTTCTTTCTAGAGAAGTCAATGTTTCATTTTGTTGAGTGTAGATGATGGTTGGTGCGTTTAGCACAATCTGTATTAAAGTTCTGAGGTTTGGGGTTTTCAATCTTGGCTCGGACGTTCCCGTACAGAGTTTTTATAGGGACAATCAAACAAAATTTAATTACTACGCTTTCAGCTAACCCGCAATCTTTAGGCAAACAAGCAATATATAAGATGGAAGGATATGCTTCATTTAGGTAGTGTGCATTAATAATTGCTACTTTGGTATAAAAAAAAGCACTTTAAACTGTAATTTCTAAATTTCTAATAACCCTTTTAAAGCCTGAAGCCAACATGGTTAGTACAATTGTACAAATTTAATGCAATGGACAAGTTGGACAGTTCAATCAAAATAATGCTTTTAAGAAAATTGTGATTTCGACATTGTTGACACAACAAAGGCCAGGAATGAAATGTTGCTATTGACACATTTTTCATAAGGTTTTATTTACTACCTTGTATGTAATATTTCCAGGTTCTCAATCTTGGCTTTAGCTTTCCTGCCATGAAATGAGTGTACCTCCTCCAAACAACATACATTGGGTTATTTTCATTCGACTGCGCGCAGGCAAAAATGTTGTTGAATGTGATTCAAGACCTGATCCTGGCACATACTGAAGGTAAGGAACACTTCTGTCTACTCTTGATGTGCTTCCATTTTTATTTTTTTCTCTCTTGGATGTGAAACAAAGCGGCGAGTTGGACGTGAGCCACTACGCAGATGAGTAGCACAGAAAATGATCGTTCCGAGCATCAATGCAGTAGTGATTCAGGTGCCGGGGAGACTGACTGCAGCTCCACTCAAATGTTTTTATTGTAGAGCAAATTCAGACGTCTGGATAGTTGCAGGCTAAATTGGAATAGTGAATATGCTTTTAACTCTGTGATAGTGATGTGCATATTTCACATAGAATTTGTATTGAGGTATTTTAATTTCTTTAATCCTCAAAGTCTATATGCAATAACCACATAGAATTTGAACGGAGGCTAAATTGGAATAGTGAATATGCTTTTAACTCTGTGATAGTGATGTGCATATTTCACATAGAATTTGTATTGAGGTATTTTAATTTCTTTAATCCTCAAAGTCTATATGCAATAATCACATAGAATTTGAACGGAGGTACCTACCTTTTGAGAGAAGATTTTAATTTTCTTTAATCCTCAAAGTCAATACGCTATAATGTCAACGGTGGCTTCGAAAAACCCAGCCGACTCTACATTTACTTGAGAGCACAAAGAAGTCATTTATATGCTGATGTCAAATTGATTTTTGTCTTCCATCTATCGAATAATTTTCGCATATATAGAAATATAACATCATGCCGAAATCTTGCTTTTTCCCTCCCATGTATGCAACACAATCCTGTGTACAAATGCACAAAGCGTGTCCTGGAAGGCGAGCGACAGTATAATGACAATACAGAGGTTTTAAATTGATTTTTTTTGTGGATAGAAATACATCTATGTCAAGTTTATACAAAATAAAAGCAAACCTAATAAACTTAATGGCCTACATACAGAGCTGGGCTCCTGCCTTACATTTTAGTCAGAAAATAAAGGAAATATGATCGTTCGTCCATCAGAAGCTCTGACCTACATTTATAACCTCATTTCCAATATTTCTTCCATGAAATTTTATTAATTTGGTCTCGTTACTCGATTCACTTTGTGTTGTCATAGTTTTCCTAGCTATACTGCTTCAAATATGCACCTGTGGATGTTAGATCTTCTGTCCAATTAGATTTCATCTTCTATGTGTTCCCATGTGAATCTTATCTGCCCGCGATCCACAGTACTAGCTAATGTAGCCGAAAGAAATCCTGAAATGACGCAAAGTCAAGTCTATTTTTTGTCATATTTTGTTGCTGATTTGGGTATAGGTGTTTGTTTTTATTCGCGGTGGTGAACAAAATACTTGCAACTATTGTGATTGTTGTTTGCATTTAAGTCTCCTGTTTGCATTGTTTGACAAGAAACACTAAACGAAGACCTTACCGTATTTTCCGGACTATAAGGCGCACCGAACTACCTTCAATGAATGGCCCATTTTAAAATGTTGTCCTTGGATAAGGCACACCGGACTATAAGGCCATTAATGCATCGTGTCAGATTTTTAATCCAAATCAAATCATTCTCCATTTTATCATATATATTTCAACTTCAGACGCAACAAATTACTTTATAATCACAAAATAATGATCCATAGTCTTTTTGATTCATGATTCATAGTCTTCAGCGGGCCACTTATGATTGATTTCATCACACAATGCTTCGGGCCATTTTAAATTTAGGAATTTGGTCCACATATAAGGAGCACCGGACTATAAGGTGCATTGTCGGCTTTTGAGAAAATTCTAGGTTTTTAGGTGTGCCTTATAGTCCGGGAAATACGGTACTTAGCTAACGAGCTAGCGTGCTTCATTTGCTTCTCATGGTAGCTGCCCATGTGCAAGCCATTATGTTAGAATCTCAAATACGTTTTAAGATTTTGGATTACTTTTAAAATAGTTGGTTTTATAGTAGTTTACTTGCGTGTGGTTGCTCTTTCTAAAGTTTTCTTTAACTTAAGACGGTCCTTCCACAAGAGCAAAGATTTCTCATCGCGCCTAATCAGTCCTCTAAGACTCTTGACTCTTCTATGCCACCTTGTTCATTTCATATCCAAACACTGCCAAGCACTGTTAAACACTACCTTTGACAAATGCTTAAGTCTATCCTCATGAAAATGTAGTCAAGAGTTTATCATGCTATCTAATTAGAAAGAAAAAAAAAAACGTTTCTTAGTACAGCGAATCCTTAAATTAAACACCTCTCGTGGATGTTTTAGGTTACATTTGTGATTAACGAACCGTTTCAGACAATTACAGTTAAAGTTGAGACATTAGGTTTATATTATTGCAGCGGTTAACTTTGTTTTTACACTTTTATGGCGGTTGAGAATGATAAAAAATGACCTACCTTGGAGGTTCTGCTTCACTCTTGACGTCGTTGATTTTGCCCAACCATAACACATTCATACAATAGTAGCCTCGTCGAGGCCATTCATGTTGTGACAGTACTCTTTATTTTGAAAAACTTGCCGTAGGACCTTGTCGGTGGAAAGTAAACTTAATTAAAGTTGAACTTTTGTACTATTTCCCACAGTATTCTTGAGAGGCCACAGATTCAAGATGTCTCGTCCAAAAGCCTTAAACATGAGCTACCAATACAATAGTTTGAACATAATACATTCTATTGCAATGCATGCAAGGACGAGAACACATTTCCTGTTAGCAATCGTTTTCTCCATCTGCATATTTCATTTTTCATAATAGATTTGCTCAAATGGATCTACAGGCACCTGCCCAGCAGCGCTGCTTGGCTACCGCTGCTTTGTGCTTTCTCTCCCCCTGCATTCGGCTGGATTCCTATACCTGAGAGTCATTTTTCACAAGCACAATAGAAGTTGAGGTAGCAGCAAAGTTTAATATTCACTGGCTGCATAAAGCACATCTCATTAATAGCTGCAATGGTGTTACTTACAGGTGTCGTTTAGTGATATACATTTCACTTGCACTCTGGAGGTTACCGCTGTGGTTGCTATTAAACGTCGACACGGGTAGAAGTCAGTCAATGTGTAGTTTCAGTTCTGGCACTTACACTTTGGCTGGTGCAGTCCAGGGCCGTAGCTAGATTTGGAGACCCAAAGCAAACCTAGCCAGTAAATTTTTAAAGGTGAGTTGTGAAATGAAAAACTGCTTGTCCTGCTTTTTAAAACTGTTCCAATGATCTGACAGTTAAAGTTGATTAACTAATTTTACTCAAAAGTGTGACTCTTTAGAGCTTGGAAAAATTCCTTCAATTACATCTTTTTTTTTTGTCTAAGTAAAACAAAGCACACAATATTTAGTATTTAATATAGTTGACCTTTTTAAACACTTTTGTACTTACATATTGTGATGAAAAGCATCACACAGTTGATCATAATTTTGAAATCTTAAAATATCTAATATTGAAGCCATAATATTTGAACAATTATGAATACTACATATTTTCCCTATTTACTCGTAAAATCCATTATTCCTAATAACTATGGCTAGTTGCGTCTCAAATATGTATTCAATTATATTCTATATTTTGATATACAGGTGGGTTATTTTTTATAACAGTATGTTCAACATGTCACATCATTTCAGATTTTAGACAGGTACTATATTAAAATATGAAAACTGGCTTTCCTTAGTGATGTCGGAAATAGTGACACAAGAGTCTTCCATCTCCTGTCCAAGTCTGTAACTTTCTCTTGGCCTTTTCTTCTTCTTCTCACATAGTCACAGCAAGAGCCGTCGTTTTATGTAAAAAACAAAATAAAAAGGCGAATTCCACAAGGTACAACCACTTCAGAGAAACCAGTGTGCCTGACTAGCGAAGGTGTAATAATGCATGTGATGTGCTTGCAGAAAAAGATGCAGACTGCTTTAAAGTTGCCTTCCGTTGCTGCGGCTACGCATGTCCTAGCATCTGTCAAATCTGAAACTCCTTTTGGCTCAAACGACACCAGCCAATACCAGGAGGGCAGCGAATACAGCAATGTCTGAATTATTGACTAAAGTTTTCATTTTAATGACTCCAATACAAAGGGGACAGTGGAGATTGTCAGGGGTTTTGGTGGAAGTGAGGACACGAATGCATCATCTTATTTATAGGCACATTTTGTCCAAACATCCAAACAAGCTGACTGCGGTCCCTTCTGGTGATACCACTCGGGCCCTCAAGAGATCACCGTGAGTCAGTGTAGCACGACAGAGGCAAACATGTCCCCGCATCTCCTTCCTGCACTTGTCGCTCCGCGGTGGCTGCAAAACAGAAGGGAAGAGCGGCCAAGCGCCGTCACGCTACAGAGAAAACTCATTTTAGCTGTTTGTAGCAGCGTTAGCTCCTTCTTACTTTGAGACAAATGAGGGGAGGAAAAGTCAGTCAGTTGTTAAAGTGAGAGCTTTTCAACCCAGACTGGAAAAGTCAGCCTCTCGTCATGCTTCAGAATAGGACTGAACTTCACAACTTGCTGCACTCTGTGACCCTTTTTGACCTGTGAGGTCGTGGAGAATGAGGCACTCCTTTGTTAGACACTCAGGGCACGGATGTGTTAGTCTGACCCAGAATTTCTTCCAAATTTAAGAAAGCTAATAAATTCTACATAACCATGACAAATGGCAACCGGGAACGGTGCTGCTCCCCAAGCCAACTGTAATTCTGTGATGACCAGAAGATCAATACGGAGTTCAAAAGCTGGACAGATCGCCTGGAATAACATTAACATGTGAATAATCTCAGGATTTTCTGAGTGATATTATTCTATTCTATGAGAACGAGATGGAAGCCTCAACTGACTCCTCGCTTATAGCTTCGGGCGTTTTGTGGCAAGGAGCAGCACTCAAACCTCTACGAAACGGGCTGCCGTGCAACTTTTAAGGAGGATCCTCACCCAAGACGTGATGGAGCAATTTCTGCATCATCGGGTCAAATTCGATTTCAACCCTCTGAGCTCCTTGCAATTTGACAGCATCTGGGAAGGGGAAATCAAGTGTGAAAGATGCTGTGAGTGTTGTGCTGAGCAACAGATCCGTGCCGATTGCAGTTCTGCACGCAGCTCTGGTGGAGGTGCAAGAAATCCTGAATTAAACACTTTGGGGATTTACAAGTTACGCTCAAGTATCGGGACCAGGTTTATAACAGTTTGGCATTTTTCTTTGCAGGCAAAACAGCTTGATTGGATGGATGGATGGATGGATGGATGGATGGATGGATGGATGGATGGATGGATGGATGGATGGATGGATGGATGGATGGATGGATGGATGGATGGATGGATGGATGGATGGATGGATGGATGGATGGATGGATGGATGGATGGATGGATGGATGGATGGATGGATGGATGGATTCAAATTCCAAGATTGATAATATGCCTAACCCGCATTTGTCCCAGCTGCCTGCTATCTTCTGACACATTAAGGTCATCCTGCCTTTGATACGATTCTGGTACTTCCTTCAAAGCCCAGAAATTGCGAGGGCGCCTTCTTATCCTAAATTTGTGTCAGTGCCGTTTAAAAGGCTTTGAGTTTCTTTGCTTCAAAACTTTATACTGACAATCTAGGCCTTCTTCTGTTCCCAGTGCACAAAGCAAGGTCCAGAAAGGCAAGCCTGGATAGGAGAATTTAACCTCAACCTTTTCAAACACTGACCTCACCTGACAAAACTTTTCACAGAGACGCCAGTCCTTCCACAAGAGTGGAAGATGTTATCACTACAAAAGTCTTCATTTCACACACACTTTCACATCCTATAGGTAGGTATTTCCCGGCTGGTTTCCGATCCAGATGCTGTCATTCAGTTTGTTCTGATGTTGAGTTGCATCAGTCCCTGACACTGCACAGAACGCAAGCACCTGGCTGCAAAGAAATGGCGGCATCGCGGCCCGATCTTGGCTCACCGTACACGTCTTTTATCAGACGCCACCTGTTCTGACCCTTGACTGGCTCCTTGTGGGCACAGATGCAGAAAATGATGACGTCTCGGAGCAGACGTTTTGGGGGCGACTGTCAAAAGAACCTGCCGGGAAGTCGTCACTTCACTTCTCAAGCAGGGAATAAATAAAACATTCCTACCTGAAAGGAAGGCATATAATCCTCTTATGAGGCCGTTTAGGCTTGCTTCTCATTTTATTTGATTTATTTCCAAGAACCGGTATTCTTGTTATGACTTTCTCTCGCTTTTTAATTATTCACTTTTATTGCAGGTGTACAGCTTAACCGAAACCAGGAATTTAAAACTAAATAAACCTTCCATTGCCATATAATCACTCTCTCAAACAGCCTTCATAATAACGTTCAAGCATCCTTTTATAGCGACAAAATATTATTGAAGTATTCGAGAAGTCAAATTGAATACATGCACATTTCATTTCCAAAGATGTTTTAACGTGAGTTTTACATAGTGTAAATCAGTTTTCTTTTACAATTTTTTCTGGCCCTGTCTAGTTAAAATTGATTAGATTAGAGATTGGATCTAGATTAGAAATAAAATCCCTTCTCTTTATGACCCAAATGGACCAAAACATTTAATTTTAGTTATTTATGCTGATTGGTTGGTGACCAGTCACATATGAGCCAAATAAGAAGAGGTTGCAAAAGTATTCAAATATTTGAGTGCAGGTATTTGAGTAAAAAAATAATAATACTGATCCAACGCCTTTCGTTAAGTAAAAGTAAAATAGTTCCGAATATTTTAGAAACGGGATTGAAGCACAAAACTAAAATATATCTCTTCCTGTCAATTATAAACAAAACCAATTTTGATAACTTGTCACTAAGAGGAAAAAAATATTTTCTATACACAAAATAATTTCCCTATTAAATGCATAATGCATATTCTGGGAAGAAAAAAATAGCTGGACACAGTTTTGCTGCAAGCTAAACTCTGACAGGAAAACAACTGAACTGCCAACAGGTCCTGCATGAGCAAAATAAAACAACATGTCAAGAAAATAGCAGAACCTCATCATTTTTAGAAGAAAAAATATTTTAAATAAAATCATGGATGGGGCATACTAGTCTGGAAATCCAGACTCTGTCCCCAAAGAGTGACGATGATCATAAAGAATACATCAAATGCCAATTTATATTTCAAAGTTGTTCCAACTTAATGTTTTTGGGGGGTTGGCAGTTGTGCTGTGTTTCATATTTTGCTTACTCGGTCACTTAAATGACAGTAAAAAAAAATATATATATATATATATATATATATATTAGGAACAGCTCACTATCACTGATGGCAATATCACTAACTACCCGATTTATCTTTACACGCCGGTGCTTTATGTAGTTACGATGATGGAACAACACAGTGGCATCAAATGAAATATTGACAATTTTTCTTTGCTTTCAGAGGATCGATGTATGCCGTTTGTTCTCTGATGAATGTATCTGTGAAATCCGAGAGATTTATGGCAACATGAATTCAGCAGACATCCTCAACAGGCTTCAAAAGGTGACCATACAACATCAACATTCAGTCATTACTCTTTTTTTTCTCTCCATTTTTCTTCTTTATTGCTGCTCACATTTATTTAATCGATTATTGAACCCCCCGCGTGGAGAGTCGCCCATGTTTCTCTCATGATCTTAGCATCATGCAACATTATTACCCACCGTCAAACATTAGCACCTCTGCACCAACATGCGATAGCGCAGTGAAGGCGCTCGCAATGTGAGAGCACATCATTAGTTTGATGAATGACATCATTTGCGCAACAGTATGACTTAACTGTAAAAAAAACACTCTGGTTCGCTGTGAGGGACGCATATGAGAAAATATAATGCAATAAGAGACAGGATAGCGCCGCAGGAGTTATAGTTTCTTGTCTCGAGCTACTATTTGTTTGGCTTGTTTTGGGTTATTTTGCATTATGACTTTTCTTAATATAGGCCTTCTTATGTTGCTTGTGAGTTTAGGTGCAAGCTTCAGGAAAGTAACAAAAATAAGAAATGGGCACAGGCTTAAATCCATCAGAGGAATAAGACAAATATTCAGTACAAGTGCTAGTAGTCTGACAACACAGTTCTCCTTTGCAACCTCTGCCCGTAAGCTTATTGACCATTTCGTGTTTTTGTTTTTTCTTCTCAGCATTAATTATGCATGCATTCCAGTATTGCGCTTAGAATGTATCACACACAAATAGTTTTCACGCCAACCACAAAAAAAATTGAATCGAGACGTTCTTCATCATAGCTGTGTGGACTATTTCACTACAACATGAATCATCTTCTATAAGAATCATGGGAAGTAAAAAGAAAAGAAAAATTGACATCTTATGATCCCTTGCCTTACAGTTGGCTGAATAGTTACCAATGCAAGTGTGAATGGTTGTTTGCCCATGTGCCCCGCCATCAGCTCACCCGTCACTCAAAGAAAGACAAGTGCCAGAGAAAATGGACGGATTGTGACAAACCTCCACTTTCCATCCATCATTTTTTTATTGTGCTTCACCTTACTTAAAGTGAACTAGAGCCGTGACTTGACACCGGTCAACCATGGGTCACATCAACAAACAACCATTCACACTATCTGTCTAAGGACAGTTTAGAGTAGGGCTGGGCAATTGAAAATATTTTTACATTCATATTGAAATCTCAATAACGTCAATTATACATGAATTTCAAAACTTAGTATTTATTCAACTCATCAAATTCAAATTTAAATATAACTTGAAAGAACAAGAACCAAATACCGGCTGCAGTGCAGACATTACTCTCTTAGGGGCAGTGTGGTGCTTTGCATGCATAGAGCTCACACTTGTTAATAAGAGTAGAAGAAGAAAGTGGCAACTGATATTCTTAATGTCGCACATTTTTTAAAGATTAGGAAGACTGCTTAGTATTGTTATGTTACCTGTATGTACCGTAATTTCCGGACTATAAGCCGCACCGGACTATAAGCCGCACCAGCTAAAATTCAGGGATATTTTAGTTTTTTTCTTGCATAAGCCGCACCGGGCTATAAGCCGCACGAGCACATGAGTTTTTTTAAAAAGAAAGACAGTACACAGAAAGCCGTAAAAATCCATAAATATGCCGCGCCGCCATTTAAGCCTCAGGGTTCAAAGTAACCTTCTGAATAAAATGCATTAAAAGTTCACATTAATTACAACTTGTTTTTGGTAAGCAAAATGTCAGAAGAATTGAATTTAAATCCTGATTGATTGGGTTTTAATACAATGCAGATGGTCCAAACAGCGCCACTGCTTTGTGTAATTTCTGAGTCACATGGCAGAGTAAGAGAAAGGGTTTAGAGCCCTTTGACGCAGGTCACCTAGCGTGCATTCCTACTAAAGCTCATAAAAGTCACAAGCAACACAGGCAGAATAAGCAGCAGCCATAGTAGTGTTTCAAAATAGTATTTTTGTTGTTGTTTTTTTCTTCAAGATACCGCACAACAGTGGTCCACAGCCTTTTTACGAGTGTATAAAAGTGATCAAGTCATCACAAAAATCACGAAAAAAATCTTATATAAGCCGCACCTGACTATAAGCCGCAGGGTTCAAAATTTTGGAAAAAAGTCGCGGCTTATAGTCCGGAAATTACGGTATGTGTTCCTGCAGAGTTTATATATCAATATTTATTATTATTATTATTTGAAGGAATACGTATATAATTCCCGGAACTCGATACGAATTTGCTGTTAGCCTGTCAATTTTCCGTACATAAGTAACACAGGTGCATTTTGGGTGCTATCCAGCATAGGAACTTGGGAACACACATTGCGCCATTGGGCACATTTTTTTTCTTCAATTATAATATTTTTAATGATTGTGACAAGCTAAAATTGAAATGACGATTACATTCTGATTAATTGCCAGCCCTAATCAGATGGGTGTTTTTGAAATGTGCTTGGAAGCTAGATTATCCTCCCTCTACGCCAGCCACCGTGCTACTCATAATGAATTTCTGTTATTAATCATTTTCAACATAGTTTTGCATTTCATAAAATGATAATAGTCATAACCCTCCCATGATGGCAGGAGGGGAGCATTTTCACAGTCTGGCTCTCGAGTGTATGGATAAAACATTTTGTGTCATCGAAGTTGCCCATCTCTGCTCGCTTTTTGAAAGCAAAGCAATATGATATAATCAAGTGGCTTGGTGGGAGGCCTGATTTCAATTCAATAGAGCAAGCGTTCACTCACTAAAAAATTAGTGAGGGCACCAAGACCAACAAACAAAAGTCGATGCAGTGCAGGAGCATCTCACGATGATGAGGAGCAACAGCAGAGGACAAGGCAACAAAAGATGAAACTATTTGGGGAGAGTAATAATGGCAAAAATAGCTTATAGATTAATAATGTATGAGATTGAGAATCAAATAAATTATATATAGTCATAGCCTGAATTGCATTACATAATTGATGCAGGCGGTCATACATTATGCACCAACTGTCAACATGTGAAATGTGTTTGAAAAAATAATACAAGTGTGATTCTCAAACCACTTAAGGGCAAAGAGGAAGGAGATGCCTGTGGGACAATGCCAGTGTCATGGCTGGAGTCAGATGAATCATACATATTTCACTTTTTTTTTAAAACTTACTCCTTTTTTTTTTTTTTCAACTCGGCAACACAATTTAACTGTCAGAGAAAGTGTTAGGGTGCCTTAAGGGCTTCAACTCCCAAAGGGTGAAAAAGATTAGAATGTCAAATGGCACAGCACACATAACAATGGCTTCATGAACCTGCCAGGTAGCAGCAGTCAGTGTGTAAACCAGTTGACTTGTGATATCCGACGTCTTGTTGAGTGACAGGGCAGACCAAGTTATCAGTTTAATTTTTTTTTTTTTTGTGGGCCATTGTTTTATTCATGGGCTCATTCTTGACCTCACACTAGCTTCACACTTCCACTGGCCTTTTGCAACTAGTGGCATTATCTTGTAAACTGACTCACACTGATGCCAAGAAGAAGAAAAAAAAAACATTACCTACCTGGTGGTTGACGGAAGGGAAGCATAATTCAAAATTTTGAATGCCTTTTGTATTTTTGTCTCAACTTTTCTGTATCTTTTTTCCTACCCCTCCAATAATTCCAATTAGTATACACATGTATCATGCATATATTTATACACCATTTGATTACTTACATGGTGTGCACTTATTTAATGTATTTAATTACTGCTTATGCATTCTTGATCAGGATTTTACATTTAAAGAGGGGATTTTTACAAGGTGTCTGTTTAGTGTGCTTATTTCGTGTATTTAATGACTGCTTATGTACATCTGATCAAGATTTTACATTTATTTTTACAAGGCATCTTTTTGGGTGTTTTGCTTTTAACGTAAAGCCTTTAAATTTTGCAGCAATGTTGTACTCTCGTTTATTTTCTAGTCATTGTGATTTCCACATGTAGCTAGCCAACCATTCATCTTGGCAATCTAGAATATCCAATGAAAACAGTTTCTACAAATAAGAGAAAAAAAGGAACCATTAAGGTGTTTTTGGAATGATGTACACAGAGAATTGGGCCAAGCGTCTCCTCGTTTTATTGATAGAATTTTGGCAATGTGGTGTCTTTTTAAAATTATTGAAACAAACTACCGCAACAGCCAGTCATTGGTTGTAAAAATAAAACCATCCTCTTTGGAAATCATTTCTAAAACCTGCCAATGTTCAGTGTCAGTAGCTAATCAGGGTTTACAACCACATTGAAGAACAGGAAATTGAGATTAAACTTTTCCAGAAAGTGTCATTAGAATTAAATTATTTGGACTGCCGAAACCACTGTCACCTTGTATTAGGAAAGGTGGTAAGAGAAAAGTACAAAGAGTGGAAGGCACACCTTATGATCCATTCATTTTCTCTCCTGCTTGTCCTTTTCAGGGTCAAGAGACACTGGAGCCCGGCCAGCTGACTTCAGGTGAAAGTCACTCAAGGACACATGGACATACACACAGCATACCACATCATAAGTCAAAAAAAACAAAAACAAAAAAACCCCCACTAGGACTCATGGAATAATATTACTTTTTTTGCTATATTGTAGTAAGACTAAGGCTAAGGTCAGCACCTCACAGCTAAGTCCGTCCACTTAACATCTTGCTGAATTTGTCTTGGTGGAAAAAAAAAAAAAAGACCATTTAGAAGTTAGAAATCAGTCATCCACCCCGCCGGGCTCAAAGAGTTCAGAAAGAGCGGTTGGGGTTAATTGCACTTGATCAGTCAGATACAGCTCTGTAGTATTGTCAAGCACGGTGTAGTGCTCCGTGCTCAGAGGCACTGCGAGGCTGGAGGATCCTAAGAGGATGCCCAGGAGGCGACGGGCACTTTGGAAAAGGTAGCCCATTCTGGAGAGGAAGCAGATGGCCTGCATTAAAAAGCAAAGGGCCCTTGTGACAGTCCTCAATAGCCCTGCAGAGAACTGGATAATTAAATGGGAAATTTAATCAAATTCCTCAAATTAAATGTCCAGCTGGATAGCTTTGCAAAGAACACCACTGACTACACACTCACCTGAGGGACGGACTCTGGTGCGCGCACAATCCTCCAATCAGTCCACCCTCACGTGTGATGAGTGTAGGTGATGATTACCGCTAAAGCATTCCATTCACAGTTCTGCCAGCAGGAGGCAAAGGGGCATTAGTGTGTGGGGCCACAAGAGACTCATTTGCATAATAGGACCTGAGAGGAAGTGACTAAAAAGTGCAGGCTTGATTTTGTCTTCTTGCTTTGGGGGCACTAGGGTGCAATGCCCCATGAGATCCATCAGGGGACTCTGTCACTGTCTGGACTCGTCGCTGTAGCAGGAAGCAAACGCCACACAGGATGGGTTCGAACCCAGAACTGCGGAACAGTGAAGCAAACGAGCTAATCACTCTTGAATGTGACACCCACGTTAACTTTGAGACAGACTGCTCATCTATATTTGTTAGTTTGACTGTTTACATGTTTAGTGCTGCTGTTTTGGTTCGCAAAATTGTTTTTATGCATTCTATACTTTCTGTGAACTGAGATAATTAGATTACAGGTGGTACATATTTTTTTTCTGATGGTTGGAAAATGAGGCATCTATTTGAGGTAGCTATTTGTCTTTAGTGCATTTGCCTAAAAACAATTTGGAGCATGATAGCTTGTCAATGGATAAAAATGTAATGCAGGGTTCTCATTTGGAGAAATATACTGTTCTTAACTCCCTGTTTGTGATTTAAACAACCTAATAGCTATGTTTGCAACTGTCATTAAAAAAGGTCAATGGGGCAGTTAGCGTTTAGGTGAATTAAAAAAAAAAGTAGATCATTTTGAATAATACAGATAATATACTAGCCAGTAGGTTGATGTTTTCCATGTTATACGCCACTGGATTTACAGCTTCAGTTTCCACTCCTTTTCATCCCATCCCATTTGATGCAACATTAGAAAGAGACTGCACAACCCAGCCAGACAATATGAAAACTGAATACATTGGGGAGCCTCACCTCAAAATAAAAGCAAAATGGTTACCTACCAAAGCTATCGTGTGAAAAATGTGTTTCACTTGTGTGACCATTGCCAACAACAACTGTGGATTTCGTGTTCTTGACCTTCTCGATTTTTTTGAGCTGGTTCAGAATCTGCCTTCAGTTTTTTCTCTCAAGCACATCAATATTTAATGATAATAATAATAATAATAATAAATTCCCCCCAAAATTTCCTGAAACATCATAGCTATATTATTATTATCATTATCAAACAAAAACATATACAAACAAAACAAATATCTCAAAAACTAAAAAAGTTAAGATCTATTTTTTAATATCAGTGTAAAAAATATATTCTTATTGTACACATACATAAAACCATCTCTGATTATAATCTACTGTTAACCAGTGTTAGTCTTGTGTATTTCAACCTTGAAAGAAACTATAAGGTCCACTCCAGTGTTTTTTCATCAGTGTTGGTGGGTTGGAGGGCGCACAAGGGGTGTCTGCACAGGGTGTCTGCACAGGGTGCCATTCAAGCTCGGACCGCCACTGCTCTCAGGAACAGACCAGCGTCTCAGCTCCAAACCTTTTTTCTTTTTTCTAGTTGTATTCAACAAATCCGAGCACCGCCTCTCCACCGTCCCTCCGCCCCTGCGCGCAGGCAGCCTGTCCGCCAGGATGGGACCAGCAGCCGCCTGATATCCATGCATGCATGACCGCTAGTCCACTTCCTGGATGGAAGAATGGGACAAATCCTGCAGCAGTTTTTCTTCACATAGTGCGTCGCAGGCTCCCAGTCACGGATAAACGCCGAGTGATCGCTACTTCAAATCGATATTATCGGATCTCCCCCCCCCCTCCCTCTCGTGTGTAGTTAAAAGACAGCCATTGATCGCCGCCTGACCCCCTTCCACTCTCCGGGAATGTGGCTCCGCGGAAGCCCTTCGTGGAGTCAGAAGAGCTCTGCTTGGAAGTGTTTGCACACAGCCGTGGCGTGTTCTTATTTCTCAAAGACCAAGGAGCACCAGCTTGGACCGACGCGGACTATTTTCTAAGAAAGAGGGGAATAAGATACAATACAAATTATTTTTGATGCTTGCGTGGCCGCGGCGTCAACTTCAATTTTTGGGGGAAAGGCTTCTCTCGCACGCGTGGGATTCTCTCTCTCTCCCTTCTCTTTACGTTTAACAAGCTAAAAGACCGGGGGGAAAAACAAACAAACAAAAAACAGCCATAAACTTTGTCACCCATCGCCTCCTCATTGCTCTCCATGAGTAGTCTAACATGCAGAGGGGACGGGAACCGAACTGCTGGTGGATTTTATCCGTAATGCTTCTTCTAACCTTGCCCGAACACGGCGACTGTCATCCTGGTAAGTAGCGGCGTTTACTTTGCGGCACACAAGCTAGCTTTCACGTCTCTAATCCCTGACTCTAGATTGCTTTGTATTTGAATTTCTCTCTCTTTATATTTTTGATCGCTGCTGCACACTAGTCTTGCAATGTCGACATGAAACGCATTTAAAATTGCGGCGTTCAATACAGCTCGTTTGCTTATGAGTGTGCACGTTCATCGTCATCCAGCTGCACAATGGCGCAAAATGCATGACATACTAATGATGTAAAATGAACTTTTTTTTTTCTCCTTAACTTTTTTGTCATCCTTTGACATCTCACGCCGTGCCAATGTGTTACTATTGATAACCCATTTTTTTCCCATCGTGTTTCTTTTGAAATGTAACCAAAGTTTTATTTAAACTGCCTTTAATGTGTGTTTGTGTGTGTCTGTCTCTGCATGGGCTGCTTGTCATGATGAGGGCGATCTGATCAACACCCCCCCCCCCCCCCCCCCCCCTCTCCCCTTGTATGCTGGACCGCGAGCGAGCAGCCAGTTAAGACTGTGACTCATTTTATACCCACTGGACAGTATATTAGGTACACCTGGAAACTGGTTCTGTGCGCATTTCCAAAAAGAGACAGGATGCCAATTTTATGTAGCAGTCAGTATGACACAAAAATAACTATTGTTGGGGGAATAGGTAGGTATTTGACAGCATCGATCGAAATATATAATATATGGAAATCCAGTTTCCTTTATTCTTGATACAACTGACAAGTGTGAAAATGCCCGCAGTGATATATTTTAATGTACATTCAACCAATATTATATTATGTGCAAACAATCTCATTCTATTCGGTATAAAAGCTGTGGTTCTGATCTGCAGCTTTGTTAAATAATCTGTCTGACAATGTCACTCAAAACTGAGCATTATCCTTTGCTATTTTTTTGACAGATCTTAGTTTGATTGAATTAAATAATGTAGTCACTGCCAGTGTAGTAGTTCACTCGGTTGATAATGTAAGCAGTGTGGGTAAATCCTCACTTGCCCAGGCTCCATATGTGCACTATTGTCTAATAAATCCCTCTCTGAGATGGTCCATCAATGGGCTCTGATTTTTATTTGACCATTTTTGTTTGCCTCTTATTTGATTTTGTAGGCTCACTGACCATGTAGTGGTTCACTCAGCTGATGTTCATGCAGCCAGTGCGATTTTAGTCTGTCTGTCTGGTCATTGAGTGGCGACCATTCCAGGGTAGAGCTCTATAAAAACATCAACCATACGATTGTTGTCACCCTCCATTGTGAATTTTAGATTTTCCTGTATATTTCCCCCACTCCATTTAGTGCTATGCTTACGCCGCCATTAGCTTTCGAGCTCCATCCAAAGTGTTGATGATCAATGTATCCTGCGATTTAGTACATTAGTGCTCGGAGCTAGCTGCGTTCTTCTCTGACGCACGAGCCAGTGCGATATTCTCAAGAAACAGTTTTATGTTTATTTTCTATTTATTTGGTTGTCAGCTTAGTACACAGAAGTAACATGCGTATATCCACATGACTACTTTTCCTGTGTCTCATGTTTTCTTTGTCTCTGATGGAAAATACCGCTTATACATTGTGCCTGTATTGTTAAGACTGAGGCACAACAATGGGTTGAACCAGGTTTGTCATAGGAATTGGCAAGTACCAACGCCAGGGATCAGTGTCTGATCTAAAGCGGCTTAATTTTAAGGTACTGGGTTCTCATGGAGGCTGCCGATAACAGCCACCGATACTTAAAGCAACCGGGGAAAAAAACAAATGATATGAAGTCCTCCTTTGCAATAGTTGGCGCTATAATGCGGCAGTTTGTCACATTTGCAAATCACCTTTGACCTGTATTGTATTGTTAGGCTACTAGATTTTTGTGTTTTATGTTAGCGTAGTTTTATGAATCTCTTATTATTTTCTCAGTTTTATATATAAATAGAACAGGTAAGAGAAAATAGCCACACATTTTATGTAATTATAAGGAAAATTATAGCAGGATCCCGTGACCCTGAATATAATAAGCAGTATAGAAAATTCATGCATAGCTGGTGAACCTTTGTCCCAAAGATGGTGCAGTTTTTATTCTAATATCCTGCAAGATTCATCTTGGAAATAATGTGCGAATGTGTCTGTGAAAACTGCGATCATGCAGTAATAGAATAAATGTTGGTAATTTCAGTAACATTTTGGTACAGTTGCATGGTGGGCGGGATTAAACTTTCAGCCCACAGGCCATAGGCTTGTGACATTGTCAGCTGGTGAAATGCTGCCCCATACGGGTGTTCTCAATAGCTGAGGAAAATTGAAATCTTGGCACAGACGACAAACAGCATTTGAACAAAGTTGCACAACTGCTGTATTATCATCGTGGGCAGCCTCGTCTTTGGTTTTGATCAGAGGTCAGAAATCTATCTGGCACATTTAGAAAGCGTTCATTTTTGCTCTGATGTTCCTTATCGTTAAAAAAAACAACAACAACAACACACATTATTGAATGGCAGAAACCATCAAATCTGCAACAATAATAGAAAAGATAATAAACTGGCGGTGGTTTTCGGTCATTACTGAGAAATTTATTCTCCCGTAGGCTCATCCTCGTATTTATGTGAAAGTTAAAAGCAGCAGTGATGCATTCTAACAGCCAAATAACATTTTCCAGTTGGAACATAATTCAGAGAGTATAATTATTTGTTGGTGTTGTCACTGTGTGGCTTAAAATGCCCTAATTAATTTTCCCCAACTTTATCCTCTCTGATCACTGTTGCTGGTCTTCGCTTCCCCCAAAACTTGCATACTGTTGTTTAATTTTATATGCGACTGTTCACATGTAATCCATTGGTGTTTTCAATAGAATTTTTTTTTTTTTTTTGGTCTAATGTATTTAATTAGATTTCCACTAAATAAATTAGCCAATTAGGGCTACACCTTCTGGGAAAATCTTCAGCCAGGATAATTTAAAAAAAAAAAAAATGCAAACAAGACTGCTGACAAAGTGACCTTTGATCCTAGCCACCTTAACATTCTTGCTATCATTAGAAAGGGACAAACTGTCACTGTATTTAAATCTATAGTCACTGAACTGTCTTTTTGTTTTTAAATTAAATAGTTTCACACAAGAAATCAGTCTGCTATCATGGAAGAAATTGGACATTATTTATTGTTGAGAAAATGAAATTCTTAGGTCTTGGAATTTTTTTAATAACAAAATGCATCTAAAAGATGATTCGTTAAGTTAATCAATCCGTTCTAATTATCGATTACTTTGATAATAAATTAATCATTGCACCGCAATTATGAACATAGCTGAAAGAAAAGAAAAACACATTTGGTGAGTTCTTCCTTTAGTTGCTCAGTGAGCTGAGGTCCCACATACTATACAGACATAAATTTCAATTCCAACTTATTTTTTTCTGTTCCACAAATGACAATTAAGAACAGTGACTTCCTGTAACATCCAGCTGAGGCTATCTGGTGTCCGACATCATTCAAAATGAATAAGAAAATTTATTAAAAATAGGACAGTATGCTCTAAGTCTGAAGATTGGGTGAGAATTGTCTTTGTTTTTCAATGTAATTTTTTATTATAACTGCTCCTTCCTCCAACGTAATCCATCAGTTTTCCTGCAATGCCACTTCATCACGAGCGGAGAGCTAAACACGCGTATTCCGTTTCATCTCGCAACACAGTGAGGACATAAGTGAATGATTGTACTCGTAGTGAACTGGAATAGCCTGAAATTAGTGCCACCCCCTCAATTTATTATTCAGCCATATAATTAAAATCCTCAAATGTCATCCCTCAACGTTGATAGCATTGGTAGAACGTTAAATGCGGTTCTATCCCAGATTGATGTTGTTGCTACTCGCGTGTGGCACCAATTATCCTCCATATCAGTAGCGGTGATGCACCAGAAGAACGCTTCTGTCTTAATCAGAAGCCTCTCTGCCCCCGATGCTCCCAAGTTGCCTGCTTCCCTGCCCTCGGCCTGCCGTTTTTATTGACTTGTCGCCTTACAAGCTGTGAACACAGCAGACTTATTTCATATTGCATACCTCAATGGACCTCTGACACAAAGCAGAAAGGCTGACTGCCGGACGAATCAAAGGTCACCGGTTGAAAAATCTAGTTGAACCATAGTCTGTTCACGTAATGGGGCTCAGTCAGCGAGGCTTTTCTATTCATTACCAATATAATTTTTTTTTAGTATTTGAAAAGGCATTACTGTACATCAGGGGTGTCAAACTCATTTTTTTTCACGGGCCTCATTGTAGTCATAGCTTCTTTCGGAGGGCCCTTATGTCAACCTAAATAAATGTATGAGCACCTCATATTATATACAGTAAAAGCTACAAAACAAACTGACAAATAAATCGTTTTCAAATCAGACGAGTAAAAACTGGTCAAATATTTTAAAAATAAAAGATATTATTAAAACTGAACAATTCTGGTAATGACACACGAATTTGATGCACACTTTGTCTTTGCGGGCCGCATAAAATGATGTGGCGGGCCGTATCTGGCCCCCCGGGCCTTGAGTTTGACACCTTTGCTGTAAATGAATGGAACATTTATTTGCGACACGTCTCCAAGGCTGATATATTCTGAATGCTTGTCACCGAGGTAACAGTATGCACTCGGTTGGCTCAATAAAGACTATTCTTCTCTGGAGTTCGTAGACACTTAAATTGCGCTATTTAACATTGAGATTTAATCAATGTTAATGGGCCCATTTATCCTAAATCTTCTTACCTTGCCTGCAGGTAGCAGCTGTTACGTCGGTTTACATTGCTCACTTGCTACTTCGAGTCCTCTTTTGCTTTTTGTGTGAATACCCCCTGAAGTTTACACTGGGTAAGGTAATCTGGTAGATAAGATTCTGCAGTAGAATTTGTCCCATTATATCCTTTATGCCTATTTTGGGGAATCTTCAAGGTAGGCTTCGCCCACTGTGAATTTTGGGCACGCCCACAAAAATATGGGTTCCATATCAGTTATCAACACAAGCAATTGTTTTTTTTCTCATTAAAACTTCAAGTCACAAATAATTCTTTTCTTCACGATGATGTGAGTGGGCGAGTGTGGTCTGTAGCAGAAATTCATGTTTTGAAAGACAGTTCTGGCGACCGTCGAAGACACATTTTTACAGTTTAAACAGGATGTGTGGGAGAATAAGAAGAATCTCAGTAAAACCACTCAGTGGACTTGTGAGGTTGTTATATCACTGACATAATTTCTCTGAACTTGTTTTGCCAAAAAGACTCGTGTCAAATGATTATATCACTTGTGAAGATTTTATCCTGCTATGAGAGAGTTGTTTGGAGGAGGTAAGCCCCGCCTCCAGTTGAAGGTACCTGTCTAAAAAAAATCGTCATTAATGAGGTTTTAATTTGACGCCCATAAGACATTTAGAATGTTTGCTGCTGCATAGTTAAGAACTCCCTCTGGAATCTCTTCGGATAATTGGTGCAATATGTACGCATAATGTAGGACGGCACATCTTGCTGCCTCATGATAATAAAAATGGCATTAGGACCATATGCTTTAAGTCTCTATCTTGACTCAGCACTTTGCAAGGATGTTGTCTCTCGACCAGCTGCCTGTACAACTGGCTAAATGGTCAATTGGGAGAAAACATTGCAACTTTGAGCACTTTTCATATGAGCACATTATTTAGTTTGCTTATTTTCTAGCAATGGCCATATCACTGATCCATTAGATGGGATAAAAACTCATGGCGGGTGAAACTATGATAATGCTATCTTGAGATGTTCGTTGTTATTTGCCTTGACTGCTATTGACAATGCTATTGCCTGAAAGTACTATTTTTTTTTTGCTCTTGTTTTTACCATTTGAACAGTGCTATTGCCTGAAAGTACTATTTTAGTTTTTTTTTTTTTTTGCTCTTGTTTTTACCATTGGAACAGTAGCATTGCCTGAAAGTACTATTTTAGTTTTTTTTTTTTTTTTTGTGTGTGCTTGTTTTTACCATTTGAACACAAATAAGGAGTCCCAAACTGAATGTAACTTTTTAAACCTAAATTAATGGAATCTGACATGCATCGAAAAAAAAAAGTCTTTGGGGAATGCAAGTAAATAACCAATATGTGGCAAGAAATAATAATGTCCTTGCTTTACTATTTGTTCAATTATGTTGTAAAATGATCAATTTGAAAAATTCATGGAGCACAATAAAAAATATAGCATATAACGATCATTTTGGTTCAGGAACTTGTTCATACTTGGGTATATACCGTTACAGAAATGATGTAATTTTGGTAATTACCAAGGCAATTAACTTTGTCCAGCTGTAACATAAACCTTTCATTGAGTGGCGGTCTAATAAACGTGTTAAGTACCGTGTATATCATATTTAAATATTATAGAAATGTCCTTGTCTTCTCTGCAGTTATGTTAGGAAACGTGGTACTTCATATTGTCTCCTCTCCTTTGATTTGCTGCCAAGCTTCCCTGTTTCATCTTTATACAGTGCTGCAAATACAAATTTAGCCGTTTCTGTTTTTCACTGTGCGACTGTCAGAAAAAATGTGGCTGCTGTTGATAATAGGAATCGATAAGCTCGAAGGCACACAAGTCCGGTTAGATTGGACAAATTGGAAGCGTTGCTCGATTCGCATCCATACGGCACATCGGCTTAATGGATCCCCCCCCAAAAAAAAAAAAAAAAAAAGGCATTACAGAAATGTGCCAGAGGCCACTAGATTTGATCAAAATCAAATTGGCTTGCATGGCCGTGCACTATTTCTAGCTTAATGTGACAAATGGCCGAAATGGCCAGTGGACATAAGTGCGGAGTTTGCCATCTGTGGTAAAGTGGTGCATCAGAGAAGTTTAATTAAAAAATAAAATGCAAATTATTTTGTGCGCGCTGTACATCACTAGTTATTTTTGACGTCGTTTAGCTCGCCGGAAACCCGAGGCAATCTGTGCGCTGAATCTCACTCGGTGTTTTAGCCAAGAGACTGCTGGTCACAGTAGCTTTTTAATCAATTAGAAATGACTCACTGCCACTTCACTCCAAATCATTTCATCTGTCCCGGCCACAAAAGCGACGTGCACACACATGCTAACTCCATCTCGGATTGGACAAGGCTGCTCTAAAACAAAAGGAAAACACTGCCGGGGAATCAAATGCACTTATTTCCTTTGCTTCTTGACAAATGTGATGAATGTCCAGGCTGTGAGGCAGTGTCACTAAAGGACATATACTGCTGCACTCAAGGACTCGGCCATATCAATAAATGTCCCGTGTCCTTCGGTCCTCACATCCTCTTTCCCCTTAAACAATCTTGCCTTGATGCGATACTGTGTCAGCTTTGCTTACAGCTGAGCTGTCAGTCAGCGTTGCCCCATGGAGAGTAGAAACAATGGAACCTTCAGGCCCCTTCTTCCTGCATTGTGTTGTCGTGCATCAACAGAGCATGTGTTTGCTTTGTGCTCATTGTTGTTTTCTTTCTTTCAGGCTACATTCGCCATGGCCTGACAGTAGACGTCCCCGTCCATGAGGCTAATTTCCCCTGTCGTTGACTATCACGTTACGACTACCGTCCGTCCCTAAATGTATATGACTAGGTCGGGGTGTCAAAATTATTTTGACGTCCCCTAAGGTGGTTGTTATGTCTGTGAAAGTGGATAAATGTAAAATATGATATTTTTTCAATATTTATACTATAAATTGAATTTTTAATCAAAAATTGTAAAAGCGGGCCGTCCAGATCTGACCCTCGGGTCTCGAGTTTCGCACCTGTAGATAAATTGGCTTTCAGGAATGGGATTCTAACCTTTGCATACATTAGATTGGATCACCTGTAGAAAAGCTTGAAAATGCATCTTTGCCCTCATTAAGACGATTTGTCATAATTTGAATTTCCTGCAAGTTGCTAATTTTCTTACGACTGTTTTGATTAAACAAAACAAAATGCAAACAGTATACTTCAGCGGCAGGACAGACAGTTATTGTATTTACAGAATGCAAAATGAACTTGGAAACGATGCCTCGCAGTTAATCTTCAGATCTTTTGGCTTTTGCTGTCATACTGCCAAGAAGCAACAAACAAATACATAAAACATTCTCAAGCGTTTTCTCTGTTGGAGGCAAAATGCATTTTTAGCACGCTGAAACATTTTCCTTCGCGTTTATACTGTACCTGCAAAAACAGACGTGAGGTGTTGCTAACACCTGGCTATTGTCTTTGGGGAGAAGTCACTCTGCAGTAGTCACATCTGGCTGTTTATCATCTTCAGCTCTGATTGGCAGGAATGGAAACGTAACACAGCCGTGCACTCGTGCACCTTGGTTGCGCTTAAAACACAGCCAATATGTTCGTTTTAGAAAACAAAAACCCCTTGGATATAGTTTACCAAGACTTTTCTTTTAAAAGGAAACTTTATAATTACTCTGCTATCCGGAAATGACCTACAAAATAATTCTGACTTTTAAAAAAACAAATCACATAGTTTGATCAAATAAGTTTCAGCCTCAAAAGCTATTTCACAATTTCTGGAAAAAAAAACTTTAATTAAACACCATCGTGACATTGATAAAGGCAATCTATAAAAAAAAAGAGTCAAGTTAATTGTCTCTAAGCGGCTTGACTAATTATTGTGCTTTTCAGTCATTGGTCAGCAGTAAATCTTTGAAGTTAATTTACTATGGAAGTACGTTGCATTGGTTTTTTCTCTTCTTCTTCTAGAGGTTCTTTCTTTTCTTTCACAGAGACTGACATTTTGTTTGTTTCTCTCACATGCTTCTCTAACGCACCAGTAGGAAAGGGGTCTTTTTATTTTTTAACCGTGCTTTGACAAAGCAATCAAAGCATTTTAAGTGACGTCGAGGCGCGGTACAGCGGTGGAATGGTATGAATACTTGATGTAAAATGGCTACGGATGAAATCTGGTGCGAGTTAATTTCAGAGGATTTCAAGAGTGGAGGGAAATGTGCTGAGTTGGATGGTTTTTAGGAGGGACTTTAAAGACTGCCCTATCGATCCTGTTGGCATGTCTCCCCTTGGGAAATGCAAATGTTTCACTTCTTTTACACACATCCAAATCCTCCTGGTAGGAGAACCTTAATTATCTGGGGATTTGAATACCATGGCCTTTTCCTCCGGCAATTTAATTTTCCAGAAACAAATAGTTTCACACTTGCTGAACAATGACCAACCTTCTATTTGTAATCTGCTCTGACAAGAGATAGCGTGACACCAGTCGCAGCTGTTGAATTTGCTAATTGTCACGAAAAATCCTGATCTGATTTTTTTTGTAATATACAAATGTCATCGCAATACCTGCGAGTTTGCTCATCTGTCAAACACTATTGCTCACTGAAGTTGTGACAGCTGCTGCATGTTATTGTCACAGCCAATTTAAACCCCAGCCCAAGTGTTTACCGGAGCGAGGAGACCTATCCCCAGGTAACGGCTAATCACTCAGGGATTCAACACATCATCTGTCCCACGCTTAATAGTCGGCGCGGAACAGGCGGTAGAAGGCAGCAGCTCCGCCTGAACAGCCACACGGCTCTCAAGACAACTCAATGTTATGGATGATTGGTCCAATTAAAAGGTTTTGGTTGAGCTGATGACACTGGTGGTGACTCCGTCGTGCCATCCTGACAAAATGAGACAATCATTTAGCATAGCCGCTACTTTGAGATAAAATGTGTTTTTGTGGAATTATGCTTTGGAGAGCAAAAAGTTACAATAAGGGTGACCTGTTATTCCTCATGTCCAAAGATGAAACAGTTTCCAATCTCTTTGAGTCTTCTATCTCAAGTGTAAATACAAATTTCAATTGTGATCAGTTAATTGCTTTATAAATCAAAGTATCGTATCTTTGGACCATTAGGCACACCGCATTATTAGGCGTACTATCAATGAAGGGGTTTAATTTAATACATTTTCATACATATGGCGTACCAGACTTTAAAGTGCATTATCTTTAATCGTTAATTTGAGAGATTTAGCGTGATTACGCTAGGTTCAGACTGGACACGAATTATCGATTAACGCCTCGTGTCTCGCTTGCTTTTGTTTGCTTTGCAACCACACATTTTGTCAAACAATCCATCTCGACTCACCCCTTCATACCTGTCCACTTTTTATTGCTGGCAGTTCTTTTGACAACCTGTCACTGTTGTGACCAACCTTCATTCCAATTCAATTGTCTTTTTTTTCTTTTTCCATATAGCATCCTGCACAATTTTTGATCTGTAAGCATTTTCTGCGGATACTTTATGAATGTTGTCTTCTGTATATGTTGACCAAAATAGAATTGTAGATCAAGAGATTACAGCAAATGGAAATGACAGTAAATTCCTTGCTGATGCTACTAATACCAAAACAAATACTGCACGTACATTCCTAGAAAATAGAAAAAGACAGAAAGCAATAAACGGGATAAAGCGGCTTTTGGGCTAAATCTCTGTGACTCATATTTGATAGGATAGATGAGGTATTATAAATGTTCATATGAAATTATTGTTTCTCCGGTTCATCTTAAATCGAAGGTGAACATAAAACAAATATAAAGCTAAAGTCGAAATGACACAAATTTGTAACGAGAATAATTTACAAGCATTGTGCAGACAATTACGCTAGATATTTTTGTTGTTGATTGCTGGGAGCTCTCATGTTTGCACACACACGCACACACACACACACACACACACACACAAAAAGCTTAGGTGTAGTTGAGGGGTGGGCAAACGAATAATAGCCACCGTGGCTAACTTTTGTTTAGACGGCGGAACCTTTTTGAAAAACAGTCCACGGCATGTCGGAAAGGTCACCACTGCCGTTACCTTTTGAGTCTTCGCCATAGAAGTAGAACTAAATACTAAGGCTGGCTGTGTTGATCATAAGACTATTCGACATTTTGCCTTTTTAAGTTTAGTACAAAGCTTACTGGAAAGATTCTGCTTTGTTGTGCTGTTGCAGGACTTGAATAATTTGCAGCACTCTTCAATTAAGTGCTACTCTTCAGCTCATCCGTGAATGAGTTCCAGAGGTGTGAAACGCATTTGCGCACTGGGCCAAAGGCACAGCAAACATTTATTGAATTGACAAAAAAACATTTTTTTTTTTTACAGATACTAAGCATCACTTCATTAAAGTAGAATCTGACATGACATGACAAGACAAGCTTTACTGCATTTACAATTATCATAACGTGTTGTTATCTTGCCTCTAAAATGTGTTATTTTGGTGTAAAAGTTAAAATTGTGTTTCCCTACCTATATTGAGCCAAGCCAACCGTATAATATGTTAAAAATAAACATCTCGTGGCAAACAAAATGTATGAATAGTAAAATAACGATGACCTTGTCTCAATTCACTTGCAAATTTACTTACTCGGTGTGACTCAGGGCCTCTTTAATTCAACACAAACTTGATATAATATTTACTTCTAGCAATGAAATTTGATCATTTCCTGCAACATCCTTCATAATCTCATGGCAGTTATTGCTATGTTTGATTGTGGTGGTGAATCTGAAATCCTGATTTACAATGCTAGGGTAATTGAAAATCGGTTCGCTAGCATCTTAAGCAAAACAAGTTAATGTGTGTGTGTGGTGTGTCAGTGACAACTAAAAAGTACTTGTCGGGAAAAAGTCGCTGTGAACGGGAGAACTGGTCTTTATTCACTCAAGCTTGCTGCACTGGTTGTTTCCGGGCTATTTAACAAATTGTACTGCGGGCCGGATCTAATTGCATAACGGGCCGTTTGTGGCCCATGGGCTGGGAGTTTGAATGTTGAATCCATAAAAAGAAAAACATCCACAGTCAAGAGGTCAGCAGCCATCAAAATGCTTTTGCTGCGTGTTTTCTTTTGTCCAGCAGACATGACAACCAAATTAAATTCATTGTGTAGGTGAATATGATAACCTTGCCTTATTCTATTCAAACAGCTTTTGCGAAAGTAAAAAAAAAAAAAAAAAGACAGTAGCGCTGCTTCTTTTTTCCGCTTGGATGAAAATGTCATTTCAGAATTATCTCTGCAATGACCTCCGATACCACTATGTGTTGTTCACGACATCCTTAGCGCATTATGGCATCTGCAAGCTGAACTTTATGGTAGAATATTAAATAGGTGCTGCTTGATGCACATAGGAGCATTCTAAACGGAACACAACCAAATACTACTATGCATAAAATTACCTTTCTGTGAGTGAGACAACATATAATATGAGGTATATTATTATTTATTTATGATAACCTGTATGAGTTATATTATTATATATTTATATCATGTTTTAGTTTTGTATGTATAACTAATAGTTATTTTTGTTTCTGGTAGAAATACAAAAATACTAAGTACATGTTTTTATAGATGCACCTGTAACTAGGGCTGTCGCTATTGAATATTTTTAGAATTGATTATTCTATTGATTAATCAAATAATCGTACATTATATTTGCATTTAATTGGATATAAAAATCCCCCCATTACTATTTAGTAAGTGATTATTTTTGAGTATTTAGTATTATTTAATGATTTGGATGGATGGAAAAAACAATCGTTATCAATACCACACACGTAGAATTGATGGTAATTGTTTTCCAAAGTAAATGTTTGTTTACGAATGTCTTTGAGGTTTTACTTTAGAGAGCCTGAGATCATAAGATTTGGAAATCTTTATTTAAAAATTGGCTCTAAACTATTAGTTGATTATTGAAATACAATGAGATTAATGTAATAATCGATTTGTCGTCGATTGATCAATTATTTATGGCACCTCTGACTGTAACAAATATTTTGTACCATTTGTAGCTGTGTACAAAGTAAACATCCCTGGTCGATATGTCAAGAATAACACCAAGGCAAAAGAGTACAAAAAAATAAAAAATGACTGTAGAATGTTCAAGTCATTTTCTTTATTTGTAAAGTTTTGCCAGTTGAAGAAGGGAATTTATTCCATTCTTAAAATGTTCAGACACTAACAATAGAAAGAAAGTATGTAGGCTTGGTGTGACCTTCAGAAAAATACAAACAAATACACTAAAGGAATCATAATGTGCGGTATGACATGTCGACTTTGGAATGCATTGTTGATCATCAACTCGGTAAGCTCAGATGTCGATACTAATGGCTTCTTTCGTCTCACATCTGTTGTGATTATGAATGTCGCATTCGAGTTCGTTAAATCGAAGCAAAAAAAAAAAAATCATGTGCAATCCAACTCTAATACTGAATAGTGTACAATCGTTTCAGTTATGTGGTTAGTGTATCGCATTGCTCGCCACGGTTTTATTCATCATTTCTAAATGCAGCCTTCAAGTATTGATCAGAGAGCAGCATCAAAGAGCGCTTAAAGAGGAAGCAAAGAGTTCTGACTGCTTGTATGGCCCTAGGCAGGCGTGAAGATCCTGTTTGGAAGTGATGCATGCAAAGAAGTCCTAGAGCACCCGTTATTATTTATGGCTAACACTGAGTCATTTGGCCAGTCAGCTTCAGGTTATATATACTTATTTATAAATGTTTATTTGATTTTTTTTTTTTTTTTTTTTGGGGGGGGGGGTTATCTTGGCAAGTATTAAAACTAACAGTTGGATTTAGCTTGATTTTACAAAACCTTTTAAATCTTTGAATTCCAGCATGTCTGTTATTTCTCTGTGGGGTGTCAAATGTAGTATGAACATTTGTTTTCATTTTACAGGGATTTAATGCATATCTAATGTAGAGGAGTAATGGAGGAAGATTCATACATGATCTAATATCTATCAAGTGAAACGTAGAGGGGTAATTGACGAACAGATGGGTGCATTTTTTTTTTTTTATCCAATAACTATTGTGTTCAGAGGAATGACCTTGAGTGTTTGCTCCTTCAATATTCCAAGAACTATTTCAGAAATTGCTCCTATGCTACTCTGAATTTCCACATGTGAGTAAAGCAAACTTGTAATATATTAACATCTCTCTGACTGTCAATCAAAAGTCTGAATTATTATCTTTGTAAAGGCAGAGAGCTGTTGACACAGTCCTTGCAATGGATCACTTGATGGTGAAAAGGGTAATAAAATTGTAGCCGGATGTATGGTTTGATATGCTACAGTGTTCAGACAGCTTCAAGATTCTTTATTGTATTCCCTGAAAGCAACGGGTCTACTACAGAGGTCAATATCCTTGAATTTGTTTAATCTTGTTAATGGTTTTCATCAGAGCCCCTGATGCACTTAATCAGCGGGCACCGCGGCTATTTAATGTACTTAATTCACTGTAGGAGTGTTGCCCTTGAAGTGCAGTTGACAGCGGATTGACACAATTGAGATTTACCGAATCATTTCACTGGTTTTTGAGAAGCCTTCCTGGACTTGAAATTCAGCCACTTTTGTAAATGCTCTCTCCTTCCTTACAGGAAGTCGGGACATTTTCATTCATAAGACTTGGTTTGAGTCAGACAATAGAACAATGGTTTTTTATCAACATCTTATCAATATAGACTAAATACCAGGATGTGCCCCACCTCCCCCGCCTCATTTTTTTTTATTATTCAAGCTTGATTGAATGCTCTAAAGACTTTGATCTTTGTTTCAAACAGGGCAGCACATGGGATATTGTCCATGAGTCATTCCAATATAAGCTATAGCTACAGTCCAGTGAGATCATAATTTAAAATGATATCACTATGTAGGCTTACTGAATTTTTGTTTTGTTTTTAGCTAACCAAATACAAGCCCCAAGAGAAATTATTTTAGGAAAAGCAGAATAACAAGTGATAATCAAGGAAAAGGGAAAACATACCGTATGCGCGGACTAATTGCGGAATGTGCTTACCGTGTTTTCCGCACTATAAGGCGCACCTAAAAACCTCCAATTTTCTCAAAAGCTGACAGTGCGCCTTATAATCAGGTGCGTCTTATATATGGACCAATATTGAGCCACTACAGCAGGCGTGTCCAAAGTCCGGCCCGCAGGCCAAATGTATATGTCTCATATATGGACAACGCTTTAAAATGGGCCATTCATTGGAGGTGCGCCTTATAATCCGGTGCGCCTTATAGATGGACAAAGCGCCTTATAGTGCGGAAAATACAGTACTTTTCTGTTTTTTCAGCTTTTTTTTTAAACTGTCATAATAAAATATACAATTTATGACAGAATCTTCATATAAAACCAAAATATACTAACATCTGTGATTTTTTTTCAAATATTGATTTTGCTTAAAATATTCAGAAATATCTTTTCAAGCCTGACTTAACCAACTGTCTCTGAGTATAAACAAACACGATTCTAAGAATACCTTTCTCAATGTGCACATGACCTTAATGCTTGACTTGTTTCATCTGATCAAAATCCACAGGAAAGGGTTTGCACGCTCTTGAAGTGTTGAAGTGGCCAACATAACATATTTGGTACCGTGTCCCGAATGCACTGAATGGATGTAAATGCTTGATGATCCGTAAAGGCCTTCAGCTTCCACAATGCTAACTAGCCCGCGAGTTGAACACATGCACACGCAAATACACACGCACACATATCGGTCCCAACATCATGCGGTGTTTACGGGTCGCTGTAATCCAGAGATCCCGTGGGTCGATGAGCAAGTCGGGCACGACTGTCTGGGAACGATTGACACCCCGATTAATTGATTTTCGGCGAGAAGCCAGCAGCCAGGTAGAGGAGGTGCGAGTGAACATGATGAGCGGCTGCATTCCAGTCAGGCTTTTGTTCTTTCACTCATGAATTTTCTCTTTTTTAACCTGGATGGAAAAACTTGTGATAGCAAACGTGTCAAATGAATCAACAACACTTCTTTTTTCCTTGATTACAACTTTTGACAGAATTCTTAACATTGAGCTTATCTATTTTTCCAGACTCTTGCAAACAACATAGCCAACCTGCTTAAAAAATAAAATAAAATAAATACTCGGCTTATATAACACCTTGGCGGAAATTGCGTTTTTGTCAGGTTGTCAGTTGATGACGCGCTTAGATGAGAATTTAATTAGAAGACCTTATCCACTTCTTTCCGAACAGACTGCAGTGTAAGTGCAGCTTAATGAGCAAGATGAGTGTGCCTTCTTTGCCCTTCCTCCCATTTTGCTTGCTTTGTTGTTCAAGTTCCCTGATGAATCTCAGGCTAAATTGTTTTCTATTTGGACGGCAGTCCAAGGCCGGAATACACACAATGCCCAAGAGGGTGTGCGCGTAAATGTGTGTTCTGGACTTATTTCAAAGTTGGTGCCGCTCATTCTGGCATCAATTCTACTTAGTTTCTCAGTCTCTGTCCAGGAAGCTGTGTTTGAGGTTCCCAGCTCCCAGCAAGGAGTTGAAACAAACATCTCGCCACTGTTTGAGGTAGCACCAGCTGTCAATTAACATGGCGAATGAAAAGCCAGACTGGCATCAATAGGTCGTCAAACTTGGAAAAGACATAACAACGGGTTAAGGTAAATTTAAACGATTGAATTGTTTCCCCCTGAGGGTCTGTTTTAATGCCAGGCTTAATTGTATGGCTTCATTTCTTTGGCCTGGAGCTTCTTGTGTACTCTGCTGAACGAGCTTGTTTGCGTTTAGCTGTGTAGACCAAATTCTCTTCATTGCGATTTGAATAGTTGTTTTAGCATTTGTGAGCTTGACGTTGCAGCCCCTAAAGGCGCGTCTCTATGCGCCTGATCTTTGGCTGATCTTGGCATTTCACATGCTGGCAGGTTCCCTAGTGTGACTTGAACACTTAAGGGGATATCGAGCCACATCGCCCACTTCCCCAGGAATGAAAAACACATGCACATCCCACTCTAAAATTCCCCTTTTTAAACACAAACTCCCTTCAGCTAGGCATACTGTTTTACATTCCATTTTAATCCAAATCAAATCATTCTCCATTTTATCTTTTTTATTTCAATTTCAGATGCAACAAATTACTTTATAATCACAAAATAATGATCCATAGTCTTTTTGATTCATGATTCATAGTCTTCAGCGGGCCACTTATGATTGATTCCATGACACAATGCTTCGGGCCAGTTTAAATTTAGGAATTTGGTCCATATATAAGGCGCACCAGACTATAAGGTGCACTGTCGGCTTTTAAGAAAATTTTAGGTTTTTAGGTGCGCCTTATAGTCTAGAAAATATGGTAATATTGCTATAATGTTTAACTCTTGTAGGCACCAGGAACACTAATTTGACTGTTGTCAAGTGTTTAAATTGACATTGCCATTGTATATAGACTGACTCACTATAATGCCTTCAAATGCCATTCCTTACATTTCTACTGAAATGAGACACAGTAAACACGTGAAGCGGCATCCGGCCTAACTTGATTTTAAGCTGGCAATTCATCCACTTTGCAAGACTCAAAAATTGGGGAATCTAACTCATCCGTGCGTGATCACAGTCGCAGCCGACCAAATTTCAAACGAGCTTGAAATTCATCCAAATGTCGTACGACTGCTCGGCGTCAGCCAATCGTTTCTCATTTTCCCCGCAACATTGTGAATCGTGACGGCCGACCAGACTTGAAATTGGCCCTCGTTCAAAAGTAAGTCTGTTGATTTTAAATGATGTTCCATTCGCATAGTGTAGGCCCAGTTGAACATAAAACCGGAGAACCACACATTCCTAATTGAAAGAAAATAGCATCGCCGTAAAGCCTTCGTTAAACATTTGTCAGAAAAGTTGCATGTGTTCTTGCACGTCACTTAAAAAAAACTGTTCAAGAGAAGCAGATGTCATTTGACAGTTGCCTCAATGCTTTGCTGATGAGATTGTACAGACAGCAGCTGTCTCTCCCTGCATTTTTTTTTTTTTTATGCCGCATATGCAAAGCAATTTAAATCGAGAGCCGTTACACGCTCGTGATGGCTGTGAAACCACCCTCAAGCTCACTCCTGTTTGGTGAAAATTCTGTCAAAATGATGGGGCTGTTATTTTTTTGTTTTGTCTTAATTAGGCAATTTAATGGTAGGCCTTTTTCTTTTTCCTCTCAAACTGGAAATATGGAAATAGTTTGAAGTGGAATGAGCTTTGCCTCCCATTCAATCAAAGTATCCATGGTACGCGTTAGCTGATGAATGTAAAGCAGGCTGCCAGGCAGAAATGCCAAAGACTGATTGACACGTGAGAAATTATTACATTTCTTCCAGATGCTACGTCTGACATCACCCTTTCTAGGCAAATACTGCATAAAGTGCTCACATGTTACAAGTGAGTGTTAATCTTCACCTTTTTGGAGTGAAAGTGTTCACCTAACAAGGTGAAATGATGTCAGGGCACATAATATATTCCTACAAGTATTTTTTTTTTGTAAATGAAACTGAAAAGCTGTGAACGAGCACTCTCTTAATAATGGGTGATGACACCATGGCATGATAGTTTTTCTGCAGCTATTCTGCTACCAAGGTGAAAAGCGCCATACATCACACGCCAGAGGCTGGTGGAGGCGATTTACTTCCAAAATGGCTTCTTTTTATTTGCCGTTACTTATACGCAATTTATACACAGTGGTACGTCTCTGTCGAAGAAAATAAAACGGGGCGAGCTTAGCAGTTTGAGATGGTCAAACCTTAAAGGTTGATCACAGTTGGAGAAAATCAAAATAATATAAATTGACCTTAAAACCTTATGGTAGATTTACAAACTGTACGACCATTGTGGCATTCTAATTTAGAAGTTCCACTATAAATCCAATTTTATTGTTTACATACCGTATTTTCCGCACTATAAGGCGCACCGGATTATAAGGTGCATCTTCAATGAATGGCCCATTTTAAAACTTTGTCCATATGTAAGATATGTATATACTACATTTGGCCCGCGGGCCGGACTTTGGACACGCCTGCTGTAGTGGCTCAATATTGGTCCATATATAAAGCGCACCTGATTATAAGGCGTACTGTCGGCTTTTGAGAAAATTGGAGGTTTTTTAGGTGCGCCTTATATTGCGGAAAACACGGTATTTTTAATATAGTCAATCCAGCGACTACTTGATGCTGTTAATATCTGTTTTGCTACTTTTAGGTTTGTAGCCAGTTCACATTATGCATCATTAAGCGACAAGGCTGGCATCATCTCAATCTCGCATTATCATCCTGTTATAATTACTCACACAATTTGTGCCTGGAAATGGTCTCAAGTTAGCAAATGTGAAAATGCTTTTGGGCGAGCGTCTCGCCTCCGACACTCGTGTTGGCGCAGATTCACCTTGCTGTGTTACTAATTATTCTAGTCATTAGCTGCAATGGCATTCACGTAGAAGCTTTCAAGGTGGGAGATCATCACTGCTTCTGCTAATTAATGTGAAACCCAAGTGCGCCGCGTGATGACTAGGCCAAAAATTTGTGTTATTTCAATGTGAACCGTCATAGTGACCCGATCACTCTTGTTATGTCCGAGGTTGTCTCGCTACATTTTTAGTGGTCGTCTTTCTCCAGTCCAAATGACATCGTCTCAAGGACGAGAAGCTTCAATCTTTGACTCACGATTGTTTAAAGCAGGTGTCACAATAACTTGGGATCGGAACAGAGGAAGTGATTCTTATTATATATATATAATATTTCTTATTTAATATTCAGCACGCAATTGATTTTTAATACCAGTCACTAATTGTACAAGCTACAAGAATCATTTGTTGTTGCTTTTTCCCCCCCAGTCAGTCCTCCTATGCCGCTTAACAATTTCCCCATGTAAATTACAACAACAAAGATAAAAATCCCTCCTGGCCAGAGCAATATTAATTTCTTTTTTGTTTTTGTTTATTGCATTTGTTTCTTTTAATCCCACTTGGATTTAAACAAGTCACATTAGCAAATCTCTTTGTTGCCCAATGTGGCATCTTACTTGCTCTACTCAATTCGTCAGTCCACAGTGTTTGGAACCGCTATGACTTATCTGCTCATGGGACCTGTGGGGTGCCTCGGGGGGTGCGGTGAACTTTTACGCCGCCGCTGCAGCAGCAGCAGCAGCAGCATAAGGAAACCGAAAATTGCGTGCATCTGACTGCCTGAGCATGTGGCTTTGGTTAAAAGCTAGAACGTCAACAAAAACAAGTTTGGTGTTATTTTATTATCTTTCCATGCTGTTGCTAAAAGCGATATAATGGATGTTGTGTACATCAACATGATGTTTAAATTTAATTTTTGCATGAAATAAATACAAGCCACTGTAAGTTTATTTAGAATTAACTGATGGCATATTAAGATTAGACCTGAATTAGCAGTGACACTGTTTGGGCAAGCAAAAGTAAACGGAATACTTTAATGGTATAACACAGGTATATTTTAGCACTTTATCAAGCTGTCCATTTTCTTGCAGTTATTCTCAGGTCTTGTTGCCAGGGCAGCAGGCTAAGGTAGGGAGTGCCTAGGCACCCCACGGAGGCTTGTATCTGTGATCTTGTTCTGTCGGTCACAACCCACAACTTGTGACCAAAGGTGATGATGGCAACGCAGATCCAACGGTGAATGGAAAACCTGCCGTTTTGGCTCAACTCCTTCTTCCGATGTCGAGCATTTCATCACTGCAGGTGCCGCACCGGTCGGCCCGTCAATCTCTTACTCCAAAAAACCCGTAAATATTTGCATCATCCCAGCTGGTTCACACTCGGCTGCAAGCAAAAGTTAAAAGGTCTCAGCTTGATGAAGCCAGCAGGACGTCATTGTCTGCTGAAAGCAGGGACGCAATACCGAGGCCACCAAACCGGAACCCGCTTCGACTATGTCTAGAAATTCCATCCATAAAAGTTATGAACGGAATCGTTGACAAAGGGCAGCCATGGTGGAGTCTAATCTTCTCTGGGAACAAATGGGAGTTAATGCTGGCTATGCGGACCGAACTCTGACACCGGTCGAAGGGGGACGAAAAAGCCCATATCAGGGTTTTCTCTCCAACTCCAGAGTGGAATCGAGCTGGGAGCAAGCACTTTGTCAAGGCAAGCCCGACTATATCTAATCGGAACCTCTCGATATTGCCTACCTGCTCAAGCTCCTTCCATGCTTGAAGGATGTCCCCGCCTTAAGCTGCTTGCAGGGAAGGAGGACCTCACCCACATTGTCTCATTGTTGCATTTGACCCCATTTCAAGGTCAAACTCCATAGGGGGACCTCGTTCTAGCTAAAGGTCTAATATATTTATTTTCAAAGGGGGTAACCTATGCATAGTCTGATCGGTGTCTTTTCCCATGTTTATCATTCGTTTTAATTTCATGTAAGTCACTTCAGTTAATTCTTTTAAGCATAATATTATCATAAAAATCTGGTTGTTTAAATGAAGACCTGCCTCCTTGATAAAGGTCTTTTCACTACATACACTTGATAGTATGACATTTTAACTTCACTCCCGGATGTCTAATGCAGGTGAAATGCTCCTGTGGTGGTTGTTAGGTTGTTGTTGTTTTTTTCTCCCAAGGCTCCCGGGGGGAGGGGGGAGGGGGGGTTATTGGCTTGTTGTTGAGTGTGATATGGAACAAATAGCTCAGTAAAGCAGCAGAGGAGATTGCCCTCAGGGCGACAAAAAGGGGGAAAGGTGTTCTGTATGCTGAGGCATTACATGGTCTTTATCCATAGGGCCTTTGAACATCTCTCTTATTAAAATATACAACTTAAAAACACAAGATTTCTGTGTTGAACCATTAGATAGAATTGCAGTTTGCACGAGATTCCTACATTTAACTTAAAGGAAGGTTTAAGCGTAGCATGGCTCTCGTCCGTCTCAGGCCCAGCGCAAAATGCATTTTCTGCTCGGCTCAATCAACGATGCTATGGCTTTAATCCTTTGCCCTCGGGGGACAGCTGACGTGGATGAGAGTAAACTGTTGACATGGAGCTGTCTCCTATGCTCTCTGATCAAAGCTTGCACGGCCCTCCTGTTTCACAACCTGCCTTCAAATATGCTGCCAGTCTCTGCCGCAGATGCAGCCTCGCTCTCTGTTTCACACGCATCATTTTAATCCACTGCGAGTTGATAGATGTGATCACAAAGCGGCTATTTATGACGTTTCCTCCCTGTACCCTCTCTGACCTTCCTTTGCATGCATTGCGTTCGATTTGGAATCGACTCACGTGATAGCGACTGCCATATTTAGAGGCATCAATGTGCTGACTGAAAGTGCAAGGGAGAACTTGGCTTGATGCGGTGCTGTTTAATTAATCCCCAGTAATGATGCAACTATTAGTAACAGCCAAGATTATTTAAATGGCTGCAGGGGTGAGAAAGGCTATGAGGTGCTGGAATACACAAGAGATGCAAGTCAAAGACTTTTAACTAGGAATGTTCCGATCTGGGTTTTTAGCTGCGTAAAACCGATACCGGTCACCCTTGAGCGTGATTGACCGATACATTGCCGACCATGTGACTTTTCAATTTGAGAGCTACAACTGCTGATTTTTTCTAAATAATTGATTAATCTCTTTTTTTTTTTCAATTAATTGATTAATCACATACACATATATACACATACACACATATATATATATATATATATATATATATATATATATATGATTGAGTGGCCTAAAATTCTAGAGGTTCCACTCAATTCCACGTGGTTTTTGAAGTCTGAAGCCCTACAAAATCCGTCTGATGGTTGTCAAAGTACAACAAGAAAATGTGTGATTTAATCCTGCGCAGTTGACAGTGTCACTGCTTGTGGCAGCCGCACTGTAGCGCATCAGTGGTGCAGCTGAGTTCCAGGCCAGCTGCTGCAGAAATGGATGTAATTGTTGGTAACTGTTGGAGTGCACAACACATCACAGGCTCCGCAGGCTGGCAAATCTTGTTGTCTGCAGGTCTTGATGGTGATGATCATTGCCAGCCGTTCAAGCTTTGTGTCAAACGATGCTTACTGGAGTGGAAGCGAGAGGTTTTCGTTGGCACACGTTTCTTGTTATTGCCTCTAAGGATAAGACACTGGGGTGGTAGATACTGCTAGAGTGTGTTTTTGATCATCATCTCCCTCTGGGGTTACCACCATGCTGGGAGTTGCAGCAACTTCCATCTGATAAGATACTTGAGCAGTAATATAAACTTGCAAGCATGGAAATGCTATGAATGTGTCATATTTACAACCCACTGGCCTAGCACAACATTAACATTTGGCAATCGCATTTTGGCAGCCTTCCTAAATGTTCTCTTCTCTTTGCAGTTGCATCAGATGGCCAGCCTCACCATGCTGGAGCAAAGCATCATGGGAGCGCAGGTCTAATAAGGGAGAGGAGGGCAACTGGGGACTCCTACTGGTCCTACTCAGGTAAATCTCATTTCAGAATCTCAGTTTGTTTGTCTTTCTCACTTTATTGGTCCCCGTGGAGGGACATTGTATGATTTGTGAGATGTACAAGTGTGTTTGTTTACTTTGTTTTTTTTTTTAATACATTCCATCGCCTCCAGAACTCGCCTTCATTTGAACAAAAAGTCAAAGCCACAGCACAAAGATACAAGATTTATCTGCGTTATTGCCAAATGTTTTTATCAGACGCACCCAGCAACAGTTGGCCCACATGCGAAAACAGCTGTATTTCTTGGCCTCCCTCCTGCTTCTCATTATTGTTAGCATACACAGTTTTAATGCCAAACAAAGTGCTTTGGGGAAATCAAGACATGCCTCCTCCATAACCCCCCCTCCAAAGTGACCACTCATACTGAGGCACATTTGTGTCCTTGTACTTTATCTTGCATACATTAAGGATGCAGCTGCAGTCAGAAATTGTCCAATGCTACCAGAAAGGTGACTACAATCTACAAAACCATAAAGGCAATCTTTTTGTCCTTTTAGGCGAATGGACAAAAAGAGAGCTACTCTAAGTATTGCCTAATATAACCATCAATTCTGCTTAGACAACTAGCTTGACTTTGAGACACTAAGATGGAGGTATAAAGCAAGCACTTGAACACCACGGGAGTCTTTCTGCTTTGTAGGTGCGTGCTTATTTCACTGGTCAAAGACACACAGACTCCACGCTTTGATGCCGGCTGAAATGTGCTCTCACATTTATGAGTGTTCAACACGTGTCCGACATTTTTTCCCCGAGCGTTAACGTGTGGACAGTGGAATTGTGCTTCTGAATAGCCTTTAATGGGCAACAAAACTGAGGTTGACTCTAAGATTAAAAAAAAAAAATAGAAGGATATATTTGCAACATCGCACTTTGTGGGCGGGGGGGCGTAAACACAGCAAATGCTACCATAAACATGCTGCATTCATGGCATTCACTATTTATAAATCATCCACCCACCAGTCTCACAATTTAAATTTACTGAACATCACTTTGAGATCTTCATTGGTTTACTTGTTCAAGAACATGGATTTTTTTTTTTTTTTTTGCTGTAATATTTACAATGTATTTATTGGCACACAAAGCGCATGTTTAGCCTTTTTTTTTTTTCTTTTTTTTTCTTGAAATTACTGCTTCATGTTCAGCCATACACATTTGCAGCAAGCACCTGAGGCCCCCGTGCAAACAGAGCTGTCCAGCGGGAAATAGAGGTTATGTGCTTTGGTAAAGGGCACCTCACTAGATGGGCCCAGGAGGTGAGAAGCACTCTGTTAAATTGTATTTACAGCTTCCAAGGTCCAAAAACAGCTTCCGGAAAAAAATAACTAACTTGCTCTCAGAATGTAATGCATTTCTGTATCTGATTAGATTGAGGGGGCAGTTTGTATTTCATAAAACAATTGCAGAAGAAGCCGATGTTTCATATTCGGGAAATGGAGTAACGTGTGCTCGGTATGCATGATGTCACCTCAGTTCTACGTCTTTGCCTCTCCCAGTTGACCTGAGCAGGAAGTGAATTACTATTCAATCAAGGCCGCTATTTCCATTCTTACAATATGTAACCAACACGTTAAAGTTGGCTGTAATCGCTTGAAACTTGGAATTGTTTTTTTCCGAGCCGCCTCCCTTAACGGTAGGTAAATGATTAAACGGGATTTTAAATCAGCTCGTGACAGTGATGATTTAAAGATTTTTAAATGCACATTTATGAAAAATAGATTAGAAGCCCTTCTTTTTAATATACCTGACGTGGTAACGTCAAATTAATTAGTAGATGACTGCCTATGTAGGAATTACTGAGTGAAATCACACATCTCCTCTATAAAAGTTAATGTTATATGTAATCAAATGTCATTAATTTTTTAATGATGGGAATAATTTCAGCCTGCCTCTGCCGTGCAGGAAATCTTATATTTGTAGCACCAGCAACCCCATTTAGCGTATCTCAATTGTGTGTGGATCGTTGATCACATGATTTATATTTCAGAGTCCATCTTAATGAAGACCAAATCCATTATTCCAGAATAATCTTCCTGACACTTTACCGAGATCACAATTGTTTTATACGCAAATTGTTTTGTAATAGGAACAAAGATGATGTTTGTGCGGAATCCGTTAATCCTTCACCAATCAACTAGCTTGACCGCTCGATGAAAAGAAAAGGAAGGCATCGAGGCGGCGTAGAAATGTCCATTGCCTTGAAAAGGTAATTAGCAGCTAAGGCTGTGAATGGAGGACCGACAAGCGTGCCTCAGCAGCTAAATGGTTATTAAGGGCATTTGCTCTGTGCAAGTGAGTGGAAAAAGAAATGCAGACAGCTGGGCTGAGCCTGAAGCTGGAAGGTAGTGAGGACAAGACAGGACCGCAGCACACAAACATGCAGAGTCGTACTTGGTTTCCCGATAATGACTCAAGACACCATCTAGTCGAGTCTTTTCAGTCCAATCGCCTCATCACGATTTATCCAAATAGTTGCAGCGTATGATGTCGCATTTGCAGGTGCTACTAAGACACTGCAATGCAATCAGATATTCAAGCCTTATATAAATAAATATAAATAAATGTTCATGGAGGGCAAAAAAAATCAAGCTATTATTAAATTTTATCACCCACCTCCGAGAATGAGGCAATGATTGCGATGAGGACTCTTATCTAATATGTCACGTTCCTGTGTGCGTTGCTTATGAACCTTGATGTAAGTAGCCTCGAAACCCACACGATGAAATTTGATTAAAAGTTATTTAAGGCATGTGTGTGTGTGCGCGGGTGTGTGCGAGTGTGGGATAGAAGCATTTTTCATAAGAGGGATGATGTCATAGCAAAAGACTCCCACAGGAACAAAGCTATGCATCATTTTTCCCTTTATCTCTGCAGTTTTTACGTCTTCCCTGTTAGTTATTTCTGCTGTCTTGCTTTATGATTTGTTTAATGTTTCACCAATGGTTTTATTTTTACCTCTGCACATTTGTTTTGTATTATTTACACAAGGGCAATGGATTGTTTGCTGTGCCCTTATACCTTATCTTATTTTCCATGCTGTGGCATTGAAAACAAAATACACAGTACTGTACAGTTATTGTTCTTTTGTCAAATAGCGGCCTCCTCTCATAGACGCTCGGCCCCACTTGAACAAAAAAAAAAAAAAGATGATGGCTTTAAAATGGAGCAGATGTTGCATCTGTAAAGCTGGCTAGTTTAACGACATGGTGCTGCTATATGCAGAGTGGAGTGCACCAGGGTAAAAGTTGCAAAGGGTACTGACAGAAACATACAACTTTTTTTTTTTTGGGCCTATGGGGGTGTTAGAGAGGAATAGGACATCATTTTATTCCATACTGAACAAACGCAACTAAACAATCTCCAGATAAATGACCTATTGCATGCCTACAATACTCTATTAATACGTATATCCATGTTGAGCTTTTTTAAAATCTATAATGCATATGGGCAAACAAAATACTCCCACCTAAGTACTAAAAATATTTCATAGACCCTGGACACAGTAGCAAAAATACAATTCTTTGGTTGCCTCAACTTTGGAATTAAACATGCTGCCTAATAACTGCCTCACATGAATATATTCCTAGTACTCTCTCTAGTTGAGTAATACCCTGCACTGTATAACTTTTTGACGTTCCCCCCAATCCAATTCCATCTCTCAGTAAGATTATTTGTGTTTCGTCATTGTTCACGAGCGGAATAAAATAAGTATTGATGAAAGCACTCATCTCACTTGTAAATGGCTGTGAGCTCAGTGGCGCTTATCTGCCGCACTCCAAGTGTCAGTATGTTTGCAAAGCATCAGTTATAGATGTTTGGATTGAAGCCATTTTGACAAGCTGTTTGGGCTGCTGAGAGTCTGTAATTGTGGGAGACGTGTGCATGCTATTTCCTTTGGCCTGGCTGTTTTATTCCACTTCACTCAGGTACCTCATGATCATTCGCAATCTTTACACTCATGACTCACATAATGAAGTGAATGTCATTTTCAATCAATGGCAGTGTTGATCCAACTTAATTAGTACTTTAGAGGATACAAAGCAAGATTAGTTTACCTGCTGCTCTTGACTGTCAGGATTTGGTTGTTTTGGTTTTTCAATGAACCTACTTATCTGTGCCAATCTATTGAATGTGTCTCCTGATTTGGATGTGTTAATGGAATTGTTGTGACTTTGAACCCAAGTGTGTCATTTATTGGGTTAAGATAGTGGACAGCATATCGTTTCAGTATTTCATCTGCATCCCCGCCAACACATTTAGTCTCCTGTGGTTTGACACCTTCTACAAAGGCAAAAGAACAAAGCCATGTCGTCATGGTGCCCGACAAAGGTATTGCCGCCTTTTGGAATTTAATCCACTGAGAGAAAAATTGCTCCCGGTAGACCCCTGTGTATTTAGTAGCACTTGACTTTAAAGCAAAACCGACCTACTGTGTGGCATTCTTTACAAGGAACCCAGGAGATGCTCCTCAGGGATAACGATATCCAGCGTCTAAATATCCTCAGAGTCCATTTTTCTTTTCTTTTTTCTCACAGCATGTCTGACAAGGAAGATAAAGTCAAACGTATATATTAATGTCATCTTCACAAAAGCGGATTTTTATGGAATCCACAAAGCAGCAAAAAAAATAAAAGGTCTGCTCTTGCTGCCCTGCAAGGTGCCAACCAGCTCATCAAGGGCAATTACAGCTCACCTACCTTGTCATTTACCCAGATGACGCAGCATCAGGAAAAATTATGAGTCCACTAGCTCCCTCAAGGACATTTCAACACGGACTATGACCGCACTACCTTAGTCACCGCTACAGAAATGTCTTAGAAAACCAGAGCATCGCTTTACCGTATATCATTTTTTTTACTATTACTGGATTATCAAAATATGAGACAATACATTTGATAATCGATTGATTGCCGATTCATCGATTCATTTTAACACCTCTATACGCCAGCACTCAATTAAAAGAAAAAGAAAAATGCTTCCTTAAGATGCTTACATTTCAGGTATGCGTAATTGATTATTTTTTAGCGCCAAGCTTTTAATACATCTTTTGAGACACATTTTTCCAGCCAATTTTAATTGAACTGAAATCAAGTCTGATGATTAATGTTTGAATTAAATTAAATTAAATAAATGTAACTGTCATATATGATCAGACAACCACCGCAATTTATCAAGAATGGAAGAAACCAATGTGAGGGATATTTTTTTAGAAGCAAGTGAAGGTTTTAATTGCCAGCAGCAGTTTGTAGAGGCAAAGCCAAAACCCCATAATCGAGCACTCGGCGGTTTATTTGAACTTGACCCAGAAACTCCAATATACAGCTTATCTCTGTCAACCAGCTCCTGATATTTCCTTCAAAGTAGCCAATGTAAAATGTACATTATTTTGCAGTTTGCCTCTACCTGTTGATGAAATGCTGCAACACAATAAGCTTGTGTACTTCCTTCACTTTTGCTGATTAGTGTTTTTTCCCCTCCAACAACCTAATTGTATCTGCACGTATTCCCAAAGAAAAATGAGAGATGCAGCAGCACTAATTGTTAAAAATGAATTTAGCGGGGGTCCGTGTTGACTCATTATTCATTGTGGTTATTGCTACCCGTTTGGCTCAGCCTACGTGTGCCGGAATGGATCCATTTGTCTCTGTCGGAGATGGGCCCTTGACAGATGTGCCAATATGCCTTCCGAAGTTCAGTGTTTGGGGGTTGGGGAGGTGGGGGGGAGCGTCTTAATTCTCCGTGATGTATCATGCTGGCAGTAAGCAATGAACAGAATTGAGTTCCAAATCATCTTACTTCCCACTGCCTCTGGCAATCTGTTTCCTTTTTCTCGATAAGGTAAATATATTAAGCTGAGTGTATCAGTGAGTTTTTATTGAAGTTGATGGCTTGTATTGTCACATTGGCATGCCCTCGTGCCTCAAGGATACATAAAGCCAGCACCCAAAGCACACTATGATTTTTTTTTTTTTTGCTCATCCCATTAAGACCTGATTGATGTGTTGGGCGCATAGGTTTGCTATGTAAACATAATTTAATTTCAGGTATCACATGGTGCCCGTTGTGCCTTGAGGACAGATATTAGGCCTCGTTGGTGGCTCAGGTTCATCTTAATAAATGTGGACAAGCTTTGCCTACTGGGATTGCAATATAGAGGAAGCGTTAGATTGCCAGTGCACTAGTTTCCTCTGTAATGTGGTTATGGTGATGAGCTGGAAAGAGCTGGCGAGCAGCTCAGCAAATTTTTAAACTCATAATCATAATAATTTAGTCTGCAAACAGTACATATCAGCCCGGAGGTGTACAGAGTTAACGACAGGGGGAAGGGCTTAGAAAGTGGCATTGTTGGAAGATGGGTCAGGCTTTGCTTGAATTCTAAAGCATAATGGATGAGATGGAGTTGACATTAAAAAAAATGGAAAAAGTGGAAAGTCTAGAGAGTTGCAGAAGTTATTGAATGTATTTAGCACCACATCACTTCCAGTTCCTGCGCATTCCCTCCTTGTTTGGTCGTTTATCCTTTGCAACTATCTGGAGTTTACTGAATTACACGGCTAAATATTGATTTCTGTCTGGATTCTAAATTATTTAGACACTTACCGTGTAAACATTGGTGTTGGCCATTGTTGTCCCTGCTTAGCTTGCAAAATGACGACACGGAAAAGTAATGGCTTCTGAGGGCGCAACTGAGTTTGGAAAGTTAGGATTAGAAGACTCGAGTGTGTTTTGTGTTTTTTACATCAAGCATTGATTTTGTGAGAATTTTTTACTGGGACATAAATTCAGACAATTGTGTAGAAAAATCCAAATATATTGTTCTCGCCACCTTATGGTCCGTTACTTGCTAATCAATAAATAAATTCTCCATAGCCACGTGAGAAAATAGTATAATTCACCAAGCCATTTATTTTTGTACTCGATGATTCTCTTCAGTGTGTTCCTTCAGTATTTTTTAATGCCTTGAAATGATTTTGTTCCCTTCTGACTTGTAATGATCTTACCTTTGAAGAATGCTGTGGAAGCTCTCCCTCCGCTTTCTTTTGCTGTAAGATGCGACTGGAAAATTGTCAGGAAAAGCTGACGAGAACATCTGATGAATCTGACTGCAAATTTTTAACCACATTGTTTATCCACTGATATAAACAATCAGAATCTCCAGCATGGTCTTGCTGTGTAATACCATAAAATGAGTAAATCGTTGGGAATATCAATAAAGCCATTTTTCTGTTCTCCTTCATAAAGCCCATATGATTCTTTTCTTGCTACACCTCTACCATTTCCCTCAGTTTGCTGCCTTGTTAACATTGCCAAGCTCATATAAACATTACACTCAGTTAACACACATTGAGGATGTGCATGCGTCTGTATGTAGGCGGCTCAGACGTGTGACCGGGGGAGTCATTGGAGGAGTTTACAATTCTATTTTTCATGGAAGTTTTATTTTGAATTTTATGCCCGCATCGTTGAGACTGGCCTACAGCAACTTTAATTATAATATGAATTTAACAGACCGACACTTACTTCTCTTTTGAATATATTTTCTCGCTGTGAGCTCACTCCTCCGCCCCTCCTTCCCCCAGTTTCCTCCTCATTTATCTTTCTTAATGCTGGCTGCATCTCAATTCCGAGCATGGGATGTGGACGCTATGGGGGTAGCGCAGACGGCAAGACACCGATTGCATTAAGACGTGATTTAAAATGGCCGCTCGCAGCGCACGGCTCAATGCTCATCTGGAGGTATAGTCGTGTTATCCCGCGGCTTTGGCCTAATTGGGGGTTTTGGGGGTACAGGCACCCGCTTCCTATATATGCACCTACAATATGACGTTTTGGCTGTTTAGCTGAACTAAGACGAGACTGAATAAATGTATGCTAGATAAACTCAAGTCATTGTGCATAAGAGCATAGAGGAAAGTATTCAGATTACAGAAGCTTCATATGGAGTTTAGCTCCCTCTTTGAATTCAATACCAAAAGATTCCTCTTCAATTCACTGCAGAGCGGAAAAAAAAAAAACTTCACCAATGCAACAAGCATCATTCAGAATGTGGCCTTAGCCACCCAGAGATGTGCGTTCATGATTGCTCGTACAAAAGGAACAATTCACATGCAGCCCTTTAAACCAATGCCCACTTAACACTTGCTTCTTCATAATACCTGGGAACTCATTTGACTTGGCCTTATATGTAGTATATATTTTATTTTCTTGTCGGAGAAAACCATCCAAACTCAACCCTTGAAATGATACCGGTTATGTATCCGATTATACTCCTCAAAGGTGGATATTGCGGCGTGTGTTTGTATTTTTTGTTAGCCTAAACTTTCCGTTTTTCGAAAGTTTCACGTTGAAGCTGGTAAAATAAAATTGCATATGACGATAATGGAGGGGAAAGTACATTTTTCAGTGGTGCGAACTGTAGCTAATGGTCTGCTTAGTGGTGACCTTCTGTGGGAGCACCATAAGCGATAACCTTGTGGCAACCTCTGTCCCCCAGATGACAGCAGAAAGCCTGTCTTTATATACCTCTCCTGCTGGTTTCTAGGATACAGTGAATTCCCTCCGTTTTGGAAATGAGGGCTCCCCCGCAGGTATCCACCAGCGCTCTCCATTCCTAGTGATCAGCTGTATGAGAAAAATGATGACACCATGAAAAGAGTCATGCACACCGAGCCAATTTGCGCTGTACATTTCTCTCTATTTAACCTGCAGTGCTTTCAATGATCAACATTACTTCTCCGACTAGTTACGTGCAGCTTTTAGATGGGCACTCTTACGGAGGGGATATGTTTTCCACTTTAAGCAATTTGGCAGGGTGGCTCAAGGAATGGCTTTCAGTTGATCAGTTACTTGAAACCGAAATAGCGAAGGTCTTACTTGGAATGAATTTTGTGACGGGCACCGGCGGAGCACAATCATGGCTTTGAAAGATTTCATTAGCTCTCTGTTAAACTTTGCCTTCTCATACATGATATGCATCGTTTCTGCTGAGGGGTGGCTCCAGTATGAATCCTGGCCGCACAGCTGTTATGATGCGTTTGTTTTAGCAATTGGTTATTTGAAAATGTTATTATAATAAATGCATGATGTGTTTGTTTTAGCAATTGGTTATTTGAAAATGTCATTATAATAAATGCAATTGTTTTCACAAATGCAACAGGCCGCCTTTAGTGAAGTCGGTTTTGTATCGTTTGATTACATTGAGTTGAGTGTAATTGAAAAATGTGGTAATAAATTTCACTGACATGTGCTAAGCCACTACGAAAATAGTCATGAGTTTGAAATGATATTTCCATGAAAGCAGGAAAAAAGGTTAAGAAAGTGACCTTGCCTGAGGATTCAAATTAATGATCAGACAAGTTACTTCTTTTGAAATGTTTTTGAGTGCCGAAATTTTATGTGTGATTTTAACTTGAAAAAAATCTTTAAGACAAATGTATTGATCAAGGCCTAAGGCCGGTTTTAGTTGGTAATGAAAAATATCCTGACTTGGATTGGAACTTGACACAAGAATAAGGAGAACACGCAAACCACATTTTGATCATTCATGTGAATTACATAACTAAAAAAAATAAAAATCAATGTTAGCTTTTCAGTGTTGTTCTCCCACAAAGCATACAATATTCATGCATCTTAGTTTTGGCCCAGTGCAATTACAGGTCAGTTTTACCCTGCTACACTTGATAATGTGATTATATAATTGAATCTTTGATTTAGCTGTGTGCTTTTGGAAAGGTTTAGCTAGATGTGTGGGGCCCACATTTAGGCACAGTGGATGCACAAAAATAATGAGCGCATTTGTCTGTGTAACACCGCAATTACCCCAACAAACTTGAAATTGCCTGGCATTCTCAACACTGATCGGAATTCATCGTGGACGCACAAAAACCTACCTCCAAAAAACAGAAAGGTCACTTCAGTGTTTTAATTCTGCCTTAAGCACTGGGAAAAAAAATCATTTAATATGCAAAAATAATTGCTTCATTTTTTGGCTGAGAAAATCCACTTACATGAAAATAAATATAAGGAAAAAAAAATCAAAAAGGTAGAAATAAAAAAAAAATCCTTTTTGCGGTACAAATCGAATTTCAGTCATTGAGCGATGTCAGGTTTTGTATTATTTCTGGTGAGCCAGAGTGCAGTTTAGCGCTGTCGGATCTGACAGAGCGAGCCGTCCACCTGCCGCCGCTACCTCTCTGATCACCTGCGTTACGCGTCAACGGCTCAACAGCAGCTGTGCTGTGAAGCAGAACAAACCGGGACATGTCGCCGGTGATGGCGCACAAAGCGTGCGCATCCGAGCTGCTTGTGTAACACCCAAATGGTTAAAGAAAGACAAAGTTCAGAAAAAGTCGAAGGGTTCCCGGGGGTATTGCATTATTCTGCTTGAGTGTTACGATATTTAAATAACAACCAACTGTCTCGTTTCATCTCACTGACGTGCAACTTTGGAGCACAAACTTTCCTCTTGAAGTTCACTTGACAAGGTTATGCACTCACGCAAAGCATTGGAGTTCGTGTTTGGTTTAGACGCATTGGCTCGTTGCCACGTTCCAGGGGAAACTGTTCACATTTTTTCACATGTAGGGAAGCGCTTCCTTGTGGGACGGCATGTATTTCTGTCCCTCTCCTTTCTTTACACAAGGTCCTGGAGATTATTTTTACAGACCAAGGGATGTTGTACTTATGTAGCGGCCAACACCCTGGAACAGGAAGCCACAGTTTCTATGAAAGTCCACGAGATGGAAGCAGATAGCGCAGAGGGAAAACAATATTTTGGCTTGGGCTCATTCTGCTGGCCAATTAGACTCGGAGGCCTGTATGATTTAGCACTTCCTCTGCTTGCTTTTATGTGTCGGGGCTGCTGTGTGGAACACAATGACCCCTGATTAAAGATTGAGCTCCCACTCGGAGACAGCCGTGGCGCCATTCTTATCAGATGCCTACTTCTCGGGACACAGCAACGCAACTTGAAATCAGCGGTTATATCCGGTGTAACGTTCGCTCAGACGGCAAAAAAATTTCGATTTTTTTTTTTTTTTTGTTGGGTGAGAAACATGGCAGTCTTACCTAAGGTGATTGGATTATACGGTTCACTTATGAATGCCAAAATGAACCTATAGATATAATGAATAGAAATTCCCCCCAAAAAATACTCAAGAATATTGCTTTCAAAGTGACCCGATGGCTAATGTGATGTGATTGGAAAGTTCACTTGGCAGTGTTCAGTGCAGTAAAGAGTTCAGCGGCTGGAAGAAAAAAAAAAAAAAAGATGCCCTTTTTGTTTTAAGTCACGTACTGAGACATTAGACAAATGGATTGTTTATCTTTTGCTCCACCCTCTCCTGAAGACATTAGCTGGAAGTGGTGGCCGGATCTTGAAAGCCTGAGTGAGTGCTATTAGGTCATAGTGTTAAATTGTGTAATGGAATCAGTCGGGGTTAAGTAACGCCTCAAAGTGATGCTTATGTAACTGGTATGTCTGAACCGAATTTGAGTACAATGTTTCATAGCGCTTTGGTTCTCTGAGGTGGTCATTGTTTTCCCCCTTTTATCCAACACTTGGAAATTAAACCGTTTTTTTGCTTTAGATCCTGCCTTCTTGCGGCTTTAATGTTGTCTGGGAATATTTGAAGATCAAATGCGTGTGTTGCGAAGCTTAACTTGTGTGCCGGAGACCAAAGATAAAGATGTTTTTGAGAACAGGTCTCTTATCTCTTTGTACTTTTGAAAGATGTTTTATTTTAGTGTTTCATGTTCACCCTCAAAGCCCACCATGTCCTCATTCTCTCGAGTAGAAATAATACATCACTTGTACCGCAAAAATGACCAGCAACAAAAGACATTTCAGCTTCATTTATTATCAAAATAGTCATTAACAAAAATTAATGACATTTTTATTCAACCAGACACTTCATGTACAGTTTGTAACTTTTGAACATCACTGGCAGTCTAAAGTAGTTTCTGTAATGTTTGATTGATTTACTGCACTGAACATCTGAAAACACTTTTAAAACTACCGTGTTTTCCGGACTATAAGGGGCACCTTCAATGAATGGCCCATTTTAAAACGTTGTCCTTATATAAGGCGCACCATTAATGCATCATGTCAGAGTTTTAATCCAAATCAAATCATTCTCCATTTTATCTTTTTTATTTCAACTTCAGACCCAACAAATTACTTTACAATCACAAAATAATGATCCATAGTCTTTTTGATTCATGATACATAGTCTTCAGCGGGCCACTTATGATTGATTTCATGACACAATGCTTCGGGCCTGTTTAAATTTAGGAATTTGGTCCATATACAAGGCGCAATGGAGTAAAAGGTGCACTGTCGGCTTTTGAGAAAATTTTAGGTTTTTAGGTGTGACTTATAGTCGGGAAAATACAGTATACAAATGTATTCAAGCAATTTTAATATACTGACAGAACAAGATTGATGAAAAATACAAAAATATTGTACAAACACCGCAACGGTGTGAACACCAAGATGATGATTATAATGTCTTCTTTGTAAATAAATAAAGAAAAATGTGTTCTAATTATGTTCCGCCCACATGAGCATATAGTACAAATGTGCAACATTTAGAGCCATCGCAACCTTTCTACATGGCTGCCAATTTTGTATTTGTTGACATTTGTTGTTATGAACGTAGCTACGGGTCGGTGCTGTCTGGCTCGCTGTGTCAAGATAGCACTCAGCTAACATTCCAAAAAGGCCAAAGATATCAGCAAAGTAAGCAGCGTGCTAAGAGTGTAGACATGTGGAACTGCGAACCTGAATCCTACGATGGAGGACTTTAGCAGTGCTAAAATCTAATCACCATCATCCATAAATGATGAAAATGGAGCTGCTGAATGTTGTACTCGTTTCATTTCTAAGTCCTTAAAGAAACCCAGAAACTGCCTTGAACTTGTATAAAAAAAAAAAAGGTGAATTGAGTTTGACAGTCCTCAATCTTGTTCAGAAAACTCAAGCGTCAAGAGATTTTGTAAATGAAATCGAAAAAATCCTTTCATGCTGCTGTTTATGCAAATTTGTTAAGCAGGGCATAAAGAGAGAAAAAAAAATCTGATTTGACCAGTTGATTTAATTAGCTGGGGTTTTTAATAATAGTCTATTATCGTTGCTTTGACAGTTTAATTCCATTGGCACTTCTAAAGTTGTTAGTCAGTACCAAGATTATTGCTGACACACTGACATAGACGCTTACCTTAAAATTTTCTGGCCACTTTTGTGGGCCCTAATGTATGTGTGCAACTGTTTCCATAAATATTCTTTTTAGAATCGGTGCACCATTTAAAAATAAGATACAAAGCCTGGAAGTAATAATTTTAAAAGCTTTATAGATTACTGTATTTGCAAATTACATCACTTGCCTTTGAAGCCCACTGACAACCACTAAGTCATTCCCGGCAGCCTGGCAAAAAATTTTGCTAAGAAGCTTTTTTGAAAGTTCTATAAGAATATTAAAACACACTTGACTAACATATTGTTGCAACTAATACCTTTTCATGCTCTAAATGTTTTCAAGATCTTAGATGTTGTAGGTCACTCATCCAGTTTCATATAATGGTGCGGTGGCATTGTCACATTTTTAACTCTGCTTTGATTTTATGACGGTGTGTCGATTTGGCAGCATGACCCTCTTTAGACTCGGTTATAGTCAATCATTGAAATTGTGTGCCCTTATTTTGCCAGGGTGATTTTCCTCACTATGATTCTTGTTCGACGCAGTGTCAGACAGCAGTAACAATGTTCAGCCACATTTGGCAGCTGCAATTCAAAGTCGAGTCCCTCCTCCTTAAGTCGCTGCTCTTTGCAGCTTTATCTCAGCGCTGCCATCTCCTGTTGACAATGTGGCCAAGTATCAATAGTTGCTCGTTATACTTGACAAAGTGGGTAGTGTTATCTGATCTTTTGCATTGTGCTGCACTGTTCTTTAAGTCAGCCATATTACTAATTGATTTTTACACAAGAATATGTGGCCATTTGTTTGCTTTAATTGCGCTTGTTAAAAACTATATCTTTTGGTTCATCTTTTCTGATCCAATACAGTTGATGAACATAAACAAAAAGTCGAGTGTATGATTCATCTATCCCACTCATGCCGTGTATATTCTGTACTGCTAAAATGGTTTTACTATAGCATGTGAACAGTACCGTATTGTTCTTGTGGTTAAGACACTTGACAAAATGTATTTTCTGTTATGTAGTCTATTTATATTCGCGATGTGGGACTGCACTGCACACTTGGTATTACATTAGAATAAAGTGAGTACTGTGCTGCTCTCCACTCTTCATTTATATTTCAGTGTCTTTGTTATATTATCTTTTTCTTAGGCTGGTTTAGTCGCCACTATTTTTGTTTGACTACAGTACAATGGCCAGATCGCATGTCTTGTTTGCGCCATAATCCCTAGTTTTGTTCATTTCCATACGGTAAGAGCCCCTAGCAATGCAAACTGCGTTAGAGCAAACCATGTGACATAATTCTCTTTTGCTCATTGGTCCACGATAGCTGCAAGATTGTATACGAGAAGGTTCAAGTGAGCATAGTACCTTGACAAATATTGTTCAAGTATTCTGTAAATATTTGGAGATGTCGGTCAGGGAAGCAGGTGGCCATGTATTGACTCAAATTTCTTGCTTAACTGGTGATGTTTACTGAGAAAATAGTCTCAAACCTAATCTTGGGCAAAATGATAACAAACTGTAAGCATTTCCGATTGTTGACAGAATGTTGTACCTAACGATGTGTTAACAATCCAAAGATGTTTTTTCAAATTGAGCAAACATCCAATTTTTCTCCATTGCCGTCTGTTGTTCCTAAAATTAGACCATCCCATAAGTCATTGAGTGAGTGAAGACAAATGCGCTTGTCATCATTGTTTGTCCAACATGGGCATTTGACACCTCTCATTGTTGCAAACTGTGCGTCCAACATCTGTTGTCGGGTCAGCGTTTTGTACCTGACAGCAGGCGTCTTGTTCAACAATGGTGTGTCATGTCAAGGAGAAAAATGTGGCCTTATTAACAGAACTGAACACTTTCATCAACTCGACTAAATGTTGACAGGGAGACATTTACTACACTGAACAAGATCACGTAAACACAGATAGTGTGACAAGTTAGGGTGTCGATGTGTCAGGCACGTATATTGAGAATCCAAATTTAATGACCCAAAATCTCAAACAGTACTTGCAGTACACCCGTTAACTGTAAATGATGAATGTGCGCTTACTTTCATTGTCTTTTTTCTACCTTTGAGGTAATTGAGCTGCTTTAACTTTGCCTCCTCATTCACCTGATGCAGCATCAGCAGCAAATAGTGGTTCAGTTTAATTAAGGACACTTCAACATGGTCACAGGCTTGAGATCGAAACTCCAGAAAACAGCCGTGATTGATTGTTACTCAAGCCCCAAGCAACTGAGATGTCCATTTTCAGTAGACAGCAAGTGGCAAAATGTCCGTCCCCTCAGATGGCTAAAAACGGGTGGAATTTGCTGCCTAACTAATATTTCACTAACATTGCTATTTTTAGACTAGTGGGGGCACATTAAATTTATTGTCAAGAAAAATTTGGAGTTGACTCCCCCGTTAAAGCTTTCATGACGATTACCGTATTTTCCACACTATAAGGCGCGCCTAAAAACCTCCAATTTTCTCAAAAGCTGACAGTGCGCCTTATAATCAGGTGTGCCTTATATATGGACCAATATTGAGCCACTACAGCAGGCGTGTCCAAAGTCCGGCCTGCGGGCCAAATGTATGTATCTTATATATGGACAAAGTTTTAAAATGGGCCATTCACTGACGGTGCGCCTAATAAGCCGGTGCGCCTTATAGTGCGGGAAATACGGTATACGTAGTTTGAGGCTCCAATAGACCAGCAACAACGGTCCAGTTCAGTTCACCACTGAAACAAACCAGAATAAAAAATAAGCACACATCTTTTGTTTTAAACTAATCCACACACACAAATGCAGTATTTGTTCCAGTGTTTTTTATTGTGTTTTTCATATATCAGATTTTTATTTGACACATTCCATATTCAATGGCTTTGTGTTGGTGTAACACAGACAACATGGATTAGTTTGCTCTCAACGCTCACGGATAAACACATTCTACTTTTGGATTCAAACCATTAAATCATAATCCGCTTTAAAAAAAAAAATGTCACCAAGAGTTACCTGTGACTGTGAGCATCTGAATAAATAACTTGATGATAGTGGTTGTTTACATATTTAATCAATATGATGTGTTCATACAAGTGTTAAATCAGACCATGTGTCATCTGATCTCCATGTTGATGTATTAGGATGCTAGCCAAGATGAGGTGTTAGGGGAAAAAAAATCAGGATGTTAAATTACATTATGTAAAAATTTTCTCATCGTAGCGTCGGAGAGTGATATGGCCACAAGGTTTATTTGTAGCCGTGCTGATGGATTGCAAAGAGATAGATGAATTGAGTGCATTGCAGCCTTCTGTTATCGGAATGTTGTGCTGCTCGCCCCTTTCGCGTCTTGAAAGCAAAATTATCTCATCCGGATCTAATGTGTGTTTGGATAGCAAATTAAAGGAATGATTACTGTTCTTTCATATTATACTTGAATCTGTGACAACAATGTTCAGAATAAAATGTTCTTTTAATTCTAATTAAGTCTATTTATTTGTGGATTTTACCGTGTATATATATATATATACATATATATATATATATTTTTTTTTAGCCTGACCTATTTGTTCTCAAATATGTCATTCTTTTTTTTATCTCTTGTAGATCTTATTTATTCTTTTTTTTGGGAGGGTTTATCACTTTCTTTTTGTTGTAATTAAGCCTATTTATTTGTTGTTTTTACCGTGTATATATTTTTTGTAGCCTGACCTATCTGTTCTCTAATATGTCTGTCAGTGCTTTATCTCTCGTAGATCAAATTTTTTTTGTTTGTTTTTTTGGAGAGTTTATCACTGTTGAATGGGAAAAAATAGACAAGTAATAGAAGAGTCTTTTTGTTCTTGCAGCTCAGAACAACACTTTGTTGGCTCAGAAAACTATGCATGTTCAAAGCGACCCGAGGCATTATAATTCAGACAGCCAAAGAGAATTTTGACTTTTGATTTGCCTTTTTTGTATGTCCTTGATACATAACTCAGATGGAAGAATGGGACAACTCAAATGTTAACTGCTTCTATAAGCAATACCGGTATATAAATGTGACGCAATCTCTTTTAAGTTCGATTGGCGTCGGTCCTTGGCCTAGAAAAATGAAGCCCAAAACGTGAAAGCTAATGTTCTGCTTTTACTTGAGAATTGCTGTGATGTCTGTGTGATATTGATTTTTTTTGTGAAAAACTTGTTAAAAATGAGGTTTTCTGCTATGTCAGAACACAAAAAGTCTTTCCTTAGAGAATTTCAATTAAAATTAACATTCAATCTGTTTTCTATAAATCCATCACGTATAAATAAATATGTTTGGTAAGCAGCTTTTTCTTACCTTTAGTATAAAATTGAAATGAGCTCTGCTGTTTTATGGGCTGCTGGAGCTTTGACTCTTGTATTGGTACAGTCATATCATTTTCTATAAATCCATGAATAACAAATGTAATCCTTGTCACTAATGCAGGCATGGTTTATTTTGTGCTGGCCTGACCAGAATTTTCCAGGTATACATAATGTTAGGCTCTTCCCATTTTTATCAGGACATCTAAACCTTTTTAATAAGATTGACATTTCAAACCTCAGAGATAAGAATTGTCGAGACTTCATCCTAATGTTTTACTACTGTCATGTAAATATATTATATTTTTGGGACTATAAGGTACACCGGATTATAAAGCACAGTCGCTTAATATTAATAGGTATATTTTGGGAAATTTCCAATTATAAAGCTTACTGGGTTATACTGAGGGAAACAAACCAGCGTAGCAAATGAGTCAAACTTTAATTTGACATCCAATCACAGCTCGTGTGTTTTTTGACCTGATACCTGGGAACTGTGATGTCTATTTCAGTCGATGGCAAGTGGCAAAATGGCCGGCCCCTGAGATGAATAAAAACACATTAGTTATGCTGCTTAACTCATATTCCACAAACACAATATTAAATAGAATGCCGTGTTCAGATTAGTGAGGCCACAGACAACACATTGTTGTAAATACATTTCGGGGGTTGAGTTCCCCTTTAAAATTCAACAATAAAAATTCAGCCTGTATTTTTTGCTTTGCCCAATGTTTTGTAGCCACACACACAACCCGTGCCCGAGACCCCTGCTTTAATTACAATAATTTCTTGTTTTCTCATTCTCCAACCCAGGATGAGGGTAATTGGAAAAGAATTAGATTGTTCCTGTTATGCGTGAGAACAACATTGGAATGGGTGGGATTGTTCTGGTTGGTTAAACAATTGATAATTCCCAAATAATCCTGGATCATGCTGTTGTTTCGGGAGACTCAAGGACAAGGTCGCTGGCTGTAAGGTGTTTATACTTAGCGAGAAGTAAATCCATTCTGGATCGAGAGGGATTCTGATGTCTTTTTCACAAGACAGCTGCAAAGTTGCCCTATATCTGTAGGGAATGGGATCATGAATATTGTGTTAACCCAGAAAAAGTTACAATCCGCGCATGCTTCCTTGTTCCCCTGATCCTTCAGCTTTTATTGTTGCATTGGCCCATTGTATCCGAGAAGAGATCAAGGGGGGACCCCTGTCGGTTTTGGATTATTTCTTTGTAAAAGTGCCACTGTAGGGGATAGAGGATTAAAAGAGCAGACAGCCGATGGGGATTCTGCAGGAAGTTAGTTTGCTGTACTCACTGAATTGTTTAAGTGGAGTCTTTTCTCTTAGTTTGCTCAATTGTCTATTCTGTGTTTGCTTGAACTAGGTGTGGTCCTGTAGGAAAATAACACAAAGACTGCTTGAGGATGATGACTTTAATACCTTTTTTTTGTCTCATTGAAGGATGATATAGTAAAAGAAATGACGTTTTCTACTTTCCGCATGCTATTTTAAGGGCATATTGAAAACCTAGCTGTCTATTTGCAGGAATATTGCTGTGTCGTTTGAAATGCAGTGTCACCCGACATCCTTCAACAAAGATAGATTGAGCCGACTATATCAGCAGTTTTCATAAGCTCTTGATGTTTGTGTTTCCGTAGGAAGCCATGGGCCACGAGGTTGGTCAACCCTATACCCTGAATGTGCTGCAAAGAACCAATCGCCCGTGGACATCGCGGATGAACATGCTCTGGTTTCTGATGAATACCAGGAGCTGGAGTTTGACAGATTTAACACCGAGTCCTCCAACCAGACCACAATGAAAAACACTGGAAAAACAGGTCAGTACCCTGGAGTAGGATTTTTAAGACTACAACAGAAATGCATCATAATAAAAGTTGGAAATAAAAGCATGTATTTCTAGGGATTGGTGTTTTGATAGATTTCACTCATCAAACTTGAGGACATTTTGGCCATAAGTGTTTTTTTTAATATCTACTTTTTTTTAATTGTTTGAACTCCTTCTTTGGAAGGTAAGTCATTTCTCACAGATAAGCCGTGAAATATGGTTTGTGGATGTACTGAAGCTCAACATCTCATTTATGTTAACCTTTAGACTAAAACTAGTAGATGAGAAATGTGTTTGGATGCTGAGAGTCAGCAGTCTATTGCAGTAGTAGTTTATTTCTCCGTTATTGTTTTGTTCGCTCCCTCACATTTGCTTTTTTTTTTTTTTGTCCAAGTTATATTATTGGAGCATGTCGACACTATCTGACTTTTTTTCCCTTTTATTTATATGATGCTTCACTGAAATACCGTGAAGAGTCGCTGCCATTTATTCCTCCATTGTGGAATGCATCCCTGAAGAGATATGAAGGGATATAAGAACCAGCACATGATGAATTGGAACTGTAAAGTTGAGTCGTTCTTTTATTTGCTCATCATAGGGAACACGAGGTTACTTACCAACAGACAAAGTGACGCCTGGTAAAAGGCAGTTCTTTGTTTACATTCAACCTTTAGCTGCAGATGCTACCGCAAGTGACAAGATGGAATAAAATTAGATGAAGGTTGCACTCTTCTTCTCTTCCTTCTCTACAACATGAATTCACCTTTGAGACCGCCAGCAGGACAGGTGGTCACTATGTGATACTTTGGTTTGAAGACTGATGGGGCGCCGCGGGAGTAACATGCATGATGTTACCGACTATTTATCAAGAATGTTATGTGCTGTTCTAATTGTTATTGTTTCTGTTTTAATATGATTTTATTTTCATGTGCAATATTTGCATACATTTTCCATCATGCAGTGGTTGTTTTTTTTTCAAAGTTCTCCATAAATAAATTTGGGGAAGCTGAAATAAGAGTGCCCCTGCTAATTGTAGCTACAACTGTACTCATTCATTACTTTAAGAAGTTTTTCATTCATGAGCAATTGCACACAATTGACTCAATTCATACATAATTAATTCTTTCATGTTACGTAGTTGATTTTAAATATACGGTGTATACATAATGTATCAAAGACTTAACATGATAAACAATGATATCAAAATATGCAAGACAAAAAAAAATCAGGAAAGAGAATAACATCCAAATGTCTGCCCTATAAACATGGCCAGACCACTTTTATGTGCTTATAAAGCCAAAATTTGAAACATTTATAAACATTCAATGAAGCGAGAAACAATCACCTCCAAATGTAATCCCTTGTTATTCTTGTAAATCCCTTTATAAACACAAGTCCAGCCTCTCACGTCGTCTTTTTACAGCCTCAATGAATCATGTACAGGAATATTTGGAAGCTTAGCCCAATACAACTTGAAGCCGTCACTGACTCACCCCCCCCAACCCAACGCAACCCCTCTGCTTCACCAAATCCGTGGGCCAGTGGTGTGAAAATCCTGACCTGAATTGATATCTTGTGCTGTTGGCAGTGTCTCTCTGAAAGTGGTGTCATCTTTTGCATTTGATCATAATGAGAGTTGTTAGCCTCCATGACAACCAAGGCCACTGGGACAGCTGAGCAATGCTTTGTGCCGCTTATTTACACAGATGGAAATAACAGCTTTTTAACACTTGCCGTGCCGGGGGGATTTTTAGACTCTTTTGCGCTGTGCCAATTCTGAAAAGGTTTTGTGACAAAATACGGTATATATAATTCTTGCGTCCCTTGGACGTGTTGTGCCACCAAGAGTATTGTGTCACAGTTATGCCATCCTCAGCCCATGACCATGTCATCGTGTCCTTTAGCAAAAAACTGACCCCCCAGTTGCTCCTGATGCATCAGTAGGTGAGGAGACGGTGCCCCTGAAGGTAGAAAAGTGCTGTACAAGTGAAAAGCCTATTTACCATGGCGACCATCTAGAAGCTTGCTCCTGCTCAAGCCTTAGAAGTTTTTAACCCCTGGAATTTTACTTAAAAAAAAAAAAAAGTGCACTCGAGGACCCGGTAAAGCGATTAAAGCATTAATTGTGATTTCATTCGAGCAGGCAGCACTTTATTACAAAGCCACTGAGCAATCTCAATAAGCGTGTGACTGCACACATGTGGCACACACAAATACTCATATTAGTTTGATTTGATGTTTTGACCTCTTGCAAAAATACTGTTGGTGGAAAAAGTAGACGATAGACTCTTTATAAAATTTCAAAAGTCAATACTGTAATCAAGAAGTCAGCCTTAAAAGTTCCCTGCCATCGATTTCCCGACGCTCCCCGTGTGCCGGCTTTGAGATCAAACTGATTGGGAGCTAGTCAAAGAGCTCCTCAACAAAAACATTTCTGAGTCAAATTTCAAACAACTTTGCACCAAATTCACAGCGGATCGCATGGCCCCAGAGACGTTTGCATTGATCAGGGATTTACTTTCACACACACTCCCTTTCGTTGGCAGACTGTGGTTCAAGGTCTTTTTGGCTTAGCTTTTAATTCCCGCTCTGCTGTTGGAGGGTTCAAATACACTCGGTAGCGCATTTCTAATGAAACTCCCAGGGCCAGCGAGCTCTGGCGCTCCTTGACTTTCCTCGTGTTGAGCACGGGATTACAGTGCTTCGACAGCAGCAGTAGAAGGGATTTATCATCTCTGTCAATATTTATGCATCTTCGCAAATGAGTTGCACAATTACACTTGCGTGATTGGCGGCCCCTCCCTTGGCAGCCTGACCTGTATGCTTTGATTCTTGGAAAATCTCCCACATCTAAAAGCCTTTTCTCTGCGAGCCGTGCCATAATCCTAAACAGCACTGGCATGTTAATGCTGGCGGCAGATTTCTTTGGCGCCTCGCGACAGGGATGCAGCTCATCCTTCATCCATCACCTGATGCTCTTCTCTGGTCTTCACTCCTATTTTCCCTGAATGTCACCGTTTTTCAAATGCCTCCCTGCTTTCCGTCACAGGGTGATCCCTTTCATTTATCATGATTTCACCTAGTCTCTGTGCACAGCGTGTTCTTCACGGCTTCTATATTGACTCGGGCTCTGCGTGCGCCTTTGTGATATGATTACAAGTGGGCCGAGAAGCTGTCTAAATCCTCCTGTAACCGGGGATCAGCCGACACAACACAAGGCCTAATCTGGCTAATGATATTAAGTGCAGACAAACTAAAGGGCTTTAGATACAGAAATGCTTTTATTGCCATTGTAATAAAACCATAGATTTTTTGGGGGGGTGTATTGTATTCCCACAAATCAGATGGCATTGCGCAATTGTCATGGTGACTCCATTCGCCTCCAGTATTGTGATTTAAAAATAGTGAATGACCAATAATAGATTTTTTTTTATCGCAGCTGAAAAAAAATTTTGAGTTCGAATGAATTTGCCTTTAAATACAGTCTTAATTTTGCTTTTTGATATTATGCTATCAAGATTTGATTTTATTATTCTGACATTCGTAAACAAAATACATTTTCCAACACAGCGCCCCATCATTTTTCTATATTCTGCAAAATGTCAAGTTTGCTTTCATAACTAATCTTTTAGCGCTTCATTTTCACTAATAGTCGTTGGATTTGTCTATGTCTTTGCTGTCCTTAGTTGCTGTTCTCCTGAAGGATGACTACTTTGTGCGAGGTGCTGGGCTACCAGGCCGCTTTAAGGCCGAGAAGATGGAGTTCCACTGGGGCCAGAGTAATGCATCAGCCGGTTCCGAGCATAGCATCAACGGCAGACGCTTTCCCGTTGAGGTAATGCATCCTGTCAACATACTACCGAGACAAATATACTGTACAACACCATGAGGAAGGGTCAAGTGTGCAAGGTGACTCAGCAAAGTACTGTTCTAATAGACATGACACACCGTAAATTCGCACACTTATATTTTTTAGCTCTTTCTGAAAGGCCCTAAAATTCTAAAAGATGCTACCATGCTCCTGTTTGAATAGGAAAGTTACCGGTGTCAAGGAAGTGTATTGAGGTGATACACCTCGACTAAGAGACGAGCGTTGTATGTCAGGAAAGAGCAAAGTATAGCCTGGGTTGTTAGTGGAACTTATAGTCATCTGTAAGCCACTATTAATCTAGGCATTTTTAAAGATATAAACAAAATAATGTGTGGGTGTTGTTTATGAACAACTTTAATTGAACATTTGGTCAATTGTTATTGATTGTTCATTAATCCTGCCATGTTGCTATTTAAGCAAGTTGAAGTGGACTAATTGGCTGCATCCATCTGCGATGCTGTTTATTGTGTCTCCACTTGGCATCAAAGAATTCTGCTGTGCCCCCAAAAATAACCAGAATTGCAAAAATAATTCTAAATGGATCACACAGATCAGTTTACTTTTATTTATTTTTTTCAGATGTAAATAATTGCTAACTTGCTACATTGGGATTTATTTACTCATCATTACATGTACCGAGTACATTACCTTTTTGGTTTTATTATCTATAGGATAAAACATCAAATGTTATCTATATCTACAAAATGTTGTTGATCCTCATTAGCTTTGTTTAGCTTTGGTGGAGCTTTTCGTTCTACCTTGATTGCCTTTCAACTGAACCACAAATTCACTATTATTATTTCATTGAATTAGTTGAGGTAGAGAGTTTTGTGCCGAAACCGAATAGGTTGAAAGGGATTGATTGCCACTCTGGAAATGTCTTTTGTGTTTTTGTTGAAGGTCACAATATATGATTACAGAAACAGAGGACAGAGGGGAAAAAAACAACTCCTACTGCAATTGAATGAACAGTAATGCAGGGCATACGTCTGAAACCATTACGGGTATTTTTTTTTGTTTTCATAAACTGCCTTTTCAATTCAAATGCATTAAACTTTTAAATATTCAGTATTTTACAATACCAAAATATTGCTTCAGTAATTGGTTATAAATAACAGGGCGTGAAAGCAGCGGTTACTGTGCGTCACTTTCCTCTGCAGCTGCATAGCTCCAGTCCTTGTGTGCGTCTTTCTTTGACGTCTGTGCACACACAGCTTTTGATCCTGAATGCCTCTATAATTAGATGAATTTTTGCATTGCCATTTTGCGTCCAGCGTGCTGAGATTGTATACAGCACAACCCTTTTGATCATGTGTCTCCAAATAAGTGGCTGCGTAGCTGTTAGGAAAAAAAAACTAAAAATGATGATAAATTAGATACTTCATTTCAAATATAGAATTTTTGGCACATGGCATCCTTGCTTGGATGAGCATTTTTGCTTGATGGGGACGGGTTTAAAAGAGTTATGCATGTTTTATGTGAAATTCATATTTTACTTTTTATCAGGTTTGTAATGCGCTGGTTCTTTAAATACCTCATTAATTTGTTAACGTGTCTATAAAACACAGTGGTTGGTTGGACATGTTATGACAGTTAAAACGAGTTGTGGATTTCTGAATAAGAACTAAAGCCATGTCAAATGCATTTGTAAATTAACATGCATAGTCGTATATTAGTTCACTGCATGGAATCGCAAATGGGAAAACTGCATTATAGACACCTGGCTTGCTCTCATCAGCCGAGCCTCATTCATATGTTACTCATGAATACCAATACATATGCAATTATTGGCCCGTACAGTGAGGACTTGTGTCAAGTTGGTTCTCGCATTATAAAATAGGTGACAAAGGCTCAATTTTAAAGTTAAAAAAGATGTTTGAACAAAAAATAAAACATTCCAAAATACCAGTCAGATAACAACTACGTCGAGTTAAATTCAATGTCATTCAGATGAACATCCGGAGAAATAAAATTCTGATATTACCTGAAGTCATAATTTTAGGAAAGGCTTAGGCAATGGTACATCACTGAAATATTTATAAAGTGGTGCTTTAAGGGTTTAATTTCTTCTGTGACCAAACTTGCACCTCAGATCATCTTACAAATGAATGGAAATACCGTTCATTCCAACTTCCTCGAAAACCCGACAAAAATAATATTTTTAATCAGGCAAATGGCACTCCATGTGCACTTTATATAACACACAGTAACAGCATAATCAGAATGTAAATAATTAAACTGCCTCTGCATGATAATTAACGACTCCTCATGCTGTGTGTGACTTGACCACCTGATATAATACAGCCATGACATTATTAATTTTTCACAGAAGCTCAAGAAAATATGATGTTATCTGTCTACATGCGTTGATGCACCGTTTGTATTTATAGACCCTTTGCTGAAAGCGTTATATAACCACGGTGGACAAGCAGTGCTATTTGTCTATGGCGCTTTGCATCGTGTGTTATCAATAATCCAATATGTCTTGCATATTCTATACTTCTAGACTAATGTAACTGTGAATGTTGAGTTTCAAGGCTGCTATCTGCACCCATCTCCAGCCCATAGTTGCTCATATTGTAAAAAGCATTCAGATGTTTTCCCCCACCTGCAACCCCCGAGCATTAAACCACATGTACAGTAAATTTATCCACTAGATTCTGCAGGAAAGACAAATTGTGTTGTGGTGCTATATGAACCCTGCTGGCTTTTATAACATGGTCATGTAGTAAAATAAACAAAGGGACTGCTTGGCTGGTGGCTCCTGAGCTTGACATACACAATACAAACACACAGGCTCTTACATGAGAGTGGAGTGGACAAATCGATAGACGAGCCACCTGATTGCTCAAACAGCACAATGAAAAATGAATCGGTTGATTTGTTTTTCCCTGTGGGCTCCATTGGGAGAGCTTTTCATATAATATAGTGTATTAATGTGTCACGCAGGTTGGAATAATTTTACATAGACTGCAAATTGCACCTCAGTAATGGACTGGCCTCCACATATATGCTGTTTCTATATCATATGTGTAATGTGAAGTGTGAATAGATTTCAAAAGTCATGCATCATAAGATGAAATGGAATTATAAAAAGTCAGTGTCTGACATATATTCATCACTGTAGCACAAGTCTGGTCGTGTCTTGTGTTTTTATGAGTTAGATATTCTGCGTTTGTGTCATGGTGCTTGTAACATAACGATAAAAAACGGTCAGCCACAGAAATAATGTGAGAAAATGAGTTGTGCTGTAACATCACTGTATTCTTTTGTTTGCAGCACAAAATGGACATTTGACAAATTGTTATTGGTTGACCATGACAATTAGAATATGTAAGAATATCTGAACTCATATTCTTACAACTCAAGCATTTTAAATTACTCATTTGTGATCTTCAATTCTCGGTGAAAATTGGAACCAAAGTATATTATTATTGCTATATTATTATATATTTCATATATAATGTTAATAAAATATTAAATATATACATGGAATTTTTTCCATGTAGTTAATTTTATGTGACAAATATAATGTTTTTCCAATCTCTTACTTCAAGCCTACTTGCGTGGGCTTGAAGTAAGAGATTCATACTGTGTTTGAGACAAAAACATTTACCAACAAACAGCTCTGGTAGCAAGAGTTACAAAGAATCCAAGACCTTGCCTCCCACACACTTATTTCTTATTGTCTACTTGGTGTGCCTCAATACCTCACCATCATGGGAAATAATGCCGAGCAAGAGAATCTTTTCATCCATTTCCACTTAAATTGGAACATATAATGTGGCTTTGCACACATTTTGAGCTGAGGAAAGGGTGCATGTGTGTGTGGGAGGGTTGGCAAAGAAAAACTCATAAAATGTGGACCTTATGTTCCATTGAGTGAAGGACAAAACTAGAGGTAAATAATTGAGCCCAAATGTTTTTTTTTTTTTTCCTTTTTGAAGAGGGGACCTGCAGTAACTTTTTTTTTTTTTTTTTTAACCTCTCATGAAGCCATATATTTGTCTCGCTGCTGAGGTGTGGTGAATGCACTGTGCCGGAATCGTGCGTCACATCTCGTACGGTGAAACGAAGCATTTATTCATGCGAGTCAAGTGGCGTGCTTTCAACAACTTTTCGGGCCTGAAGTAGGAAGGTGTTTTGTAATTGAATACCCTGTTTTACAAAGTACGCTGGTCACAAAAGACCATCTCTGTGGCTAAATGAAAACCCGAGGGGAGCGGGAGAGGCATTTAATTGTGTAATGTAGTTAATACCATGTGACAGCTCAAGAATGGCTAGTGCTCCTTCTTGCAGTGTTCCCGGACAACAAATTAGTTGCACTTCAGGCTGTAGTTAAATTTGAATTTGGTCACTTTCTTATTATTCTGTCTAATTTACACACATAGATCCAAACTATTTTATTTTTTTATTTTTTTTGCCCTCCACTTTTTGCATATTGTCAGCACCGGCCACTTTGAGCACTCTCAAAGTTTTGCTTTAAAAGCCTTGCTCTTAAATTAAATCAACATCTAGGACCTTTTTCTTATTGGCAATTAACTTGGTTCACTGACATGAAAGGCTTTTTCAAATTAAAGAGTCTCTCGACTGTGATGATGGATAGGTCCAATTACTACCTTTAGAATAATTTGCTGATTTTGAAAATCACCACGTGTCATTCTTGGAAATGAAAGCAATCAAATTCTTTTTAATAGCAAATGGAGGCTTGACAGGTGTTCTGTACTTTTTCTATGATGCTTTTCACATTTACAGCCACATTTTTTTTAAGCTTTGTTCTGGAACCAGAAACAGTGTTGCGGGTGATTTAAGGTAATTGGGAGCACTGATGAGAAGCGTTTTATTCTCTTAGATCTCCCTGCAGGAAAAGAGCACATTCCTACCGCCTTGCCTGTCTCTGTAAGCACTGTAGCCCTGAGGAACGCGACGTGGTATTTCTTAAGCATCCACCAGCGGTGGCTGAACACAAAAAAAAAGGAACGACACACATTATAGGAGATTTATGAGAGTGATAAATACACCCTCTTTTATACACCTCCCCAAAAAAGCCTTTCATCAGCTTCCCAGCAGCGCGTAGTGTGTGTGAGGAGGGATTTATGAGAGGACAGTTAGTTCTCCTTGTCCACTCCTCAAGCGATGTATGTTCTGTCTCCCACCCCAGATGCAGATCTACCTTTACAATTCCGATGACTTTGACAGCCTCGGCGCGGCCATCAAGGAGAGACGCATCATTGCCGCCATGTCGGTCTTTTTTGAGGTAAAGTATCAACAAGACGCTTGTCCTCTTGTAATAAAACAACCCTGTGCTGAGCGGAAAGTGAACAAAAAGCGGTGTCCCAATTTTGGTGGCTACATCATTCGGAGGGTGCATCTTTCTTTTCTATAACATGGTGACAAAAGGGTATGTGTGCCAAAACGTGATACATTAGGCACTCCCGTTTAACAAGGGTTGGCACAGATTTAAGAGGTGTCGCCGTAAATTGCGTTGGCCAGGTCCTCCAAAGGCACTGCAAAATGTTTGCCATATCACATTTCTCTTTGTTAAATTTATTGACGGCAACACTTTTTACTTGACGCAGCTCTCGCCGGCCTGTAGTGCTGAGTTTCCCGTCCTTTATTGAGTCACAGCAGCCATTTTATATGACAATCTTCATATAGTCATAAAATGTAAAAACTGAATTAAGAATCTAGTCTTGTTTTACTCACAAGTTTGAGCCACATTTGTTACAACCTGGTTTGGAACCACCACTACAGCCACTCAAAATGTGGCTAACTTAACCTTGACCTACCGTATTTTCCGCACTATAAGGAGCATCTAAAAACCTCAAATTTTCTCAAAAGCCAACAGTGCGCCTTATAATCAGGTGTGCCTTATATATGGACCAATATTGAGCCACCTCAGCAGGCGTGACCAAAGTCCGGCCCGCGGGTCAAATGTATATATCTTATATATGGACAAAGTTTTAAAATGGGCCATTCATTGAAGATGTGCCTTATAATCCGGTGCGCCTTATATATGGACAAAGTTTTAAAATGTGCCATTCATTGAAGGTGCGCCTTATAATCCGGTGTGCCTCATAGTGCGGAAAATCCGGTAATTTTCAGGAGTGAGTAAATTAATGCAAGGGCTCAATTAACAGGCAAAACAAAATCAATCAACTCAATAAAAATGCTGCGTCGTTTCCCCCCAAAATTGTCTCAGGTTTGTTGCTTACTTACAACAACGCTATAAATTGCTCCCTTCAGGTCTGAGCGCACCGGCACTTGATATACAACAGCGGTCCTAATTTCTACTTACTGTAAGAACACCCCAGAGATTTATGTACCTTGGAAAAGCATTCACAAGGACTGACAGCTTCAGGGTCTACAGCGGTGTTGCACACTAATTTCTATTAGCGGTATTTGTGCAATTGATGGTAGCTGATCAATGTGCACTAACGTTCCGCTTAATGGCACACAGACAAGGGTCGGTGACCTGGTGGAGGGGGAATTTGGGGGGGTGGGGGGTTACACAATGGGAACACAGGTGTTTTGAATGTGGGTCTACCATCAGACAGTGATGGACTGTGTATGGAGCAGGATCTAAATGCCTCTGTTGGTTCCTGACAGCCCTATTGCTTACTGCAATTAGCACCCCCATACACAATCCGCTGAGTAGCATTTTACACAGCAAGGGGTTTTTGTGCACATACACGTGCACATACATACACATCAGCTCAGATTTACCATTTCTAATCAATGAGAGCAGTCTTCTTGAGCCTCCCCAAAGGCCTATTAATGGCCTCTAAGGTGTGTGTATTATCCACATTCAGCATTCACTTCCACGTAATTATTCTCTTTAGACTGACCTGAATTAATGTTGAGTATGGGAAGAAAGTCCCTGCTTTTTGTACGTTTTTTCTTTTTTTTTTTTTTGGGCAGTCTATTCTCATCGTCCAATGTAGGACATAGATAATGTTGCACAAAGTACATCTGAGCACGTATGGTTACATTTTGTGACCATAAAGAAAAGGGTAAATGCTGTTTATACTCATGAGATTTTCTATTCCTACAAGGTTGTGAAATTACAAAAGTCACATTGAATAACAGCAAGCAAAGAAGCCTCATAAAGCCCATAAAATGATCAGAAGTCTCCAAGGATACATAGCTTAACTCAAAAATATTCCTACCCTTGAGTTAAAGTGAATTTTTATGTATGACAAGAAAATAGTAGCTCGAGACTCTACAGTTGCAAGGGATCCTTTTGAACAGGTTTTTCAACTGGTGGGTCGGGACTCAAAACTGGGTCATGGGTAGGTCAGAAAAAAAATCAAGAAGTTTCTAATTTATGACGGTACTGATAAACCACTCATTGTTTCATTTATTTATTTATTTATTTATTATAAATGATTTTCATAGAAATACTGAAGTTATTTTAATTTTACAAGTTTACTGCTCTGTAGGTTTGATTAATACACTAACTGATAATGACACAAAGGGACTATTTAACTTGAGATATGCCTTTTATTTGTAAATTAAGATATTAGGGTAGTGTCGATTTGTTATTAAAAATATATACATTTATAGTATATGATGTCATTTTTTTGAAAAAGGCACAGCAAATTACTTTTGGTTGTCTTTGACATGAGAATGAATCTTTTGTGTTGTTTTGACCAAAGGGAACGACATGTTGTGTGAATAATCTTTAGTGTGATACGATTAGGGTTAGGGGTTGTCACAGTCAAGCCCCTCCCATCGGTTATTGTATTCTTATCATTTGTAATCTCTTGTGTCTGAATGTTTCTTGCAGCTCGGGCAAAAAGATAACCCAGCTGTAGAGCCTATCATCCAGGGCCTGAAAGGAGTAGTACATCATGGTAAGTAATTAAGAGTAAAAAAAATATTGTGCCTTTTATGCAACACTCACTCACCCCCAGAGAAACAAAGAATGCACCCCCAGAGAAACAAAGAATGCTGCTCATATTTTCAGCAGCTCAGACAAATATTCCGAGTCCCAAATTAGACTGTGAAGATTTGAGCGGCGATTAACATCAAAAGGAGGCAAAAGTACCGCCTCTGCCTTGGCTGTAGTGCCTACCACCGATCATGTCCTCCTCAGAGTTTCACTCGACGGAGCTATTTATTACGTATGGGCTTCAATTAACGGCCATTCATCTCTCATGTACGTCCCATATTCACTCTTAACGATTCATTGCTTGCCTTGCCTTGAATGGTACTTTAAGGTAGTCTTAAATTATTGCTTCCCTGCCAGCTTTCTACTGTACGCATGAATTATGAAGACCACGAGCAGATGTGTTAGCATGACATGATCTTTACTGCAGCAGCGGGGTGCACAGCTAATTTGTTTGCATTGACACATTGGACTTGTTTTACAACCTGCCGCTGATTGTCTTTGTGTCGGTACAATTGTACGGGAACAAGGATGAGCATGTGTGAAATAATCGTTGAGTCTCTTCTAAATGGAATCTTGTGATGGACTTTGAGCGCAGTTGTTTACTACTAAGTAGACCTCGACTTGTTTCCATGGAATGAACAAGCTCAAACCAAATGCGCGTACACACACACAGGATAAATAACTTTTATAAAAGTTTGACAGAGTTGTCAGAAATGGGTCAATTTGTTCCAATAGAATTTCAGCCTATGCCTATGATTTTCCTTTCACTGTTGTGGTTTTTGTTCATTTGTTTTTCCTTCCATTGTTCTTTTTAAGCCTGATTGCGAAATGTACATCCATTCAAACTTGTGGAGTTGCTGCAGAATTTTTTTTAAGATGATTGGCACACTACAAATACAGACAAAGACAATTTTGAGTAAAGTGTAACATCAATATGTGATCATATTTTTTCATTTTCCCATTTAACAATTGAACTGTAATAGTCATGGTAGAAAATGCAGGTCGTCAGAATATTTTCATTTACTTGAAAATTGATTTGTCCTTAATCCTTGCTGATGAAAGTTTTTAGTCATTTGCAATACAACATTTAAAGTCACTTTTAGGCTTTGACTTCACAGCCATGCACAACATAAGCTGACATTAGCCATGGCTGCTAAACTAGTAGAATGATTATTTTTTGGTAGTGTAATTTTAAGGCAATATGCAATCACAAAGTAAAAAAAAAAAAAAAAATTGCTCAGGACTCATCTATCAACCAATAAAGACTCAGCTTGCAAATATCCCACGTCGATTTAACTGCTTAATTAATCTACCGTTTTTAGATGAACCGGTTGGCATAAAACATTGTAAAAAATTTTTTACACGACTTCCCTTTTTAAAATCCTTTTTAAAATTAACTGCCGCATATAAAGGATTTTACTAACCATGTTTGTTTCGTTAATATATTCCGCTATTAGCATGTAACTCGGTTTGAGTGTCAGAGGCACGTATATGGCAGTCAGCAAAATCACGTTACAATTTCCACCAGATTATGCAGCTCAACAACAGATGTTCATGTTTTTTCTCCACAGTGTTTGTCCTCTTGCCGTCAAAGTGTGGGTGTGGCGTTTTTCGCCTCACTTCCTGCTGGCTACTAAGCACTCATTGCCTGCTCCCCTGCTAAGGCAACTTTCCACTTGCTCATTATCCCACAGCCATCCATCTATCAGCATCGGAGCGGCCCGTGAGCGATAGGGCACGTACGCTGCCTCAACACAGGGGTGGGGTGGCGGGGGGAGTAGTGAATACAGAATTTGACTCTGCGCTTCCAACAGCTCCTATCAAATGCAAGCCACCGCACCCCACACTGCTGTTAAGATAAGGTCATGAGCAAATAGAAGTGACACAAACATGCTCCTTATATGGTTTCAGAGGTTAGGACAAACCCGGCGGCATCGCCCCGGCACATCGTATTTACGCGAGATAAAGGGATCTCAATGTGTGTCACAAAGCGATTCTTGTTTGTTTGGTTTGCCTAGCCTGGTTGTGATCAGATAGAGCCCATCTAGAAATCATTGGTATCTCTCCTAATCCCCGTGTCCACAGTTGTTCCGTGGTGCAGAACAGGCTAGCACCCAGCCTCAGATCCGTGCCAGAGCGTACAATTTTACCTGACTGAGCTCCCTCTGCTCCTCTCCCTCAGCCATCTGAGCACACAGCTCTCTGGTGATGGAGCTGCTTTCAAATGAGGGCGAGTGAGATGAAATCAGCTGAAAATAGGCATACATTTAACTCTAGACATGCATGGTATTAAAGATAAGACATTTTTGGCTGGTAAACAACTCTGTGCTTTTCTTGTGTTGTCCCCAGAAAAGGAGACCAACCTCAGGTCGTTCATCCTGAGGGACCTGCTGCCATCGTCTGTGGATAGCTATTACCGATATACCGGCTCTCTGACCATGCCCCCCTGCAGCAAGGTGGTGGAGTGGATCATCTTCTCCCGGCCCGTATATCTGTCCCACTCGCAGGTTGGTTTTTTTGCGCACACACTTGCATGCCCAGACAGATTATTCTCCACGCACGGTCAGATCCCATTTACACACTGCCAGTGGATGTCGTGGAAGGCGCATGCAGCATTTCCTCTCATCCTTCCGCTTCTTTGTCTGTCCCTCCCGCAAGTCTTTTTGCATAGGGAACTAACACTTTTACTGTCGCAATCCTCGGGGGACAACTTTAGTCGCAATTTAGAGCTGTGCTCATGCTGGAAAATAGCTGGAGTTGAGAAATGTTGCTCCTTATCATTCTGACGGTTGTCTTTGTACGGTAAACACTCAGTTCATTACCTTGCTTTCAAAGTGGACCGTTTTCGCCGAACTCGACTTTTGTAACAGTCATGTATACCACTCCTTAATACATACAGTGGTGCATTGATTTAAGAGTTTAATTCATTCCATGATTGTGCTCATAACTCAAAGCACGTAGATCGCAAGTCCTCCATGTCCATATAAATGAGTTGTTCCAGCCGCAAGGAAACGGCAACCAAAAACCTTGTCCTGCTGTAAATGTCCATAAAATATTATTCTTGCTTAACTCACTTCAGGCTGCTTTTGCCTTGTTTTTATTTTGACAGGTAATGCATGTCTTGCGCTGTTTACTGATCCCCTGTGCGGGCATTTTGCCATAATTCCGGCCTAATATCCTCTAGAGTCCAGTGTGCTATAGAAATGTGCAGGGCTCAGTGGAATTTTGTTCTCCAGCAGCAGTATTGACCACAGCTACAATGTTTGTGGCGCCACACGCAGTCTTTTATGAACCTGTAATTCACCTGTGCAAGCATGCATCGGGCGCATCGATTCCACACTATCTGTGCGGTGTAGCCATTATTGCATGTGCTAACAGATTCGTCATGCCAATCAATGGTTGCAAATTTACCCTATTGAGAAGTTACAACTCCATAGGTGGTCATGATAATTATTAAGGTGTGTGGCTGTTGGCGCTGAGGGTGTGAATGTTTCAGGCTCCAGTTGTGAATAGTCATCTAATGATGAGCGACTACAATTGCATGCTCTTCAGGCACACGGGGGGGAAAAAAAAAATACTCTTTATTTTTCCCCTCCTTGCAGCTGGAGGCCTTCTACTCCATATTTACGACTGAGCAACAGGACCACGTCAAGTCTGTGGAGTATCTGAGGAACAACTTCCGTCCCCTGCAGGACCTTGATAACAGGAAAGTGTTCAAGTCTGCAGTGAGGGATGCCTGGCAGAAAGATTTGACTGACATTCACGGGAGCAGTCATAGCACTGAGGCGTCGAGAGGTGAGCTACTGTCTACTACTGTACACTGGCCGTCATCAGCTGTGTCTATGCTGCCATTTGTTATTTACAGTATTTGACTTTAAACTAAAGATGCCCAGTTGACTACATTTGAGCCACTGTGGAAAAGCCTTATGAAAGGTGTTGATTTTTTTGCAATACCTTTATTTAATGGAGTTGGTGAATCTCCCCTGTTTACATTTTGCAGATATCTGCAAAAGGTGAACATCCACGAGAGACCATATAAACAAAAACATGTATTGTACAGTTTGTAATTAACTGTATTTTAAACTGATTTTATACTCGTAAACTAAGTCAAGAAAATATTTTTTTACCTCCCATAAGCTTCAAATGGAATTAAAATTAGGCCTGTAACTAACAATCATTTTAAGGATCAATTAATATGTGGATTATTTTGGTAATTAATTGATTAATCTGATTTATAATCTGATTAGGGTCATTTTAAATCAAACAAGGTCTTCAAACAGTTAAGTGAATATCAAACATAATAAGCAATTCATTTGGTAATCGATTAGTTGTCGATTATTTAACTGTTGCGCCTCAAATTAAAACACGCTATAAACACATGGTAAATATATTTAAATACAAAAAAAATTGAACTTTTCATCAAATACTGTTCTAATAAAGTACATGCGTTTGCGTTAGATAGCAGTGCGTCAATTACGATTTCAAATACGATTAATCAGCGGTCAGTTCCACACAATCTATGATTACCCATGCTGCTTTTATACATAATACAAAGATAAGGAAATCAAAATCACCCAAAATCAAAAACGGCTTCTGTCGATCATGACACTCATTATCTTCAATTATTGAAAACATTAAAAGGTTATCCTAATGGGCCATTTTTTGATGTTCCATTTTGGCATGTACTATAATAGCAAGGTAAACACGGGCGTAATTGATCAAATTCAGAAGGGATCTCATCTATTCAATATGTCACTGCCATTTCAGCGCACCACTGCACAATTACAGCCCTGCCTGGCCCACCTAAATGGAACAACAAGGCCATATTTAACATCATTAATTACACGTGTTTGTACCCTGCATTAATGTGTCACAATGACTGCCGTGTGCCTCCGTGCATGAATGAAGAAATTTTTTTTCCAAAGAATCCAGTTTGAGATTTGGTTGTGTTGCAGAAAATACTTGTTCTCAATTGTCCTTGAAATATTCTATGGAATAGCCACATTAGTTACCGTAGCAAATTTTATTTTATGTTCTTGTACTTGTCATTGTAACCTTGCTAAAAGCTTGCAGAATGGAGAATATTCAACTCAGCTATGCATTTCTAAGAAGTTGGCTGACAATTTGGGACTTAACTATTAAATTGTTTTTTTAGTTTCATGTACCTGTTGTGGGTTTTAATAATAATTCATAAGACTTATTAAAAAGCTTGTCAGCGAACCATAGGAGTGAAATCGATCTGTAGTATATCACTTCTTAGTTATAGTAAAAACTATTGACGGTGCAAAATATGATTACTTCCAATCAATAATGGGCTGTGTGTGATGTCTCAGGGAGAACTCATACATCCAGACTGTATATCACAGACGTTAATAATATCAAGCATGGGACTGGGGGGGGCTTGGTGACGGTGTTATTTTCCATATTTCTCCCAGAAGTCTTTTTATTTCCATATTTCTGTTGTGGGGACTGACTGAGCGCGACATTCTTAAAACGATTGGACTCATTTCCAGCTCTGGTTTTACATTCAGGGACTCCACTGTCACTTTAAAAGTCATTTTAGTTGTACCAGTTGCCCCTTTGTTCACCCTTTGGCTTGTGTCTCTGTAAGGCTCCCATCCACGAAGCCCACTTTCTTCTGATTGGCCATCGCCTGAAAGCCTTCAGGGGAAGACTTTCTGTTGTTTTGTGAGCATGCATTCCCCAAGGCAGTCTTGTTTATCACGCAGTATATATTTTCTGTAGAATCATCTCCCTCCTGGAACTCCCTATGTACATCCAGCATTTGTAAATCTTTTTTTTTTTTTTACATCTAACGGGGGGAAAAATAGAAGCATCCGATTTGAGTGTGGCACACGATGGAGATGAATGAGAAAGAGTGTAAAAGTGGTGTTGTCTGAGAAGATTGATTGGGAACGGTCGTGATGAAGTTGGAGCTCTCTATTGAGGCCAATCAGCCATCATCGTTAATATGTGGCACAGCTAAAATAGAGGCGTACAAATTAAGTTGTGAAATTGCTTTTGTGGTGTTTGGTCAGTGTGCAGAATGAATGTGGTGGACTAGCGTGCTTTTGTTCAGTACCAAAATCAGAAACCAGCCCCCCCACACTCACCCTCCATTACCGCCTTTCCGGGAGCCCCGACTGACTCATTTTTCTGGCTAGCTTACTCCGATTTTCTTTGTCTTTTTGGCTGCTATAGGAAAATGCATATAGCAAATCAACAATGTGGCTTTTTTATCACCAGCAGTGACAGCTGTCAAGGTTTTGTGCGCGTGTGTTTATCTGAACTTGGTATTGTTTGGTTGACAATACATGGGAGGCAGGGCAAACCTTGGCGAAATTGCTTCAAATTTTAAAGCCAAGAAAGCTGTTCAAATTGCATTTCATAGGGGACACTTTTACTGAGCTCTGAAAAAGTGTAATTAAAGCCTAATAATATGACCAAAGATGGATATGGATATTCCATACTCTGAAATTACAATCAAAATATATGTCTTGAAAGATTCTACAGCAGATATGCTAAATAATGAATCTAATCCCAGAAAGCCCGGGACTTCAAAACAAGATGAGATCTTTTTCTTTCATTAAACATTAAGCTTCTGACACGCAACATCCGACAGGTTCAAATACAATTCACACACTGTCACACTTTATCAACACTGCCAGAATTTTCCCATGTGCTTTTCCCCCAGAGTCACTCTGTGTGTGTGTGTGTGTGTGTGTGTGTGTGTGTGTGTGTGTGTGTGTGTGTGTGTGTGTGTGTGTGTGTGTGTGTGTGTGTGTGTACGTGCGTGCGTGCGTGTGTGCGCGCGTGCGTGCGTGTGCGTATATACTGTATACTATATACAGCTTATCACAGTTCACTTACTGTGCAAATGATTGTGACAATCTCAATTTGTCACAAATCCTATGTGCACATGATTAGTTGACATTGTTTCTTGATTGCTGTTGCACCATTGTGTTCGGGAAAAATGTCCAAATTGTGTCTGCCGACTCTCTTAGTGTCCACGGCGCAGCCTCTACTGCCACCTTGAGGTTCCTGTGCAAGTTCCCCCTCCCCGACCTGAATCCTGTAAAGAGTATAGAGTATTTCTCATGGTAACAATGGAACTGTTGTGGTGCTAGTGCCTATAAAAGAGAGCTCCAATTATTTGGTTACATGTGATTATGATCAAGCCTTTCATCTTCACTCTTCACTGAGATGTTGAAAGCTTTCATTGTCATGTAGTGTGCAGCAGCGCCCCAGTGAGCATGAAGATCCAACCGCTGAACCAGACGGCCCTGATGGTGAGCTGGGAACGCCCCCTGACTGTGTACCACCCACCCATCACTAGCTACATGGTGTCCTACAGCTGGGTGAAGCGCGATGTCGCTGATGAAGAGACCTTCACCAAGACAGGAGATCAAAGCATGGTGAGCGGCCTTAGATAACACGCCACTGACATCTACACAAGAGAATAAGTCATCTCAATGGAGTTTTGCAATGTGGATGTTACTAACAGGATCAGTCAGTGTGAATGTAAGAGGTGACAGGTTATGAGAACCCCTGTATGTAGCCGGTGGTTGATATCAAAGCCCAGAGCGCCTCCCATCCTGTCACTCGAGTTTGGCTGAGGAGACACACAGGCCTGTCACATTCGCTGACAGATTTATCCATAATGCATGTCTGTGTCCACCTAGGGTCTCCCTTTTAGGATCATCTATTACATTTCCATCGGTCGTGTTTTACATTTAGACTGGTAGGTACATTGACAAGGAACCTAGACAATGAAACAAAAAAATGAGATGGATATTCAAGATGGATTTTTCTCGATATCAACATCTGGAGTGATTTTTTTTACAAGATGACAGAAAGTTTTTTGGGATTGTTTTAGTCCAAGGTGTTGGACATGATGGCATGTCTGCAGCACAACCTATGTTTCTAGTTTATCTTAATTAGAAATATAATGAAGGATGAAGATTTATACGTCAGTCAAATTAAAGCAACGTTTAAAAACACGGTCTAAATTATCATGATTAATAATTGATGATATCAAAATCTACAAGCTGCCAAGTTTACACCAAGACAGATCTTTCCAACATGTCTTCCACAGCTTGTGTGAAAATTGTCAAATGGGCAAAATCCATCTATTCACGTCCCATCTGTCTTGTTTAAGTACAGTGTCTCGGTTTGAAGTCTAACTTCCAAGCCTCCAGTTGAGCTTTTGGCTCCAGTCATCATGTTCACTCTTAACTTCAGATTGTTCTTTAGTCTTTCCAACATTCAACGTCTCTACAGAAATCTATCCTGCAGGGCTTCTACCTACAAGCATGTTCTTCCACACACTAAATATTCCGCTCCTGGCTCACATCGTCTTGTGTTTGTGGGATTCCAACAACCAGCTGCGGCTTCCTTTAAAACCCGCTGACCCCACCCCACCCCAACCCCACCACCCTCAGCTTGCTCGGAGTGCACCACTGTTTTTTTTTTTTTTTTACACACACAAAAACAACGCAGATTTTATTTTATTTTTTCTAACTTGCCCACTAGTTTTGCCCCACCAATTGCAGATGCGGTGAAAACAAGAAGCTTCAAGTGCAAACACACGTGGGGGTGGAGGAAACATTTTGTTTCCAGCATTACAAGACAATCTTTGTTCATATTGGAACTTCTGTGAAATGTATATCATCAAACTTTTTTTTTTAGATTGAGAAAACACATGGGACACTAGTTTTTTGAGAGAGAAAATACAGAACACATTGTGATGAATACTTGGAAAAACTGGAGCTGTCCTCATTTTGAGGAGCAGTTTTTTGATATCAAGACTTTTTTTTTTAAAAACTTATATTGAACTTTCACTGTAGCTTTGCCTGCAGAACAACCGCTGCGTTGTCTGTTGACTGTTTTTTTTTTAAAGGGATTTCAGTAGATCGTCTCGTGGCTTTCATTCACTTTAATTAATTTCATGTGATTGTACATTTATAGCACAGACACTTAATTTGGCTGTCAGCGTCGTCGCACGCCATTAATGCTGTCACTTTACTGAGAGTGGTTTCTCAACTTCCCCCTTGGCTGTCAGTCCTTCTTATTATACGCTCTTAATATCCATTTCAAGTCTCAGTTTCTATATCCGTACACCTTTTATCTGAATTGTCTTTTGTGAAATACAAGCAGCTGCCTTTTTAAAGTGCCTCCCGTCTGCTGAGTTGGAGACGCAAGTCGTACTAATTGAGCGTATACGCAATGCGGAGCGGTGAATGTATTGATGCTCACTTAGTCAGTCGGTGTTCCAATTTGATCATTAGCTTTAAATGTACGTTTGTTTGTTTGTTTGTATGTTTTCTTGCAGAAAGCAGTTATCACTAACGTGTCCCCAGATGTCTTGTACCTATTCCGGGTACAGGCGGTATGTCAACATGACCTGCGCAGCGACTTCAGCCAAACGTTACTCTTCAGAGGTACACTAATCCCCCACCCCCCCCCGCCGAATCACACTTGCAGTTCACAAATTCACAGATTTGTGTTTGCCAGAAAATTCTATCAATCATCTGTCTGAATAGAGAAAGAGTATGGCAATAAAGAAATATGTTGAAGTGGTAATATTTTTTCCCCAGAATAAAATCCTCTGATCGCCATTTATTTTTAGAAAATGATATTAAATGAAATTGATAAATAGATTTACTATTTAACCTTGGGATGTTCCAATCCGGGTTTTATGGTCATTTATTAACTACACTTTATCAATTGATTTTAGAGTTACTCACTCACTATTATTCTAGCAATCGTTTTATCTGTCATTTATTTTTTTCAATTAAGATTAACAAAAAAGAAAAACATTCCATCTAAATTGCCATCCCGCTATCTTATAAAAATACATCATTATTTCAGATTGACAGTACACAAAACGCACAGTAAATTATGATTCAGTGACTGGTTTGGTCTGTAACATTTCAGAAAATTTGGAAAAATAATGATGTATGCATGTTTTGTTTGGATTGCCCGTGCCCTGTTGAGGAAAGGGGGAGGGGATGCTACACTGCACACAGACTGGAGTCTCGTTGGCTTCAGGCTAAAGTATGAGCTGCGGGTGATCGGTAATGAAAGCCAATTACCTTTTCATGAAAATTGGTCGACCGTCGTTGCCAGCCAATCAGACGAGCTCCTCTAGTTTAAGATATTATTATAAGCAATTATGGACAATTTTGTGGGGTGTCAATTTTTTTTCCCTCCATTTCCAGTATTGACTATGAAATGTATGTGTATTCATTACAGTATGCATAGGATTTTGACTTTTTTTTTAAAATATTTTTTTTTACCTCCTTTGTATTGCAGCGAACACCACAAGAATATTTGAAGGTTCCCGTATCGTGAAGACCGGTATGGTAAGTTGACCAGTAGATGGCAGTCCAAAAGATTTACAGAATGCCATTTTAATCCTTGAGGTGACCTCATATAATCTGCCTCTCTCAGCCGACAGTATCTCCAGTATCATCAGCTGACATGGCTCCCATCAGCTCCGGTTCCTCAACATGGACATCTTCTGGCATCCACTTCTCCATTGTCTCCATGGCAACAGGACTGGGCCCTTCCTCCAGTGGCAGTCAAGCCACGGTAGCATCAGTGGTTACGAGCACCTTCCTGGCAGGCTTGGGTGTCAGCGGTGGGGTCATCTCTTCTTTGCCCAGTTCTGTTTGGCCAACGCAGATACCAAAAGCCAGTCAGAGCCCACCTCACTCATCCACCCCAGCCGCAAAGCCCAGCACGGAGCAAGTGGTGCCCCAGGTCGCGGAGACCGACTCTCCCCCTGAGGAAAACCCGGCTACGTCCAAGGGTGAGGAAGAGGAAGACGAGGAAGGGGACGGAGAGGGAGAGCAGGAGGACAGAGGTGCAGAGAAGAAGAAAAAGAACAAGACGACACCCACCTATGAGAAAACGCAAGGCAACAGCACGGCGGCCAAAGAGACCGTCCTCCCCACCCCTGCGTCCACAGCCAAAGAGAAGGCCACAACTCAAGGCAGCACAGCGCCTGCGAGCACGGTGGTCAGCCACCTGACCCCCCCACAGGAAAACGTCACAAACATCAACGCAGTCACCACTCAGGAGCCGCAAAATGACAGCGCTGAGATGCAGATTCCGCAGAGCTCCACTCTCTCACCAAAGATCAGCAGTGATGGGAAGCGTCTTTGGCCGTTCTCCATCCACACCGGTGAGATTTTGTCAAGCGTGAACATGCTTGGTGGCTTCACAAGCTGGTTTAGCAAAATAAATCTTGATTCAAGGACCAGCTCAGTCAAAGACTAAGCTCTGATGTAGGCTTTTGTATCTGAACAACACAGAAACCTGAGGGCAGGTGCCCGCGAGAGGTATTGTGCCTCAAGCTTTTCTCTTTTGGGGCTGTTTGCTTCAAGAGAAAGCTGATTTAGATCTTTTTATTTTATTTTTAAGCTTAGGGCGCTGTAGGTAGCATGTCTGCACAAATGAATTTAGCGTATTGCTGCTGGAATCTTTCTACTCTCTGGAAAAAAATGTCAAATCAAGAGCAAGAAGTGGATAGTTAGGATAATGTGTGAGAATGGAGTCCTAATATGCGAAAGAATAAAAATTCAGTATTTGACAACAAATTAGATTCTATTGTCACTAGAAACTACATTATTATGAAGAGTATTTTTTTGTATTCGGATGTTTTTCCGCTCGCTTTTTGCTCACCACCATTTGCCCACCTGCACTCCCTGTTTTATCGATTTATTTTATTTATTTTTTTTTAAACCTTTGTTCCACACTGCTTTCAGTTGGTGTTTTCTTCCAATTCATCCTCGAACGACTGGAACAGTGCAACAAATGATAACACTCACCTCATTAATCCCAATACACTTTAATTCATTGTCTGTCGCAAAAGTCAGCATTTGCAAATGAATCAGTTCTCAATTGGTTTACCCGGATAAATAAAATTCATCAAATTGTAATGCAATTTTGCATCAAAATACCCGACATTAAATTTGCATTTGTCTCTTGTCCCAGAGAGGACCACCTTGTCCAACGTGACCCGAACGCCTCACCCCGGCATGGGCAGGATGGTGTGGATTGTCCCCTTGGTAGTCGTATCTGCGCTGACCCTCCTCTGCCTCATCATGCTACTCATCGTGATGGTCTACTGGAGGTGAGACTTGCACAAGACGAAGGGTCAAATTATGTATGTGACAATGAGTCTGAACAAAGATGCGCTGCAGGAATGACAGGCTTGTCGCCTTCTCGGGGGTCAACCTTTTTTTTTTTTGCTCATCATTTATGGGTCATGCCTCGAGCAGCATGCGTCTATACATTTTTTTTCTACCATCAGTGCTTTAATTTCTGTGATGATTCCTTTGTGTGCCTTCTCGCTGCACAATGAAGGCCATCACCGTGCGAGGCTTGAGGCGGGAGACCTGAAGGCCCCGCCGTACCAACAGCGGCCCCAGCTGTGTTTTCATCTGCTCGGCTAATTTCCAGCCAAGCAAGTGAAGTTCCAGTAATTACCCGGGCCAAGCCACTAGCACATGTGGGATAGTTAATGAGTTACAAATGGCACTACTGGCTATTTCCTCAGCTGCTCTCATGCAAATTTATTTATTCCCCTCAAGATTCTGCATTATTATTTTATCTGTAGTATTTTAATTAGGTATTCTCATAATTATTCTATTGATTAATCTGGTAATCAAAATTACTTTTTGCCCAATTAAAGAATTGTAATGAATATGTAGAGGAGAAAGTTCTCCGCGGATTTGAATAGATTTGCCGGCTTCCTTTTTGTTTCTTTAATGCGGTGCACAGGTCATGGGTTTTATTTTTTTCATAGTTTGTTTACTCTTTGGGCTTGTATAATAGAAAATGAGATGTCAAATGGAACGGTCTTCTGTAATTAAAAAAAAAACTCAGAAACTCTGTATTTAAATGCAAAAACCAAGCATGTGGTAGTCATTTCCACTTTGAGTTTCACAATTTCATGAATATATATGAATATATTGAGTGCATTGAAAAAATAAGTTGTCCTTCACTGTGTAATTCTACTTTACCTGATGTCACTTGAAGTGAGAGGATGAAGCTTCCCCGGTGAAAGTTTTGTTTCCAAAGTGGTCACAGATTTTGGCAGCAGAAGACTTTGATGCAAGAGCAAGGAATGCTCCAAGATACGGCCGGGCTGAACATCCCAGCGGTTGTTATGACAACTCTCACAGTTCAGACAGTGTCAGCTCCCGGGGGGGGGGAGTGGCCATGATGAAAGATGAAATCAAACCATACTCTTTCCGTTTGAGCCGATCCCTGCTCGTTAGCTACTTGCGCTCTTTGAGAACAAAATCCACTATTCTTCAAATTCACACATGATAGGTTTTAGAGGGGAAAGATGTCATCAGCTCAATGTCTGTGGGAGTATTTGTCTTGTGTGTTTGCTCCTCCTCACTTGTCAAGGTCACGAGCAGAACTCCAATGGACTTAATTGCAACACACATCTGGATGCCTCTGAGGCCTGAGCTGTTTGTTGAAAGCTCACAGATGTTTGAGGCCGGAACAAATCCCGCACGGCGCGTCGGTGTTGATGCCGCGCTTTTGCAACTGTCATCCTTTTTCGGAAAAGCCTCGTTCATCTCGGGTTGTATTCCCTCAAAGCGAGCTGTTGAGGAGGACGCGCAGATCTCGCCGCTTAGGTAGCCGCAACGCATCTGGGGAGATTGATTGGAATTTGGAGGCTGTGACGCAAGCTGGGAACGTGCCCTCCTCAACCCCTCCCCTCCCCTCACCAGTCCATCCCTCCATCTCTCTCTTTCCATACCTTTGTCAATTCAAGGCAGTCCTTTTGTTTTGGTTGTGTGTCCATCCGAAAGAATGACTAGCGTCTGCAACCTTCTCTGCAAGTACAGGTAGGATCACACCTGGAATATTTTTTTGTGGCAATGACACTGAGATTGTCTCTTGGTATGTTTAGTCATTAGTCAGCACTTTTGTGTCAATGAGAGAGACTCCATGCTGAGGACTTGTAAGACTACTGTGTCTTTTAAGGGCCTCCATAAATTCTAATTGTTTTCCCCCCCATGCACCATCCATTCATTTCTATCCATTGTGCAGGACATTTTGAATGCATGCGCAATTCATTGTAGAAGATTAATTTGGTGACGCTGCAAATATAATTAACACATTTATCATTTTTTACGAGATGCTTTGGAAAATTGGATGTATGTTAGCGAAATGGATGAGCTTGCAGACTCTTAATATTAAATAACTTTTTTGCAGCACGTGCAATTTGTTCTTCAATATGCTCCTATTATGTTGCTTTCAAAGCATAGCGGATGTTTTTTTGGAGTGTGACACGTTTTGTCCCTGAGCGGATGGTGTTTGGTTGAGATGACACCTCTTAGCTGTTTACGTCACCTGTGGTCTGTTTGGCAAAATCGGTGTGTCATGTTGGACGTGGTGTTCTTTTTTTTTTGCATCATCTAAGGCAATATTTGCTTGTCTTTTCGATGGCAGCTCACGCAACATTTTTTCTTTTGTCCCTGCAGGAGGTTTTTCCAGACAGCTCACTTCTATGTGGAGGAAAGCAGCTCTCCTCGGGTGGTGGCCAATGAGAGCATCCCCTTCATCCCAATACCAGGTAGACACTCGGCAGCAAATTGTACTATTTTAACACCGTCGACCTTTGCTAGTTTTCTCACTTTGTCATTTTTTTTTTTTTTTATATATACTCCAGTGAGTCGGCCTGTTTAAATTGCATTATTTAATGGGGGAAACTAACTCAAAATAAAGCAGCTAATTCCAGGGGTATTCTGAAATCACCATAAACATTTCTCAAATGGCTCTGTCTCTGCTTCTTTGATGTGCATATTTGCACAATTTAAGTTCATTTACATGTGAAATGACTCCGGGAGTCCCTTTGCAGCTGAGTATGAGGGCTGGCTGGCTTTATTTTTTTTATTTTTTTTTTTTTTGCTTGCTCTCTTTTAATGTTCCCAGCAACGGCGCACTGGCTGGCTGCTAGTTGATATCAGGCTTAAGTTTCTCAGTCACAAAGCTCTGTGACATTTGAAGACGGCGATATCGTAGTCACAAAGCACAGCTGATGTCGCCGTCGACTGCACATTAAAATTCCACTTTCATTGCTTGTCGCCTCCTTTCTCCCTTTTATTTGCGTTGTAGTGTTCCCACAGCATACATAGTCAGAATAACTGAACAGACGACGGAATTGAGTCCACCTAGTTCAAGGAAAGGGAAACTCGTAGAGCTGTGACCTAAACGGGCCCGTAAAATTTATAAGTATTTAAACGTTTATATTATGCTAAGAGATGGATGAAGAAGCGCTTATATGCTTTCAAGATCTAATTAGTTCATTCGAGGTTCTTTCAACCGCAACGGTCCAATAGGCTGAAGGACATTGTGATAAATGGATGGATTAGCAAAGATGAATCCGCTTTTACTGTGTGACCAGGTCGGCCTTTTTTGGGTCCCAGGTGCAATGGTGTGTTCATTTAAACATTAGCCAGCATCAGACGCCATGACAGCTGGGGCCCCGGGCTCTATTGTCCCTGAGAGGCTGCTCCAACAGCCGTATCAAAGATCCCTCGTGTGTGACCTCAAGATGATAGGGCTCCACGGAGACAGATGCTTCCACCATAAATGCTGAAAATAACACATTTGTGGCACCAGTTACAGCAGCTCTTCCCTGTTTTTGTACCCCGTTGACTGTTTTCAATTGGCCTTATCTGTAAAGAAAATTTAAGGACCTTGGGAAGTGGATTAGATAATTAGATAGACTGACGACTGTGTAGTAGTGAACTGTAGAGATACAACGTTCAATTCTTTTACAACATTTTGGTTATTTGGATTTGTAAGGCATGGATAAAATAAAATCCAGTGATGCACTTGGGCTTTCTGGCAAGAGCCAAATTTTGCTGTGCATTTTTGAGTCGCCTCATTTTTACTACAAAGCCCATTTTTACTCTTATGGGTGCAGTTAGCTTGCAGACTAAGCCTAAACTCAGCCCACAGCGTCTGAAGTCTGAGATAACGTCTTGGTTTGTGATTTTCGAGGCTGATCAGATTTTTTTTTTTTTTTACTCAGAGAATTTTGGTGGGCTTGTTTAATATCCCTATTTAGAGTCAAGATATTTTTATTTTTGTTTCACTGGGACTTTAAATGGTGTGGGGGTTTTTTTATGACTTAATTTAACAAATGAAACGTTCTTTCTGTGTTTTGCGCTCACTATAGATGACATGGAGGCCATTCCTGTCAAGCAGTTTGTCAAACACATCATGGAGCTCTACAAAAACAACCTGCAAGGTTTCTCTGAGGAGTTTGAGGTAATTCTTTAAAATTATTATCATTACGTAATTTCTCACAATATCAAGTTGAATCTGACCGTGTAGAACTTTTTAAAAAAATAAATATTGTTCATTTATTTAAAAAATCCATTATTAATTTTAGTAATACACAAAAAAATTACATCGACGTTCTTTTTTTATTATAATGTTTAGGTCTGGTAATTGCTAATTACATTGGTCACGCCTCACCGCACAGCTCGCTGATATTCGTTCATCATAAAGAATTGAATGGTACATGAGTCAGCCAACCCAGGCACTCCAATTTTTTCATAACGTGCACATACTGAGAAATAGCGCGCCACCATTCGTCTTTCTTCCAGAGAATTCTGCGTACAAATGCTAATTATTAAAGAGGAACAAAATCCCCAAATTTTAAAAACAAGAATACCATACATTTTTGTGGCCACATTAAGAAAACATGAGACTCGTGATTAATATTACATTTATGGAATACGAATTCAACAGAATAATTCATCAACGTAAGGCGGCACCATGTTGGGAAAATCATTTTCAGCTGCAGACTGGAAGTGACATTGCAGCACAAGTGGCGCTCGGCAGTTGGAATTGTCTCGGCTAAGAGATTGTTGAGAGTGATGGATTTCAACTTTCGATCATGCATCATCATGGTTGGGATGGAAAATTGTTGTAATTCAACTGCTTGATGTGAAACACATCCATACAAAAAAATCTACAATATATGTTCATAACTTTGTAAGTAGGACAGCAGAAAGAATTCTATTGCTCTGTTTTGAATTGACAGAATATGACAATTTGTGTAACTCTTACAAAAAAATTTAAATGTGGAAATGATATTGACAAATCTAAAAGCAAATTAATGAAGACAAAACAGTCCACTTTATTTTAAGGCATATTTTTCTGAAAATGTTGTGTTGAATCCCAAATGGAAAACCTTCAGGGACATTTGGCTTCAGATCATCACGTTCCTATTGATAGCTTTTGATCACATAGTCACTATCTGTTTCTCAGCTGTGTTGAAATTCTCTGTTGAAGCACTCAATAAGCACTAGAACAAAACTACTCATGCAAACTTGACAGACTTTTTTGGGGGGGTTGCATCAACCAATACATTTGTTATCGCTTCCAAAAATCAAACATCTCTTCTCACAGTTTACTGATGTCTTCTTGCTTTGCACAAATGTACCAAAAAGTCTGGCTATGGCCGCACTGGAGCTTTCAGTACAGCTCTAACAAAACCAAGCAAGCATCAGAGCGTTCAGCCCGAACCGAGCAATGCACTCGCCCTCCTCCCCGCAGACTATTCAGCATGGTGCCATGTTCCCCTTCAACTTTGCTCTTTTTGGATAGTTATTTGGGAGAAAGACACACAGACAGATTTGGAGTTAATTAGGGTGAAAGCAGGTTAAAAAAAAAAAAACACGAAAGCTTGGCTCCTGAAGGCTGCTCTTTAATTGGGTCGTTTGGCGTCCGGCTCATACGCTCATTTGTCATGTAAATATAACACGGAGAAGGAGAAGGATGGAAAGAAGGTTGTTTGAGTTCAAGCACTAATAGCGTTGCTGATACGTGGACCAAATCGCTTGATTTTTACTTGGCACTTTTTTATTTTTTTGTTGTACACGCAGGATGGATTGAGGAACCTGACTTTTTTTTTTCTTCTTAACGAGTGACTTGGTGTTGTGTATGTTTTGAACCAGTGGAGGCGTGATGGGTTTTAATACTTTGCAGCATCCAGCAGAGAGCACTATTAATTAAAGCCTAACTACTAACTAGAAATTGAAGCGTGGGTACCGGAAATGAGTTAAGTTCACCGCAGGACCATTTTTGAAGGGACGTTTGGTCTAAATTTTGCCCTTGGTGGAAAATGAATAAGATGGCAAAATTAGTCGAGCATTTTTTTTTCTTTAGCTGCTCGACTGTCTGGATGCTTTTACATAATGACATGCTCATATTTGCCTGTTTTGTCATGCATTTAAAATAATAAAAGATGATGATTTTTTTTATGCAATAAAGCAAATGACACAGTTTAGTTAAATGCAATAGAAAAGGATTCAACCCTGCTTTTTGTTTTTTTCTTGCTTTCCCACCCCAGGAGGTCCAGCGTTCCACGGCCGACTTGAAAATCACTGCGGAACACTCCAATCATCCTGACAACAAGCACAAAAACAGATACATCAACATTGTGGCTTGTGAGTCTGCTGTGAAATGAGATTAGAGAGGATGTCTACTGCGGAGGAATCCTCTCGTGTTTTCCTAACCTACATTCTTACCTTTAACAATAATTTGTTCAAATATATCGATTATCCCCCCGCAGATGACCATAGCCGGGTGAAATTACGTGCATTGGCCGGAAAAGACGCCAAACATTCCGATTACATCAACGCCAACTACGTGGACGTGAGTTGAAACGCTTCGTGTTATGTTTAAGTCGTCTGAACGTCACTTTCATTGTGAATCATGTGACTTGCGTCAGGGCTATAACCGTCCCAGAGCATACATCGCTGCCCAGGGTCCACTTAAGTCCACCTTTGAAGACTTCTGGAGGATGGTGTGGGAGCAGAACACCGGAACCATTGTCATGATCACAAACCTCGTGGAGAAAGGACGGGTGGGCTAACATGCACACGTCGTTAAAACCATCACAGTGGCAAAACTAAAATCTAATCAACCTCATGCTTGATATTTCTCATAATTGATTCAAGTTTTTTTTTTTTTTTTTCCAAATTAAAGCTGGCAAAAAAAAAAATCAAAACCTTGTTAGATATTGGTAGAAATAAGTCAGATCCCTGAAAAGGAAAAAAAAAAAAGCCTGAATCAAAAGTGAAATATTGTTGCAGTGAATCCACATCTGTTTTCAAGTTCATAATTTGTAAAATGAACTTTTTGAGCTTTGGCTGTATTTCATGGCATTTTGATACCAATGTTTACGTTAGATGAGTAGTTTTATTTAGAGTGAAGTAGTTTGCTTTCCTGGCATGTTAGTGCCAAGAAACTTGGCCGAGAAGCTTCAATTAGGCTAAAGTTTTATGTATTGTGTTTTATGTTGTCATAACTTGTTATGGAGATTTTATGATTCGTTATGAGTAGGTTTATCTTAAAATAAAAAATACCATAATGCTTCATGTGTAGGCTGTAGAAACACTAGTTTTATAAGACATTCATGTGCTATTGTTAGGCTGGCTGAACATATTGTTTTAAGAAAGTACAATTTTCTTTCAGCTAATTAGTAAATCCGTATATATTCTTATTTTGGACCGAAGACCAGTTTTTGCAGTCTTTATGGTCAATGTATGCTTCCATCAGGAATGATGAAATGTCAATTGCTGTGTTTTACAGAGGAAATGTGACCAGTACTGGCCAACAGAGAACAGCGAGCAGTACGGAAACATCATTGTGACGCTGAAAAGCACCAAAGTGCACGCCTGCTACACTTTGCGCCGATTTCTCATACGGAACACAAAAGTCAAAAAGGTCAATTTTTAAAATTGTTAATTATCAGCTCGACGATACAATACACTGTTCTAATTCGCGGTTGATTTATTTATTTATTTTCTCAGGGTCAGAAGGGGAACCCAAAGGGGAAGCTCAACGAGCGTATCGTTATCCAATACCACTACACTCAGTGGCCTGACATGGGCGTGCCAGAGTACACCCTCCCCGTCCTCACCTTCATCAACCGCTCATCAGCGGCCCGCACTGCAGACATGGGCCCGGTCCTGGTGCACTGCAGGTACCATCCATTACTTAAATGAACATTAATTATGAGCATTAGACGCTGGAAATGTGCTGACGGGCCTTAGCGGCGGCGGCGTGCTCATACTGCTTTGTGCTGGCCTCAGTGCAGGGGTTGGCCGCACAGGAACGTACATTGTCATTGACAGCATGCTGCAACAAATCAAGGACAAAAGCACAGTCAGCATCCTGGACTTTCTTAAACATATCCGCACACAGCGCAACTACCTGGTCCAGACTGAGGTAAGACCCCCAGCAAACATGTTAAAAAAGTCTTCCGTGGTTTTAAATGCTTGGGGAGAGAAAGCTTGAACATGACTTTGATCACACTTTGAGCTGACTCGTCTTATTTTATGTGAGTGGAAGGATGACTTTCTTATTTTGCATTTGGAGAAGTCAGTTTAAAATAATTTATTTGATTTTTTTTTTTCTCCCCACAAGGCGCCCTCATTTTCTACGAAGTGGCCTAAAGGGTTTTAATAAATTATCCCCACACACATTTTCATCAACACTGGCATACTTGAACGTTGATGCAAGGCAGGATGAAGACAAAATTGTCACACTTGTGTCAAAATGTCAGCCAAAAGCAGACTCATCAGAGTAGGCGTGTAGTTCTAATCTTCTAGTGTGCAATTTCCCGTGCATACTGTGACCTCAATTTCACCTTTCACTATCAAGTAGTTATTCGTAGTGAAGCCGATGTTTTTCTGCCGGATCCAACCGGTGACCTCCGCCACCATCAAAATAAATGTCTTTCTTATGTTAGCATTTTCTGTAAACTCTTCATTTACATTCATGAACATTTTGATTGTTGTATTGTGTGTTCAACTTCAGGAGCAGTACGTGTTCATTCACGATGCTCTGATGGAGGCCATTTTCAGCCGAGAGACAGAAGTGCCCGCCTGGCAGCTGCACGGCTACGTCAACAGCATCCTCACACCAAATTCTGTCGGCCGCACCCGTCTGGAGAAGCAGTTCAGGGTGAGTTTATAACCTTGCGCTATTGTCACACGATCCCTATTGGCATCTTTTGGAAAGGAGGCGGTCTCTTGATCGGAAGCTTGTTAAAACCGTGTACGGGAACAGCAGTAATCCCATTTTATCCGCCGGGGGGATAGAGATCACGTCCTGCCGCGTGAGAGTGAATAACGGCGAGTGCAGTACAGTGCAGTTGTTGATGGTCTGCTCAAATTGTTTTGTGTGAGTTCCAACTGTAAATATGCCAAAAACTATCATCTAACATAGCATCATAGTTCAACCCATCTTATAATAAATTTACCCTTAGAAACAGATTTCTTATAGATAATTTGATTGGGGGGGGGGGGAATGCATTTCTGAAATCTTACTTTAACGACCCAGTCTAATTAAAGAATGTATTTGTTTCCTATTAGACCGGAATACGGCGCCATCTTGTGGCATCTCGGGCTGTTATAAAAAGAACACGTAAACATGATTTTTCTCTCATCCAGTAGCTGGCGATTGTTCCAAAATTGAAACTAGATTTTTTTTCTGCAGACATGATTTTTAACTATTAATAAAAAATATGTCAAACCATTAAAGACAACAATCAAACCGAACACAAAAACAAAGAAACAATTACTTCTTTCCCAATTAGATTGACTCCGAGGTTTGTGTGGCATCCCGTAATAGATTGTTCTGACCGAGATTGCACTTTACCCAGAGGCAGGGTTCTCTGTTGTCGTCTGTTGTTGCACTTGCTCTGAGGGAAGCATGTCTATTGTACTAATTAAAAAAAAAAAAAAAAAGCCAGTGTGGGTTTTCACAGTCTGTGTGTTTGATTGATTCTAACACCATGTGATTGACTTTTCGCTTCTCCGTCACCAGCTGCTGACTCAATGCAACACTCGATTTGTGGAGTGTTTCAGTGCTCACAAAGACTGCAACAAGGAAAAGAACCGCAACTCCTCCGTGGTTCCATGTGAGTGTCTCGTCCGATCTTGCGATGCTTGTTAATACGTAAAGCGAAAAAAAAAATGTCTCGCAAGAATAAGCAACAAGGTAGCATTTCCTCATCTAACCGGTGCCAGTATCTCGGCTGTACATTATTAAAGACAGTTCTTGGTCCAAAATTAGAATCTATTTCCATAATCCCATAAGTTAATCGCTCGATGCATTCGTGGCGCCCGGCCAGAGGAAATGGAGGTTGTTGTTGCTATAGCAACAGTGAGGAATGGTAATGAACGCGTGTGCTATCAGCCAGTGTGATTACAGTGCTCCGGGTTCTGACTCGAGTGTGCGTTTCTGCTTCCACAGCCGAGCGAGCGAGGGTGGGTCTCACCACTTTGCCTGGCATGAAAGGCACCGATTACATTAATGCGTCCTACATAATGGTACGGCCTCGTCAGCTCCGCCCATGCCATTTATGCATCGGCTGTCCAAATGCACGCCGCACTCCTTTAAAAAAAAAAAATCAAAACCCTTTTCTCTCCGCAGGGTTACTACAGGAGTAACGAGTTCATCATTACCCAGCATCCTTTGCCCCACACCACCACTGATTTTTGGAGGATGATTTGGGACCATAATGCACAAATTATTGTCATGTTGCCTGACAACCAGGGCTTGGTAAGCAACTTGTATACATAGTTTTGTCAAGTTTTGGAATGTTTTGAAAGAAACCTCCCAATGATAACAGATTCCAATTTATTATACACAGATAATTTCACATCCAAACAGTAACTTGCACACCCTGCAAGCAAAAACTGTTAAGAGTCACACATTTAATAGATGCAAGCTGCTATCAAATCGGGAGGCCTGTGTTGAAATATTAAGATGTTTTTGATTAAAATAGCTAGGAAATGATGAGTAAATGTGACCCCGTAATGCTGACAATTTTCAGTAAGCTATAAAATGTTTTGAAACTTTACTAAAACAAAAACTCCCAATCCAGATGTTCTTACTCTGATAAGACAAAAAAAATATTTTTTTTTTAAGCCTAACGGTAATTTCAGCTTTTTTTTTGTGCTCCATTCTGTGCAGGCTGAGGATGAGTTTGTTTACTGGCCGAGTCGCGAAGAGGCCATGAACTGCATCGCCTTCACCGTCACGCTCATAAGTAAGGACAGACTGTGCCTCTCCAACGAGGAGCAGATTATCATCCACGACTTCATCCTGGAAGCCACGCAGGTACCCGCGTTGTCCAACTGCTTTCAAATCATGTCCCGCCTCCTCGCATGAGCGTAACTTTCCTTTTTTTTAACGTGTGCACCAGGACGACTATGTTCTGGAAGTGAGACACTTCCAGTGCCCCAAGTGGCCCAATCCCGACGCTCCTCTCAGCAGCGCCTTTGAGCTCATCAGGGTCATCAAGGAGGAGGCCATGACTCGAGATGGCCCCACAATTGTGCACGATGAGTATGTTTTTTTTTTGGTAAACTTCCACCAAGGTTATTTTCTACCAAAATGACTTTTTCTTAAGTATCGCTTTTCAGGTACTTTATCCAAGACAGCTTCTAACTGCACCATTTCAAACGTCACTTTCCACCCCCGGGTGGTTTTGTCTCCTGCAGCTGCATGCGATTGATTGTTCCGCCTCCTCGCAGGTACGGCGCGGTGTCAGCGGGGACACTGTGCGCTCTCACCACGCTGTCGCAGCAGTTGGAGAACGAAGGCGTCGTCGACATCTATCAGGTGGCCAAGATGATCAATCTCATGAGGCCGGGAGTCTTTACAGATATTGTAAGTAGACTGTGGGATTGGAAAAATCATTTTAATGTTTTTAATCAGTTCAACAGAATATTTAGTGAAGCTAATTGGGTTTTAATGTCGTTTGCTACAGTAATCACCAGCCTGTTCACGGTTGACTAATTGTGAATTTGCCTATTTCTGTTCTGCTCCCATTTTGTCTTCAACTTTCCTAGGGCACATAGTTTTGGTGCATTACGGCATTCTTCATTCGCGTAATATAAAAGATGTGGCCACCGGCGGTACATTTTCTTCTTCCATTTTCTTTTGGCAGTTGGCACATAATTTTGGTGCATTACCGCCACCTTCTGCCCAGCAGCCAAGAAAGTCAACACAATTAGGTCTTTTTTTTTTTTAAACGCCAGACTCGAGTTTTAATTTTACTAGTGTAAATAACAGACCCATTCAAACTATGAAAATAGCATAATTTATACGTACGGCATGCTTCTTGCACCCCACAAGGACACGTGCTGAATGCAGATGATAGTTTTAATGGGTACACTTAAGTTCTGCTCATGGTCAATTTTTGCCCACCAGAGGGCAATCAAACGTTTAGTTATGCTTCACCCACCTCTACACACCACTTCATTTCATGTCTGTTGCGTATGTGTGTGTGCGTGCATGGTGCAGGATCAGTACCAGTACCTTTACAAAGCCATGCTGAGCCTGGCGGCTAGCGGAGAATGCGGCCCCATGCACACGGACATTAACGGGGTGGCGGTAATGGCGGACCAGTGCGACCCTGCCGAGAGCATGGAGTCGCTCGTTTGAGGAGCAGCGTCCAGGCACTTCATTTCTACAAGAACTTCTTCTCCTTCTCCCCCCCTGAGAGGCCTTTTTTGCCAGACTATTGATTAAATAATTGAAAAATAAACTTACTATTACTTTTTATACTGACAAACATTTTGGGATATTTATGTTTTTGCCCCCCTCCCTTCACTTTTTTTTTTTAATCATTTCTCATCCTCAAATCCCGCTGAGTTTGTATCCCGTTAACGTGTGGAAGAAATGAGAGAGAAAAAAAAAACCCAAGCAGCTCTTGTCCACTTTGCACTCAACTATCAGTGTTACTGCCCAACTTTACCCAAGGACGTCGCACGTTCAACTCGGACCCGAGCGCACCGCTGAAATGTCAAAGCGACAAAGGAGGACATCCCGACGTCCTTTTTGGAACCTGTGTGTCATCAAACTTTGAGACCGCAGGTCACATGACTCCTCGTGTGCCGACACTTCCCCATCCACATCAATAGCTCTCGTAAACAAAACAAAATGGCTTCTTTTGCTCGTCATGGCATCCAATGTGAACATTTATTGCTTTTTACAGGGATTTATATTGTTATACTGTTTTGTAATATATATCTCTATATATTATATCCTTAATAGCCAATCACTCTTTGCCTATTTGTGGACTGGCTGTTTTAGTGCTGTGGGTTTGGATCATGTTCGCACAGCTTTGCCAAATGTTATTATTGTGAAACATTTCAACAAAGGGACGCTGATCAGCCAAAAACTAACAAAAAAAGTAAAAAAAAAAAAGTTTCAATTGTCAAAGTGCAGATACATTTCCTCGACTATATGCAGATTAATATACAAAATAAAAGGTTGTTAAGAAATGCATGAGGATTGTGAAGCTGTTGTACTTTTTACTGGTTTGAGGTTGGCGCTCAAATTTTCTTTTGTTTTTGTTTTTTAATCTACTTCCCTGTGAATTGTGTTTTGTCTCCAGTGGAAATAAAACGCTTTTTTTGCCACTTGAGTCAACAGGTAACCTCAGCAGTTGCTAAAGGACCTCTACTGTCTCACAACCCTTTTAGAATGATGAAGACATTCAGCACTCTTTCTATCCATCACCTTTCTCTGCTTGTTTTTTTTATTTTAGTTGCACATCGATTGAATGTCTTAATGGATGAGTTATGTTAATGATTTTTCGCTTTGGCACTTTTTTGGTTCTGTTGATCACTATTGTTGGTTTACCTTGTCTACTGTGACTCAGCCTTCTTAAATATATGAAACATTAAATGGCCCACACTTTAGCTGCTTTCTGGCTTTTTTCTTTTAAACCAAAAGGCCACTTTTAATGATTGTTTCTTTGGACCGGACATGTTCATTTCATAATGGTAATATTCCAAATGTTCCTTTCTTTTTTTTTTGTAGGATTATGAAGTAAAAATTTTGAAATTTGTTCAGTACATTTTGATCAAATTTAACTGAGCAACTATTACTCTTCACATTCCTCATTCTAACTGCATTTCTTTATTTATATTTTATTGACCTGTTTGCTAAAGGAGATCATATCATATAAGTAATTCAATAGATGTAAAACACACAAAGATTGCTGTAACCTCTGTCATATATACATGGTCTTTTTTTTTTTTCTAAAAAAAAAACATCAGGGGTCGCATGTGAGCAGTCTTTCTCAACTAAAGATTGTTAAGGCAGACCTAAGCCATCAGCAAAGCCATGCAGCACCAAAAAAATGCAGTAACAGTAAGTAGTTCTTTGTTCATCAGTGGTTAGCAATAGCATAACATTATTAAAAAGAATTAAGAGGCTTATTGTATTAAAAGTGTTGTTCTTACACTTAAAGCACATATTCACTCATCCATGTATGCATATTGTATGGTTACATTTAATTTTATTTACTATATGTGGCGTTCATGGCTCTCTCGGCCAAAAATGTTTTTATCAAATAAGCAGGCGTAGGTGACACATGTACAGTAATTTTTATTCATAGGCCACAGCTCTTGCATATTACAACCGTTGGCGTTCAGAAGGCAAAAGAAAAGACAAAAGAAAAAGCAAGAATGAATCCACCAGCTAAATGACACGGGAAAGTGGAGAGATAGAGAGAAAAAAAGTGTTTGGGAAGGGTTGGAACCCACAAGCATGCAGCGATGGCTCAGAATGCAATGTACAGCATTTTATATTTATATATATATTTATATCATATATACAGAACAACAGTGAGACCCAAGCCAGACATCTCATTCCACACAGATACACAACAAAGACAGACCATTTTTTTTGTCATTCATAAAAAAAATTAAAATCAGTTTTACTCTTTTCTCTGTAAAAGTGCAACTCAATTAATATAGAACCTGTTTTCTTTTTTTTTTTTTTCTCGTTGAATGTGGAAATAAAAATAGAATCTCCCGAGTTATCAAAATGGAGCGAGAATGGAGAGTATTGCATCTCTAGAATCCCCTCGTGCTGAGGCTGAAGGTCGAAGGTCAAAGCGTATCTAAGACGGGGGCCGTCAACAAAAAACAGAGGATTCTCGTCACTCTCGAAGCAAGTTGGCGTTCACTTGAAAACAGACAAAGAAAAGGCTCCACACACACACACACACACGCACACATACTCATTGTTACGACAATGTACCATGAATGAATGGAGAGTACG